>NW_026000206.1:3123504-3172091 GCF_001458135.2 Marmota marmota marmota | reverse complement strand
TTTTTTTTTTTTTTTTTTTTTTTTTTTTTTTTTTTTTTTTTTTTTGTCTGTAGAGGGTCTGCTGTTGTCACCATTAAATGCCTGCCACCTCACTGCTGGGCAGGACATTCTGGCACTGAGAACACAGAGTCTGGGAACCAGGACACAGCATAGAAGAAGCAGGGCCTGGGGAGCCCTGGATTTACTGAGTAGGATAGACTTCTCGTCTCTCTAAGCTCAGTCTCCTGGTCTGCAAACTGGGGGCAACATTTACCTTGCAGGGATAGGTTAGAAGTGTTCACTAGAGTAAGAGCAAGTTTCCCATCTGGAAAATAGTCTCCCAATAAATGTTAACTCTTTCCCTCAAGCTTTTGGACCTCAAAAGTCCTACAACCAGGCGAAAGGACAGATTACTGTGACAACTGGCAAACCATTTGGGATTTAAAAGTTCAAGGTAAATCCCTATCTCTCACCCAAACACACTCATGGAGATCAATAACTTAAAGGTTTCAAATGAAACCATTAAAAGTATCTAGAAAAACAAACAGAAGTTGCAGTTTCACTGCTCCAGCAGAAAGCTTCCTTTTTAGCTAGTCAGGAAAGAAAAAACTAAAGACAATATTAATGCAATTAATTCTGTAAAAAAAAAAAGTATTTTTATGTGGAAAAATAAAAATCCTCAAAGTCAAAACATAAAAAACAAACTGGGAAAAATACTTGCGTTATATATGACAAAGAAATCATATCATTAGTATATAAAAACTTCTTCAAAACCAACAACACAAAGGCAAGCATCCTTTTGGGGGGAAAAATGATCAAAGGGCAAGAAAGTTAGTTCACTTGACAATCAACAAATATTTGAAATCCTTCCATGTACCAAACATTCTTCTAGGTACAGGAGATAGAGAAAAAAAAGAAACAGGAAAATCTCTTTCAGTAAATAAAGAATAAATATAAGGGGGAGGGAAAAAGCAATCAAGGAAATGCAAATTTAAACAACAATGAGTCCCCACTTCCCTTGATAAAGATTTAAAAGACTGAGTAGAGGTCAGATGAACGGATGTTTTAGAAGTTTCAAAGGCTACATATCTTATTTCTCAAAAGTCCCTCTGGTAAGCTTTTGGCCTCAGGAAGTATGTAAGAATTCAGGGACAGGGATCCATTGCAGGCTTATTTTTAGTAATAAAAAACGAAATAACTCAAACATCCACCAACAAGACATTGAATCAATAAATTATGAACCATCCATACAAGGAAATACAAGGCTGGCATTAAAAAACCAGAACATGAACAAAATGTGTTTGCAAGACATTCTTAAATAAAAAGTCAGGTTTCTAAACTGCATATATTATAGAATACTGGGTTTATGTTAAAATAGGTGAATATAGAAATCTTTAAGTATAAAAAGTCTCTTAGATGGCTATCCACCAAAATATTATATTAACAGGGGAATATTCTGGGTGGAGAGTCTATGGATGGAGCTTTTTGCTATTTTTGCTTTCATTTTTGTGTGATTTTTGATGCTGGGGATTGAAGCCAGAGCCTCACGCAGGCTAAACAAGCATTCTACCACTCAGCTCTACCCTGTTTTTTTACATGTCCACTTTTTAAAGGTCTAAACAATTTACAATAAACATTTTTATTTTTATAATCAGAACAAGTCTGATTGCATAGGCATTTTTTCAAAAGCTGGCTGACCACCAGGTGAAAAGATGAATGATAACCCGCAGCATATACGTTCCTGAAAGAATTACACCCAGAGAAGAAAATATCTAATTTGAAACACCAGTACCCAGGAGTACCACAGCCCCTCCTCTCAGGCAGGCAGGCCACGTCTTTACCTTAACCAGTTCCCAGGAAATGCCCAAGCTCAGTGGCCAAGGAAACCAGACTTTGGGGACAACAGGAGAGTCTGTGCTCTGAACAAGATTCTCAACTGGAGGAAAGAGGTACCCGAGGGACACAGGCAGGCAAGTTAAGTGAATATATGATACCTGTGAAAACAGCCATTAAGTATTCACCACGTTGGACCATAAAGGCCCAAGTAATTGAAATTGGAACTGCTCTTTATCCAGGTACTTAAATTTTAATATATGAAATCCAATTTAAAATCCCATTTCTGGAAATCTGTTATGACTAAATCGCAAATCTCACAGTGTTCCATGGAGCTTCTAGGCCGCTCCTTTCAACCAGGAAGAACTAAAACTAATTATTTTTATTTCAAACTCATTTAACTTTCTGTCATGAGCTGTGACATTTACACTGTACCAGAGGTCTTTGGGGTTATCTCTGTTTCTTCAATAGTCCCTTCACATTTCAAATGTTTCACCAAAATAAAGCCTTTTATTTCCAATAATATGCATATCATATCCATATCTAATGCTTTTTTTTAAAAATCGCTCTTCTGACCCACCTCATTAACAGTGTAAAATCACTCATGAGATACATATCATTAGCCAGCGAAGGCTATTCTTTTTGACAGGCATGTATATTCAAAGAGTTGCATTCAAAGGTGATTTTTTTTTTTCATTTTCCAAAAGATTCTACTTTGTTGGGTAACATACCTGATGGGTTGCTAACAAGGGGGGTTATCAGGCAGCAACGGCATCACTTTTAAAAGATGGAAGAAAGCAACAAGGTGCCAACTGGATTAGAAATGGAAGGAGTGAAGCATCCCCTATCCCCAGATGCACACTGGAGAGCAGAGTCTGTCCAGGGGGGCAAGGGCAAAATAAGCTGAGGTCTCAAGGGGATTCTACATCCTTCTCTGCAGCCCTTGGCCTCAAGCCTCATTAACTCTTGAGATGCTGTGGGAGGCAGATTGGAGCTGGAGGACGCAGCTTCTTGTCTAAGCTGTGACACGTGTTCAAGGCTATGGTCATCTCTGGGCCTCCAATTTTTCTATGTGCTAAATGCAGGGATTGGACTCAGATGCAAGCTGGGCTTTTTCTACCTCTCTGGATCCATCCTACAGATTATGGCAAGTCCTAAGATTTCTGCAAATTTCCATAGAAGTGGGAATTTGTGGGTGCCAAATTCTTGGGGTCACCTTGGGCTCTGAGCTTCTACACCAGATAAACCCAGATGAGGATTTCTAAAAGTATCTCGGTGATTCTGCTAACTGGCCAAGATGAGAATCCCTGCAGGAGACTCCCCTCCCAGCTCTGGCAGTGGGAGCTTGATATCTGCTTGGTGTGTTGACATTATTGTCCAAGGGGAACTGGAAGAACGCTGGCCACTGTGACCCAGATCGATGACAGTCCAGTTGAGGTAAGATGAGAGAGAATAAGAGAAAGGCCTTCCATCCAGCATCAAATGTAGATGTCAAGCAGCCCAGAACCAGGTCTTGCCTAGCAGATGTGTCAAGCTGGTTTCCCCAAGTGCCCTGAAGAATGTGACAGAAAGACTAGTTCCTAAGTGCCTTGGTGTCTTCCATGACCAAACGCCTACTGCAACCTGTCGCAGGAGTCCTTCCTTCACCTGGAGGGGCTCTAGGTTGCAACTAGTGTTCATGTCATCTCCCCAGCTGGGCTCCTCAGCCCCGTCCTCCAGAGACACCCCCCACCCTCGTGTTCAAACCTTGATAAATTACCTGTGTGTCCAACCTGTCACAGGTCTGAGAAAGAGAAGCAGCGTATGTGAACAGTGAATCCATCTGACAACATTGTCCTCCCCTGTTTCCTTGGGAAAACTCACCATGAGTCTTGGAATGAAATTGGCCTCAGAATCAGTCAGGGTCCCTGGAGGACACAGACAACACTCCCAAAAAGGATAATGTGAGGAGAGTGTGTTTACAAAGGTGCTACTTGTGCTGGGCGTGGTGGTGCTCACCTGTAATCCCATCAACTCAGAAGGCTGAGTCGGAAGGAACTCAAGTTCAGCCTCAGCAATTTAGTGAAGCACTAAGCAGATCAGCAAGACTTTGTCTCTAGATAAAATATATAAAAGAGATAGGGATGCAGCTCAGTGAAGTGCCTCTGGGTTCAATCCCCGGTACCAAAAAAAAAAAGATACTACTTGCATAATACATGGCTTAGGGAAGCCAAAGAGGACTCTAGGATGCAACTGAGCTATTACAGATCCAAACATGAATGACAAAGGAAAGAGAGCTGGAATGAAAAAAAAAATATATATATATATATATATATTGCAGTTGCAATATCTGTTACAGATAGGTAGATATACCTAGATCTGTATATCCACACCAATACATTGAAAATTATAATATATATTGTCTATGTTTTATATAGTCATTTATAATATACAACACAAAACATAACACATATAATTATTATATATGTAAAATTATAACAAAATGCAGAATAGGTCCAGGGATCCAAGTATTGACTAAGGCAGACCAACAAGAACAACTAAGATGAATCCCTCCCATAGTGTTCCATTTTAAATTTCTTCTGGCTTACTGAAATTTTCTCCCTTCATTTATGAAAAGGCTCGAGATTGATCTATATTAAAAGATAACATATTGCATAAGGACAATTAAAATATAGCCAGAAACCATGTAGCTCCATCAAAGACAGGTAGAGATATTCCCCAAGAAGCTTAGTATAAAATGGTTACTGCTCCGAGTATGAAACTTAGTTTCGAGCTTCCTGCTGGCCAAGGCAAAAATGGGAAACAACAGGCTGGAGGTGTAGAGCAGTGGTAGAGTGCTTGCCTACTACGTTCAAGACCCTGGGTTCAACCCCAAGTTCCACAAAAAAAAGGGGGGGAAACATTACCCACCAATTAAAGAAATGGGTTACATCTTGAGAAGAGAAGGAAAAGCAAGATTATCCTAGAATATAACATGGGATAGTCCCGAGGCCACTGAGTGACCCAACTTACAAAGTCTCCCGTGAAGCTACTGTTCAAGATGTAAAAATGTCCCTCAGGATGAATGTCCCTCCTGACAGCCCTTGAGGAGGACTGCAGGCCTTGTGCTGCACTGTGGTTCACCAAGAGCATTTGTCAAGGAGCCAAGTTAACGCCCAGTGACACCCTCCTGTGGGTCACCTAACTCAGTGCCTACTGCTGCCTGATATACCACGTGCTCTCGTGCCAGCAGAAGTGAGATTTCAATATGAATGTTTCTAGTTTTAAAAGGGAAGCCAAGAAAAAGGCCATCCGAAATTGCCTACGGGGCTCTAAATGTGTAGGAACCAAACAGGAAACTATGTGTGTTTAAAGGACTTCACATTTGGGGACTAATATTTTTCTCTTTGCTGTTTTTATTGGGGGAGGAACACTCACGTTGGGCTGAGGCCACAAGGCCGCAGGCTGGAGGATGATGGCCACTAGCTCAGGGGGCTGGCTGGGGATGCTTGCAAGGCCTCCAGACATCACACTCACAATACCAACAAATATAAGCCCTCGACCCCTCAACATGTTTGGGTTCTTTTTTCCTAAGCCATATAAGCCTTGTTTTTATTATTTACAATGTGACGATTGACTTTCCTGGGACACCGAGAAAGAACTTCCTGTACCTCTTGAAATGGCCGTATGCTGACTAGGAATATGGGTCCCGGAGACAAAGAAACTTGGGTCCAAGTCTAAAAGCTGCCATTTCTCAGCCACGAGGCCATGAAAGGTTTACCCAACCACATTCTTTGTCCTATGGGAGAATCACTGTGGCTCCAGAGAGGGAAATGTGACAGTGCATCTGAAGAGCACAGCACAGCCACAGCTTGGAAGCAGCCGCATCATGAACGGCGGCTATTATATTTATTATTCCAAGTCCTATACTTACTCCACAGTGTCACAGGGCCTCTCTCGCAGCTGACAGATGGTCATGAATAATGCTGGAAAACAATCAAAGATAATATGCTCACTGATGCTGTCACTCCCATCCCATCAGGAACGAGGGATACACCATATTAACCCTTCCGTCCAGCCACATCCAAGGTACCCAAAACTATACTTCTCAAATTCTGTCACTTCAGACCTCTCCTGGGCATATCTCCACTAGTTGGTCTCCTTCCCACCTATACCTAGGAATCGCCACTTGACCCATTTAAATAAAATTCAACAATTTGAATAAGGTATAAAACACAGCAACAAACATTTAGGAACCCCATCAAATGTTATGAGAAGGATTTACCCTGGGAAAAATCACAGACAGAGAAAGTTTGGTTTCAAACCTTCCTCCTCCCCCCATTCAGGGGCTTTGATGGCCATAGACATAGCCGGATACCCCCGCAAGGTGGTGGCTGATGGATGTGTAAGATGCTGACTTTCCTGGGATATCCACTCACAAACAGGGCATTCAGAAGAACCTAAAGAGCCCTGGTATTTAAAGCAAGGAACATAGACTATTCCTTAGGAGGATCTGGAGGCCAAACTCTGTTGGCACTTGTCACAGCCCATCATCGTGATTGAATGACTGTTGAAGGTCCACCCTTAAAAACACTGACAATCTTCCCAAGATGTCCCCCAGTTAGTTCTCTGATATTCCCTGATCTCTCCTAAATTCTCTGGCTATAAGCTGGTGAGCTGAGTCCAGAAGGGTCTGTGGATAGTTAATTAAGCTACAGGTGTTCCAGGTATATCTGGGGACCAAAAGAGCAATTAGTATAGCAGAGGCGCTGTGCTTAACTTTATTATCGCTGGCACCCAGCCAAAAAGAAGGTCATCTTACCAAGTATTAGTGAAGAGTACTTCCAGATGGGAAAAATGCAAATAATGTTTCAGCCACTAATTTTTTTTTTTCCAGTGACCCAGCAATGCTGAATGAAATAGCAAATCTTTCTCTGCCACTTCCAAGCGGTTCAATTTGCCAGGCTAACCAATTGAAACCTAGAGCCATGTTTTATTGTCCCCTGCCTTACCCATTAATAGTAGCAGGATGACAATAATTCAAAATAATTACAGAAGTGAAAGGTAGTAATTAGCAGGACAAATTAGCTATTAAATGATTCAGAATTTTCAAAGTGAGAAGATGACCTTTTCGCTTCTTATCTGGCAGTGACAAATTGGGTTCTGATTGGAGAGGAAAAAAAAAAATAAAGCGCCCTAACACGTTATGGATTTTCTTCCCCTTCCAGTGGGAACGAGGCCAAGGTAATTAGAAATATGGCAGAAAGTGTGAATTTCAGGATGTTCTTCGTGGCTTTCTCACCTGCCTACATGGAAAGTTCACCTTCCCCTCCAGTCCATCCTGGCTGCCTTCTCTCGGTTATCAGAAGGAAAAGTGGGGAAATCCTACTGCCTGACATTTTGTCTAATTAATTGGTGTTATCATGACACAGGTTTACCAGATCATTTTGCACTTTAATTAAAAACGGTTGGCTAAGTGTGTCCCCCACATGCTGGGTGTTCCCTGATTTCTCTAACAAATAATCTCACTTTGCCATAAATCTGACACTCATTGTAGTTCTACCCTGGATATTCTCCCTCTGAAAACTTCGCCAAGTTATTCTTGCCATTTCAGCTGCTGAGCAAAGTTGGGTAAGATTCTGCTCACCTCCACTGATACAGTAGCCTGGAGCCATGCTGAAAATACCATCAATTCTCTGTCTCTGGGAGAAGGCACCTTTGGCTCTAGACTTGTACGTTCTTCCTCTAAAGTCTTGTTGGTCACCTTGATCTTTGCACAATTACAATCCAGGCTATTTCTTGGCAAGTCAAGGTATAAAAAGTTTGTTTGTTTGTTTTTTCCACTTTAAGTCTCAAGATCTGGCCGTGTGAAAACACATTATCAGGTGGCTGATGTGAAGGAAAGATGACTGACCCTCTAACACAGCAGCAGCTGAACACATCACTGATTCCCATGCTGCCCATGTGGTTCCTACGTGAGAGTTGAACCAGACTTGAGTGAAGGAAAACAGAACCTCAGGAGTGGCTGAGTCAATCCCCCTTATTTATGAATGAGGAGAAAAAGCCCCGAGTCCAGACGGGTTTTGTACATCATTGCGCAGCTACTTGGGCAGAAAGAGTCTACACTCCCAGCTCAGCACCAGGCTCTGAATCCAGTGCTCTGTGTCTCTCACTTGCCACTCTTCCAAGTGACATCCTGTCCCCATTCTCAAGCCAGAGTCACGTTGTCAGGGCTCAGCATTTGCTGATTTCATATTTGCAAATCTACCTGCTCCCTAAAATTTGTCACTCCTACAGTCATTCAGACAGGTGCAGAGCAACAGAAGAAATAGGCCACCCCCTGGGGGATGAGACATCGGTCTCCCTTTTGGTTGTAGCTCTGAAGCCATAGCTCAGTGTCCTTTCCAAGGTCTGTCCACCACTGTGCTTTTCACATGGCTGTGTTCTTGGTGATTTCACTGTTTCAAATGGCGTAGTGCTGAGTGCTGTCTGGGCTGAGAGGGTTGGGACATGGCTCATGAAGAAAATATGGGTCAGAGAAGCTTCACACAGGTACAGGTTGCAGAGCTGTTGGCCAACAGTTCAACGTCTGTGAGTCAACAGTATATGTTAAACACTGTGTCTTTAAACAGAAACCCTTTTTTTTCTAAGTTATACATGAACTGGCTAATGAAAAGCTCATGACCAGAGGATGGCAGGAGGGTGACCTGAATTTCCCCAAGGAGCAATAGTTTCATGTTGCTCATCCAGTTCAAGACGACTTCATAGAACATCATTACTGTGAATAAGAGAATACCTTGGATCTCTGAATAGGTAGCACAGAAACTCTGAAATAATGCAGGGAATGAAGGTCATCACATCCAGGTCATGGGTCAATGCATCTGAAGGGTGAAGCAGAGAGCCAAGGTCTCCACAGGGTCTCTCCCTGGTCAGAGGATCCCAGTTTCTAAGTACCTGGGCAGAGCCGTGTCCCTCAGTTGGGCTTTCTGTAAGGGTCCATTTCTGAGTGCATGACAGGCCAGCATGAGGAAATATATCATCATCAGACCCATGAGGATTCCCGAAAGCAAACAGAGTAGCAAGCCTAGAAGTTTCAAAGGAGCAGAATTCCAGCCCAAGCGCCCATCCGCCTCTCTGCCTCGGATTCTCTCTTCAGCAACGGCTGCCGTCTTTGGACTCTGAGGGATTTTGTTTGGCCGATCCTCCTGCAACCTGGCTCTGCCACACACCTCTGAAAAACAGACTGAGAAGCCCACTCCCTGGGAAGTCACAGTAAAAGGGACAGTTGCTAAAAAACACATTGATGGGCTGTACTGCAGAACATGCTTAGACTTTGGAGGAATATTCAAAGCAGAAACTAGACCTTTGGGGGTTCTACATTTTTATATATTTTTAAATAATTGGCATCAATGCTTCAGAGCTGTGGACTTGAACATCACATGCTCCACCAGATGGTCTCAGCCCTGCACATGTTGGAATCACTTGGGAGCTTATAAAACCGTGGTGCCTGGCCCTGGCTCCTTCCATGAAGATTCTGTCTGACTGGCCTGGAAGCAGCCTGGGCATCAGTATTTTCAGATGCTTCCTGGGTTCCCCAATGAGCATCCAAAGCTGAAGACCGCAGTTTCAGGGACCAGGTTAAGTACTTTACATCTTTATCCCTAATCCCTTCACACCCCTAAGTGATTACAAAGGAGAAAAACGAGTCTCTGAGAGATTGTCATTTTCCAAGACCACATAGCCAATCAGTGGCCAAATGGGTTAGAAGCTCAGGTCTGTCCCAGAGACTGCTATATTCACACAATTTTCTACTTGTTCAGATGCTTGGCTTTTCTTATAATTGACATGTGCCTTTCCTCTGGCCCCTGCTCACCCCCTGCTGGCTTCCTCAGGCTACCTCTGTTTAAACACTATCTCCTACAAGAGGGGCTCTCTGATGTTCTTCACCCGCTCCCCTACATTCCTCCTACTCCTCCCCACCTAGCTGTTATATCCCTCTCGGTTGAAAATGTCCAGTAATTGGTTTCCTTCCTTGTTTGTGGTGCTTGCTCTTTTTGCCTGGTTTCTCTATTAACCCATTAAGTCCCAAGTTTTCAATTCTGTGACGATTTCAACAAAATTGACACAGGTGTGCTAAAATAGATTGGAAATCATAACCTAGAGCTTATATATCATCATATTAATGTTATATCAAAACTATGACATTATAACAGTTATATTCTTATTTTTAAATAATTATATAATTATATATGATTTACTATACTTAACTTTTTATAGGTGTTCCGCTCTGAGACAACGGAACAGCATTAGGCAGTCACCTCCAGAAGGGCAGGAGATACATCTGTCTTATTCCCTAATGGATTCCTGACACTCAGCACACTGCCTGACATTCAAAAAAGGACTCGGTAACTTGCTGTTGAATAACAAATAAATGAACCACTCAATTAATACAAGCAGTTATCATTAAAAGTGTGTTCACTCTTGGCAGGAGTTTTAGATATCAATCAAAGCCTGTGGAACGGGGCATTTCACTTCTGGTAGATACTGTCCATCAACCTGGAAACTTTGTCAACTAAACTGAAGGACTGCAATCCCTAAAGATGGAGACTTCTGGTCCCCAAATGGCTGTCCCAGTGTGAAATCTTAGAAAGATTTATTGTGTTCCCCAGCTGAAGTACAGGACCTGCTTCCCTCGCCTGGGAGGCAAAAGCAGCCCTCTTGACTGTTCTACACAATCAGCCCTAGAATTCCATCTCCCATTGGCTTGACGTAGTGAGAAATTCCACTGGCCAGGCCTAGAGCATAAGTATTTCAAAGGAAAGCATCCCACCCTGGTTCTCTCTGCTCAGTCAGGCCTGGAAAGCCCATCACAATTCAATTTTCCACTGATCTCTCCAGGTACCATCAACCAGAAATCACTTTTTAAAATTCAATCCATTTGTTTTAAGGAACAACAAACTCTTGATGTTCTTTAGAGACACATCCAGAGAACTTCTGAAATGCTTACACCCATTTTTGATTACCACCAAGGTCAATGATTTCCCTGCCCTTAACAGTGACAATAAGCCCTTCCCACCAACAAGATTAATCTTGTTGCAAAGATTAATCGCACTTGTGTTTTAGGTATCTGCAATATACCTACCAGGACTTCCCACCTTCCAAAGTGCTCCTGCGTGCCCCTCTTTCAGCACAGGGAATTCATCATCCATTGACAAAATTTAAAACCCCTTGTTATGGTTTGAATATGAGGTACTCCCCAAACTCTTATAAACATAAAAATGTTCAGAGGTGAAATTAGATTATAAAAGCTATAACCTAGCCAGTGGATTAATCCAGTTGGTGAGTTAATAATTTAAATGGACTAACTGGGTGGCAACTTTAGGCAGGTGGGAGTGACTAGAAGAAGTTAGGTCACTGGGGATGTGCCTTCGGGGTTTATATTCTATCTCTGACTCTTTGTACATATGCACGTACTTCCTCTCTCCTCCTCTCTCCTTCTCTCTCTCTCTCTCTCTCTCTCTCTCTCCTTCCAGACCACAGTGACCTGAGAAGCTTTCCCCTACCACACCCTTTGCCATCATGTTCTGCCCCACCTCAGGCCTAAAGCAATGGAACCAGCTGACTATGTACTGAACCTTAAAAAAAAAAAAAAAAAAAAAAAACATGAGCCCAAATAAACATTTCCTCTTTTGAGTTGTTATTGTCGGGTATTTGGGTCACAGTGATGAAAAACTAACCGGCTCCTGCGTACCATGGAAGTTCAAGGCAACTCCTGAATGATTAACACCGTGGGGGCTTTTGCTGCTTATTCTAAGCACGTGCCAGTGTTGACGTTTCTCCTCTACAGTCAGTGTTTATAGGATTCTCCAAACCCTCCACTGGTCTTGGCCAAGGAGTCTGGGTAGTCACATGCACCCTGGAGGGAAATTTCAGTGAATTTCCACTGTACATGTAAATAAGGGAGGCAGGAAAAAGTAGGGCCTTGCTCAAGATGAATTTTTTCCTTTGGGCTGTGCACACTTCATGAACACCAGACTGCCTTGGATCACCCCTCTGTGAAACCCAGAACTCCAGAAGACACTACAGGGTGGACTTAACCGCAGAGGAGGTGAGGAGTCGGTGACCCTTTGGTTCAGGAGCAGAAAGGCCCTGGTGCTGCAGAGACACCAGGGTAGGCACACTCCAAGCCCATGGAGTCTGGATTCTTAGATTCCCACACACTATTGCTATTCACAAGTCCAACTGGACAGCAGAACTTCCTGACTGCAGAGGAATGCCCAGATGCCGTGGAGCCCCCAGCTCCAAGCCAGCAGTTGTGGCAGCCATGAGCAGGCTTCCAAGGCCATAGGTCACCCTTAACTCCAGCAAGGCCAATATGGGCCAGACACAGGAGAATCCCTTGAACAGGAACTCTTTGTCCTCCTAAATATATCTAAGAAAACCACGTGCTGAGGTCCTAAGGTATCCTACTTTAATCCAAAATAGAAATTCCCCCCCACTGTTCAGGGCATAAGATGGTATCCCCTAGCCTGTATCTGATCCATGCCTGTGTCTGGTTTTTTCTGTTTGATAATTTGGCTTTTGTTAGCTGGTTGCCAGAGTATTATAAAATGTGACTTCCCGTGAAAATAGGAAAATAAAAGAAGAGATGGCCACCCTGGGCCTGCATATTCACCAGGCAAGCATCAGCCAGAACAGAAAAGTAGCTGCCCTCTCTCTCCATCAGCTCAGGCCCCCTCCTCCTGTTGTCTCTCGGTATTTCTCCCAAGGCTCTTCTGTCTCCTGGAGAAATATCAGTTTGAAAACTGTATCTTAATTTTTAGTGTGTATCACATTTAAATGTACATACCCTTTCATCTGTGCCATTTGGAAATAGATACATTTAAAAAATTGATGTTTAAATCACACATTTATTTAACCCACCTTGGAATTTTGAAACCTTTGCACTATATTATCTTTAAGGCCTTTTTCAGTTCTGCTGTTCTACAATGTGCAGCTGCCGTGGGCTTCTGTGGGTCTTTGTACTTCTCAGTAAGGGCTGGGCTTCTCTTTAAGACAGAGGCCAGGATCTGTCTCATCCTGGATCACAGAACACAAGGATGTATAACTTTGCAAAGTCTATTACTCAGGGAAGAAAAATAGTGAAAGTGCCAGGCAGTGCTGGGTCACAGAAACGACAGATCAGAGCAGATTGGGGGGAAAAAAAACAGCATTGAAGAAAAAAGCAAGAAATACAAGACAGTCTACAGCTCCATATCATTTAGGTAAATTCATAAAAAAAAACAATATCAAACAATTCCAGGAGTAGAAATGTAAGGACACATAAACATTCCCTAGAGTTGGTACCTATTGGGGAGGGAATGAAGGGGAACAGACTGAAGGAGGAAAATAAAATAAAGCCTGTGGGCCCTGCGTGCCCAGCAATGACACCGTCCTACAACAGAGACTGCAGAAGGCGGCTCAGAGCTGTACCTGAGGCCCAGGAAGGAGGAGGAAGGAAACAACAGCACAGGCAGCAACTCAGAGAGGTCCCGTTCTGTGAGAGGAAAAAAGAAAGGAAGGGACTTGGTCCTTTCATGTTTGTTTATTTGTGAATGAAAGTCATTGCAAAGCCACAATCTGACAAGATCTGAGCAGGACCCGTGTCCCTGAAAGTACCCAGATGTACTAACTTAAGGTCATTGAACTGAAGCACTCCCTGGTGTGACTCACCCAAATCACCCAAATTGTGGACACAAAAAATCATGACAGCCTTTCCTCCCCATGTCTGCTGAGTCCCATGTCACTGCTTGGCCATCAGTTTTAGCCATAAGTGACACTGCTTACTATTCTTTTAAAATCTCCAAGCTATTTAGTTTTTGGATTTAAAAACACACGTTAGCCATGCCTTAAATAATAACATGCATGAAATCATGGTTTGGGGTAGGAGTTTTATTTTATTTTTTTTAATTAAACATTAGAATACACTTAAAACTATTAAAAATTTAAAATGCCACTTAAGCCTGCCTTAAATTGTCTAATATATTTGTTATGGTCAAGCTCATGATTGAAACACATATCCTAAAATATATAATGACTCAAACACAATTGGCATTTATGCCTTGCTCACTTGACCGTCTGGGACTGGTGGACATGCCAGCCCCTGCTGACAACTCCCTCCACACAGCCAGGCCAGGCCATCTTTACCACATGACTACCTACGTGGCCCAGGGGACAGAGAAGGGACAAGAACAGGGGAGAGGCATGTTGGGGGTGGTCATGCCCAGGCCTGAAGTGGGGGTCCATCATGTCCATTCAATTCAGCCACATTTTGAAGGCAGAGAGAGTAGTTTTGTGTTTGTAACCACGCACAGTGCCCACAGTGTGGCTAAGTACGCAGTCACTGATGGCAAATGGAACAATCTGCCTATGTGTACTTCCCCATCTGCATTCCTGCAAACCTCAGAAAAGATGTCATCCCGCCCGTCTTCCGCAGCTACAAGAGCCAATTTGGTGGGAACCATTAGCATCCAGAGAGCTCCAAGGAAGACCAGACAGTGTCTCCCAAGAAATCCATCTTTCTTAAGCCAAAGGAAAATTAAGAAACACTATCACAGATAACACTCTAAAAACACACAGGGGACGGCGCTAGTGATTTTCTGCTGGGCCAGAACAGAGGTTAGGAATACTTCCAGAAGGGCAGAAAGAAGCAGCTCCCACTTGGCAACAGAGAAGAGCAAAGACGAGTGGATTTAGAATACAAAAGACAACTTTGAAAACCACCAAACTCTCTTCTGCACAATTAAAACTCAGCGGAATCGGAGAGGGAAAGGAAAGGCTATTATCTTGTAAACCACTACTTCTGGGAGGAGAGAAAGTGTTACACAATAACATTTCACACTGTGTCCTGGGGAGAGGTTAGTACAAATAATTTATGAAATGGAAATTGAGGAGAGAAAAGAGGAAATGAATGCCCCAAAGCAGACATGGGGTCTGCGGAGCTGTCTGGAAGTGTTGAAGGAGTGGATGATTATTTACAGGGCAGCAACTGAAGAGCTGGTGATAAATGCCTTACAAGCACCCTAGTGTTGGTAATAGGAACCTATGCTGCCGGGTCATTCCCTAACACACACAGGAGACGGGACGGGAGACACGTCCATTCAGTCCAAGGTGAGAGGATGCCCCTGCACTGGGTAGCTAGGAGATTGGACTTATTATTATTATTATTATTATTATTATTATTATTATTATTATTATTATTCCCGCTGCAGCAAATTAGCACACATTTAGAGACTTAAAGCAACATCAACATCAGCAAGTCTAACAGGACTGAATTCACTATCGACAAGGTGCATCCCTGCCCGGAGGATGCAGGGCAGAATCCACTTCTTAGCCTTTTCTAGTTGGAGAGGCTGCCCACATTTCTTTGGTTCATATCCATCAATAGCAAATGGATTCCTTCTCATGCTGTATCTGTCTGAAGTTTTTTTTTTCTTCCTCCCTTCCCTCCTCTTCTGCACTGAAGCACCCTTGTCATTACATGGACCCACCTGTCTAATCCAGGATCATCTCCCTGTGCTAAGGCCAGCTGACCAGCAGACGTCATCCCACCTTTACCATGTAAACCAGTACATTCATGGGTTCCATGGCAGTGGAGGGAGAGGACATTCCTCTGAGTCACTCAGGGAGGGTAAACGTCTGGTGGATGGATTATGAATTTTAAAAGTCATTAACAATGTGCACAGTGTGTTTCACTTGTTTAAGTGGGCACTCAAATATGTCACCTCAGCCTGTCCTTGGAACCCTCAAGAGGCCAAGAGGCCGTGTGGTTCCCAGTGTCACCTAGGGTTCTGTTCTTTCCCAGGGTCAACATCTTCCACTCGGTTCCTGAAGGTCAGTGAGGTAGACTGAGCATGTAAGTCCTGGTAGAATAATTGGGTTTCTATGATGGAATAGGTTAGACTATGATGGAGTAGGTACTGATCTGCCAATAAAGGCAGGTTTTTTTTAAAGAACAAGACCATAAAATTCTAAAGGGAAGCTATCAGTCTGGCATTGATCAACTTACAAACTCTTCTGTTACCACAAATTGAACAAGAATAAAAGTTATCCCCATATGCAAGATTTTATATTTGTATTCCTTTGGGTTCTTTTAGAAGATGTCCTTCATTTATACTAGTAATAAGAACATATGTTCTATAACAATTCCCATGGGGACTACTGATCAGAAGCAGCTAACCAGCATAATTGCCTGACAGCACCTTCAAAACACACTGACTTTGGAAGAAGACTTCAAGGCAAAATATAAGTTCCAAAGGAAATTCTGTTATATTCAAGAAAGAGGAAAGATTTATGAATTCAAGCTTCACAGGTACCAGATGACTTGGGTGCCTTCAAAGTGAACCTACTCATCTCTACCTCACTTCACAAACTTAATATGAAGTCTTCTGATTGGTCAATCAAAATATGCTGGATGAGAAACAGGAACTTACATGTCCATCGAGGATCTGGGTGTCCTGGGTCTCAGCCTGCACATGGCAGACTGTAGAACTTCTCAGCCTCCATAACTGCCTGAACCAATACCTATAGTACATGCAGTTATAGGAGAATCCTGACTAAGATAGTCAAGGCTGCCCAAGATTAAAGGGGCTACCTGGGAGCTAGGGAATTCTCTCCTGCTGGACATGCATGGGCTAAAATAATGACTATAAATTTACAGGGAAGCTGGAAAAGATGACTAGAGATACTTGTATCACAGACCCTCTCTGACGCTAAGGAGAAACGCATCCTAAGTAGGTGGCTTTCAAATTTATTTTGACTTATTTTGTTCAGGAACCCATGACCTTCTGGAATTCAGGGCAACCAGAATGGAAGGTGATCTCCGTCCAACAACATGCACAGAACCCTTACTGTCCTCCAGGCCTCGTTTTATTATTCATTCAGCAAATATTTATTGAGAGCTTACTATGTGCCAGGCATCATGTGTGAGTCTGATAATACAGTGGTGCTCTCCTGGGGATAAGGCAAGACCTTTAATAGAATAAATTTATATATGGATGAGTATTAAACACAAATAAGACAAGGTGACGTGATAGCCAATAACTAAGGTTCTGCTTAGGATCAAATGTAGGCCTCCCTGAGATGCGACCTTGGTGAGAGTTAAAATGTGAGGGAAAGCATCTGGAGAACAGAAGATCATAAAGAGAGAGCAACTTCAAGGCTCCAAGCTGGGAACGAGATAGGAGCATGTGTAAGAAAGCCAGGGTGCCTGCCCAGAGGGCATCGGGCAGGAGCCAAGTCCAGAGGAAGCTGGAGGCCAAGGTGAGATTTTATCCTGAGGCAGATGGGAAGCCAGGAGAAGATTCTGAGCAGAGAATCCCACTAGCTTCTTTACTTGGCATCTCATGAGTGACTGTAAAATGCCTTGAACTGGAAAATAGGCAAGAGGAGAATATGGAGAAATGGAGCAGGAAGAGAGTCATGTCAACCCTGAGCAGAGGAAAGGGGAAGGAAGCCCTGGGAAAGGACTGAGAGAGAACAGGAGCCACGGCCTCTTCAGGAAGGAGGAGGAAGTCTACACATCCAAGTTAAATCAGTTGTCAGAGACGGAGCCCACGGAAAACTTGCAGGTGTGCAACTGCAGAGGAAGGGCAGTCTGTGCGTTCAGACAGGCTTCTGTTTAACACTGACCCTGACACTTGTTTGGACTTGGCAAGTTACTCTGCCTGCCTGAGATTTTGATTTCCTCTTCTGTAGAATGTGGATAATAACACCTGCTCCCATAGAATGACATACAAACACACTCAGTGCCACGTGGGGCTGTAAAAGTTACTGCCCTTCCACCCCAGTAGGGTCATTGGAAGTCCTTTGATGCTAACTTATTTTTCCCCCACTTTCTGCAGACATTTTGATCCAGGTGAGATAGAGAGAGACCCCCTGCTCAAAACAGGATTGGAAAATAATTAACTCAAAGAGTAAACCAGTGGCATGGAGTGGCAGGCACCGAGGGACCTCCAGCTGATGGCAACAGTTTTTGTTATCACCTCCATGCTGGTGCAGAAGGGCCAACCTAAGAAAAAGACTTCAGACCACTGCAAGCTTTCTTACCTGGAAAACAAGCTAAATTTTGATCCACTAATCAAGAAGCCTGTATCTAAGACACATAGAACTTTCTTCAGGGGAACCTGGCCATTCCCAATAACACCGCTGGTCTGCTTCAAATTATATTTACTTTTCCAATTCCCTCATCTTAGAACCCTTCAGAAAACTTGCAATCCCCTATTTACACAGTGTGAAGCATATTTGTGCAATCAGATCCTGACATCCCCTGATAAGAAGTAATAACACCAGAGGGGACAGAAGGAAGCCACAGAGATTTTCCCTATCACAAAACCAAGATGCATTTGTTTCTCGTGTAAGAATCAAGCAGCCTCAATCCAAAGTACATTGGCACTAGATGTAAGACTCACTAACTCCATTTTTATTACTAATTAATTGATCTAGAGAAAAACTTCCTTCCAGACCCTACGTGGTCCCAGTGTGAGTCTGAACCAGGTAGGAGCTGTCAGACTCTTGCTGTGACCTGCAGTATAATTTGCCAATGTTGAGTTAAATCATAAGGAGCAGCTTCTGCAGCACCTCCTCTAAATAAAAGCATGAAGTTAATAACAAACAATGGAGGCAGAAAATGGCTTGTAGAGGTTGCAATTCAGAGCCACATACTTGACTCACTGCAAAATAAATGTTGGAAAGCGTATGAATTTTAAAAATCCAAGTGAACCTAATGTCTGGCATGATGAAACACAAAGGAATTCCTCATAGGTGGATCTAATAAATGACAGAGAGGAAAAGAAGGAAAGTGCCCATTTTATCACATTCAGGTTATCTTTTTAAAATAATCATTGACTTCACATCCTGTGAAGCCATTATGGAATGGACTTCACTATAAGCCCAGTAGAGATAAGGTGACAAAAAGAACCTGCACTCACTGCTAGGACTATATTTGCATATCAGTCCTTGGGTATTTTGAGGTTCCTCAGGCCATTCCTAAACCCAGTTTGCACATGTGCCTCTGAAACCTATTCTGCTGGGAAGACAGACAGTGAGGATATATATGAACTCTCATCTGGGGCTTTTGCTGAGCCTCTGGAAAGCGAGTTTGTATGGTGGTTCCACCCCACCACAATCAGGTCATTCATGGCACATGAGAGCTGCCCTGAGGATTCCCACTAAGGTGCCTCTGCTGTTGTCTCTCTGGCATCCCCGCCTCCTTCTGATCTACAGGCCCTCTGGTCTATGAGGATCCAACCGTGACAAAGCACCCCCCAAGCCCACCCTCTGCACAAAGGTGGACACAGACCCTGGTCAGGGTAATAGGTCTTTCCTGGAATGTTGCTGCTGGTGGCATTGGGAAGGCTGTATCTTGTGGGCATCACTAAGCTAACAGGGACTGAGTCTAGGGCTGTGGGTGGTCACCTCACCAATCATGTGAGGAGACACCTAAGTGAAGGGAGGATGAATACTGGTGGCATGAAGTCTCTGGCTATGACCAGACCTGAAGCCAGTTGCACTCCAAGACCAGCAAGTTATGAGAGCTAATAAATGTCATTTATGCTCTAGCAATCGGAGTTTGTTTCCTTTACTTATAATCAAAAATATAAAACTGACCAAAGTGTTACAGACTGGACCACGAAAGAGATGCCTCAGATAAATTTGGTATTTTGGAGGACAATTTCAGGAGGCCCTTGAACTCTGTCCTTCGCCAGGATTGTGTTCAATGCCAAGTAGGGGAACTGCTTGGAGCTGTCCCTTGGCCCTGGTGCTGAAGAAGAGACCATCATGTGGCCTGTGGTTGAGTTCTAAAGTAAAAATGGACAGGCCCTGTGGGAGGGAGAAGCAGCTGGAATTCCCCAGCTGCCACCCAAAGTCCATCAAGTCTGTGATTTCAGAAGAGTAAGAAAAATCCAGTTTACTGATCAGGTACCACCAGCGTTATCAGTAGGTGTACATTGGTAGTCAAATAGAGCCCTATGACAAGAAACCCTGGTGGCAAACAGAATCCCACAGTTGGCATCAATCAGGAAGCAGAACCAGGCATTCCCAGTATCTGGAGTGGGGAGGTGATGTTCTGGAGAGGGAAGATGATGAAAGGTAGGACCTCAATGTGGCAGGATACTGAATAGGATACTGAAGTCAGAGTCCCTGGGCCCAAGTTCCATCTATGTCATTGATACGTGGCCTTAGAAAGGAGCTATTCTCAGTCTCAGTTCTATCTCCTACAAATTGAGTACATTAATAATAATTATCATCAAGACATATACCCAAATTGGTTCTTACCAAAACATATCCCTGAATTGGTTTTTATCTCTGCTACTGGAACTCTGTACTTTCTGAATTGTGGAAGTCATCTGTTGATGTCTGCCTCCCAAATTCTGCTCCTTAAGAGCAGAGATTGCAGTACTCATGTCTACATTCTTCCTCCTCACCATGGTGCCTGAAACTCAAAAGCATGCACATGACAAGAGAATGAAACAAGGCAATGCATATTTGTATCCTTCCCCTTACAACATCATTATTGCCAGGCACAAAACAAGATCAGAAACCCAGACATACTGGGACGGGACAGAGACAAGTCACTGGAACTGAATATACCAATAGGGATCACATAGGTAAACAAGAGTCCCAGACCCTGTGCAGGGTGACCTGGTGCTGAACCCCCAGAAATAGGAACCAAAGCCTTCTTGAGTAGGAACCAGAGGGACCCCATACTTCAGAGGGAACCTATTTAAGTGGCCTTAGTTGAAGGTACATCAGTGGTATAGAGAGTGGACAGACCTTCATTACGAGAATAGCCATAATTGCTGAGTGGCCACTGGGCAGCAACAGCTACTGGAAATACCTGAGAACAGATTACAACCCAGGCGTCCTTACTATCCAGTATTTGCTGTCATTAAAGGAAATGGAGGTCGGTCTCTACTAGAGAATGTGAAATCATTTATGCTTCTCATATGCTCCTTATCAGGGGAATGAATCAGAATCTTCCTCCAAGAATCCAAAAGGTGTTGGGCTGAGAAGCTGTAGATGCATACCTGAATCAATCAGAGACCAGCACCAAGAGGTTCTAATAATAGGTTCTCCACCAGGATACAGGATTGGAACACAGAGAAGCCACTTGACAGTGCTGCCAAAGCCCTAGGCTTCACTTTCTAGTTTTAGTAATAGACATTCAAAATCATGTGCTTCCAAAGTTTAAAAATTACTGTTTCATGAAATGTCCAAGCATCAAATGTTGTCTTCTGTCTTATTTTCAAAAATAAATTGTAACAAAACTGTATCTAGTCCAAGTATCATCCTTAATAAATAGTTTTTGATATCTCAATTAATTTTTTCATGATTTTTTCCTCTAGTTCTATTATACATCAAATTTCTTGATTGTAGGATTATACTGAATGCTCTAAACAGAATCAAATCTCAAAAAAAAAGATGATTGCTCCTGGGATTTTTTTTTACTTTTTATTCATATAATGTTATAATCATAAAACACATATAGGGACAAAAATGTGATTTCTCTTAATACAAAAAAAGTATCATTTATTTTTTCTTTTAGAGTTTGATTCACTTTCTCAAGAATATCCTAAAATTATATCCAGTTGTCCATGAACATTTTAGTAATTAATGTCACCATAGTCCTGGTTGAAAATACTATTGCTTTTAGCCAAAAACAATGGCAGGAGTTATAATGCAAAGTTAGTAAACAAAATCCATAAAATTATGAATATAAAAAAATAAAGATATTGGGCTGGAGCTGTAGCTCAGTGGTATAGCACTTGCCTAGCATGTGTGAGACACTGGGTTTGATCCTCAGCACCACATATAAATAAATGAATAAAATAAATGTCCATCAACATCTAAAAAAAATAAAGAATATTGAGTTTCTGTGTACATAAAGAAGTTACTTCATATACACAGAACAAAGATAATTGCAAGAAATATTTGGGCAAACAAGAGAAGAAAAAAATGTGTAAGAGGGAAAATGATAAGAAGAAATTTAAGGAAAATAATAGAATGAATCAGAATTTTATAAGTGAAAGGGTAAATTATAACTCTTAAGAAAACAAAGTCTGGGGCTGGAGTTATGGCTCAGTGGTAGAGCGCTCGCCTCACACGTGCAAGGCCCTGGGTTCAATCCTCTGCACCACATATAAATAAATAAAATAAAGTTATTGTATCCAACTACAACTACAAAAAATAAATATTTTTAAAAAAAGAAAACAAAGTCTGGTATATTTGATTTCTCAAAACCAATTTGATCTACTCCAAATGCTATGAGACTCCCTATAAGTAGTTACTTCCTTTAGCTTCAATTTTTATTTTCTTATCTGAAACATAGGGAGGGATATCAGCAACCAACCAGACTATTTCTTTCTACCACCCTATTTTGGGGGGCAGGGGGTGGGTACCAGGGATTGAACCCAGAGGCACTTAACCACTGAGCCACATCCCAAGCCCCCTCATGAATTCATGCACGGCTCCCCATCACAACAAAGCCTTGCTAAGTTGCTGAGGCTGGCTTTGAACTTGCAATCCTCCTGCCTCAGCCTCCCAAATTGCTGGGATTACAGGCGTGTACCTGTGTACACCCAGCTCAACCAGCCTATTTTGAAATTCCTATGAAGACTAAAGTTAAGATCCACAGGTCAGCCATGGTGGCACACACCTGTAGTCCTGGAGACTCTGGAGGCTTAGGTGGGAGGAGTGGAAGTTCCAGGCCAGCCTGCACGACATAACAAGACTGTCTCAAATAAAATAAAAAAGAGTAGGGGATGTAGCTCAATGGAAGAACATCCTGGTTCCATTCCCAGTACCACAAAAATAACAGTGAAAACACGGGAAGGTGGCTAAAATGATGTTTGTTGAGACAATGGATTGGAATTGGAGACATCAGCATGAACTCAGTTTCAGCTTAATATAGATACAGATGGTCGTGTCTATAAATATTTAGATATACCGTTAGCATACACAAAACCATCTCCTTGTTCTGCCAGCTGAGAGGGCCCAGAGGCAATGGCTGCCCAGGAACTGTGAGCAGGCCTAACCCCTAGATCTTTGTTTTTAATACCATTCTCCAGTATAAGGAGCCAGGACTCTCTGGATTAATGGCTGATGCTAGGATCCTAGGAAATATTCCAGATAGGTCTGGAGCATCTTGTAGTGTCATAAAGTTAAAATATACATATATATATACTAACTTTTTTTAATTTACAAAGATATTGTTATATCACAAGGATACTCAAGCCCACTAAAAGAGCTCTCAGTGGAATAATATGAGCAACAATATAAAGAATGGATCATAAAGTTTAAATAAATATCCATGACTACATATTGATATAAAATAAATGAGAGAAGAGAGACAAATCTCTCTGTGCAGAATTCAAATGATCCATGTAGGTCCTTTCCCTCAAGGACTAGTATGGAACTCCCTACTGCACAGGTTTGGACTGCAAGGAACAATTTCCTTCCAAATATGGCAAAGAAGACACTGAGCAATGGAGACTCCTAATGCTCCCAGCCCAGCCAGGTGATCAAAGTTAACAACTGCAGCAATGTCACACTGATAGCTTGCACACTAGACAGATGCAGTGAAAATGGCATTTGATGGCTGTAATCTCCCCATCACCACCTCCAAAACACCCAACCTCCATCTAGTAGTGGGGAAAACATCAGGCACAGCCAATTGAGGGACACTGTACAAAACACCAAGCCCTCAAAAACAAAAGGAAAAACTAAGATTCACACTGGTGAGGTATTTAAAATGTAGACACTTCTTTCCAGGAGCTCTACTTCTGGAATCTGGCAGGTGTGGGGAATATTGTGGGATGCAACTAGGGTCCATGAGTTCCTTCTCGGCCCCAGCCCAAATAGGCCAACCAGCCAGGGCAGACTATAGGCTGAGCTTCACTCCCCTTGCACACCTGTGGGTGCTAAGGCAAAGTTGTCCGTGGAAGGGCTAGATTCATACCAACGCCTCTGCCTCCTGTACCCAGGAATGGGGGCACGGGTACAGCATGTGCTGTTTGCCAACCCTCTTGCCCACAGAGCCTGTGAATGCATCTGAATTTCACACACTGGGTCCTGAGGTCCTCATCTCTCATGAAAGAGGCAACTGGGCCCACAGGATCTGAGCTGGGGCAGGGAGCTGAGGGCACCAAGCTTTCCACCATCCCAGCCATGGCACTCCCAGATGCACGGCTCCCCATCACAAAGTTCAAACTATCAATCTGAAGTGCAGGTTTCCTCTGCTTCCCTCTACCCAGCAGACAGCACCTCCCACTGCCCAGAATTCTCAGCAGATCTGTGTCACAGTCACTGTCCCGGGCCCAAATTGGCTCTCGGTGGGCACTCACTGAAACAGTAAACAGAAGTGGCTGTTGGTCTAGACAACATGAAAAATGCAGAGACTTCTGATCCCACAGTTCACCCAGACAATGGGCCCTTCTTGAGGGAGCTCCCAGCACCATCCGCATCTGCTCTAAGTGCAGGCCAACCAGCCAGGGCAGACTATAGGCTGAGCCTCTTCTCCCACACTGGCCCTAGGCAGATCCAGGCCTTCCACCTGCTCAGCCTGCATATCGTCCTGTTAGTGGAGTCTGGATTCCTAGAGAATGCTGGGACTCTCGCTCTCAGCCCTCGGAAGGGGCGCTTCCCCTCTCCCACCAAGCCATCCCATGTTTGGTGCTGGTGCACTCTAGTTCTTTTATTGTGTCTCTCATTATTCTAAAACCCAGTTTTGGCCAGTCACTGACTCTCTCAGGCCTCACTCCAGCACCCCCACCCCCACCCCATCTCCCAGCTGCACACCTGCTGGTCTGCGGTCTCCTGGGGTAGCCAGTGAACACCGAGTGCCTCCAGTCCACCACCTCTCTCCCTCTCTCCTCAAAATCATTTTCAATTTCATTTTCCCTGATCCCCAGTTTTCCAATCCTGGCTTTGACATCTACATTCATTAGAGTAGAGGTAAGTCGATCCTCTTATTTTAGCCCTTCACCCTCACATTCACTGTCTAACAGGCAAGTAATCAGTGTTCTCCTGAACTGTCTCTTCTGGGCTCCTGATCTTATAAGGAATGCCATTTCCCATCGCTCTCCAGTTATTGGCCTTATAATTTCAGAATCACCAATGGTTCCTTCCTTTCCCTCATCTTGAGCAATCGCCAAGCCCTTTTAACCTCCATTTCACTGTTGTTGTTGTTGTTGTTGTTTTAAATCAGAATCCTTCCACTGTAATGCCAGTCCTCTTATTATCACAAAACCCGGTGGTTATCCCGCTCCTCACAACCAGTCTAGGCTTGTTCCAAGTGTGGTCCCCAGGCCTTCCTTACCAGAATCACCTGGAAACAGGTTAAATGGCCTCAGCTCCTCTCAGACCTGTTGAGTCTGCCTCTCTGGGGACTTGTTTGGAAACCCACATTTTAAATAACTCATACCCTAGATGATTATATAGTACACTAAAGCCTGGGAACCACAGCATAAATCCCAGTTGTTCTCATTTCTGGCTGCTGATTTCAATCACCTCAGGAGCGTTTTCAAATGATGATAGCCTTGTCTTTCATCCAGAGTTTGATTTAATTGGTCTGGGGTAAAGCCCAAGTGTCAGTTTTGTTTTGTTCTGAATTCTATTAATTATTCCAATATAGAATAAGCAGCTAAGAACAGGACCATTGATGGCTCTTGAGGCTCCATTTGGTTCTCAAGTCCTGTCATCTTAACTTTCGTTTAGTAGGAATCTTCAAGCCTAATGTTTAGCAGAAACCCATCTCACCAAAACAGCACTTATATACTTGCACTTTTATCTACTGATGCAAAACAAATCTCCCCAAAACTTGAATCTTAAAACAATTATTTATTATTTCATAGGTTCTACAGATCAAGAATCTAGGCTTAGCTGAGTGACCCTGCATCTCTCACAGTGCATCAGGATGTTGACCAGGCCCGAAGCCATCACCAGGCCCAAGTGGGAGAGATGCAGTGTTGGCTCATTAACTGTCGTAGCCCAGGTTCACTCATGTGGCTATTGGCAGGCCTCAGAAGACCCACTTCCACTTACCTTGGGCACACCCAGGTCCTGACTGGCTGCTGATCAGAAGCATCCATTTCTGGCCACATGGGTCCCTCCATGGGGCCATTCACAATATGACTGCTTGCTTGCTCCCCGAGAGTGAAGGCTGAGGGGAAAAGAGAATTTGCCTTCTTTTTCTGACCTCATCTTCGAAGTGGTATTCCATCACTTTTGTCATATTCTGCTTATTAGAAGTGAGTCTAGACCCCGCCCATATACACAGTCAGGATGCCAGAAGGCAGGGCTCACTGGGAGCCATGTGAAAGGCTGCATGAGACAATGTCCCTGTTTAAATAGACAACTGGTAGCTTATTGGCAAATCTCAGTCCTTTATATAATTGAAGTCTATTTCTTGCTTACCTAAAAAGGGGTGTTACTGATCAGTAAACGGCTTTCCTCCAAGTCAAAATTTGGGGATACAGGGGTACCACCACTCAGATCTCCCCACAAGAGAAAACCTGCTCAGCTGACAACCTCCATCAGCCACAGTGTTCATACTGAGGCCACCCTTCCCTGGGGATGCTCCCAGCCAGGAACTGATCCCAGCAGAGGTTTTAGAACTAGACTCTCTTGCCTGGCACAGGGTACTCCATGGGCCATCCTTGTCCCTAGGACTTCTCTCATGAAGACATTGTCAGAGCTACTCTGTAGTCTGAGGCTCACCCTCTCAACCTTGTAGGTTTCCAACCAGAGTCATTGCATGGGGTCTCTCCCTGCTCAGCCTACTCACTCTCCCCTTCATCCTTCTCAAGCTCTTCCCTCAACAAATCTCCTGCACTCCTAACTCTGTCTTGGTCTGCTTCCTGGAGATCTGAGCTGACCCAGGTAGTACCAAGGTAGACCCAAGAAAGAACATTTATACAGGGCTCGAGAGCTGGCTCATTCCACTGGCATATTGTCCCAGATTATCACTGGTCAAACCTTCAGAAACTGGGCTGCCACCTTCTTCCAAGGAATGTGGGTGCCCCACCATCCCACTTGGGTTTGGGGTCCTCCTGGCCTGCTGGGGGCTGGCTGGAGGATCAGTCTTCCTCTGCTCTCACAGGCACCAGACGGGCAGCACCATCTGAAGGCTCTTCCCGCCTACTCATGCCCCTCCCCCCTTTTGTCCTTCATAGGCATTTCCCTCAAAACATCCCCTGAAATTCTAGTCCCTTCTTGACACCTGCCTCCTGAGGGACCGAACTGACAAAGAAACTTGGCTCCTTTCACCACCTGGCCCTACCATGGGTGAGCGTTTGCCTTCCAAGGTCACTGTGCCCCCCTGCATCAAACCAAAGAAGGAGCTTTGGTTCGATAGTTCCTAGGACAATATTTTTGCAGGCCAGACCTGAAAGTGTTGTATGTGGCTTCCACTCATCGCCCAGCAGTTCACCAGCAGGAAAGATGAGCCCTGGCAACCAGACCCAGGGCTCCACTGTGATAGGAAATACAAATTGTATCCATGCCACGGTGTAGCTGTAGGAGTCACACACACAAAAAGGAAGATTATAATAATGTGAGAAAAATCAATTGAGACTCTCAGGACTCTGTTCAATTTTCTGCCTATGTCCTGGAGACTCGTGCCCATAGGAATTAACTCACGCTTCAGCTATTTCCCAAATCATACCGAACATGCATCTTTTATTGTCTAGATTGGTTATAATCTAGTCATGTGTACGAACACTCCAAGAATATTCTAAAAATACACTTCCTTCAGTACATTACATCTGTCATTTTTACGGGCAAAGTAGATCTGTTATTAAATTTGTAGAGGTTGGGTCACTTAGAAGAAAGTATTCTGACAGGAGATAAGAGTTAAAACTGTTAAAAATTCTACTAAAGTTATTTTAGTAAAGCTAGGCCAAAAAAAAGTGTTTTTCCTTTCTTTCTACAACTTGCTGATTACCTTACCATTCCCTATTCCAGCATGAAGAGACACTCACTTCAACATCAGACTACCCTCTCTTCCCCTTTTCTGCACTCACTGCCCACGGATTTGCATGTCCTCTTGCTTCTCAGCCTATTGTGACTTTGGCTCTGAAGGGCAGATGCTCTAAGGCACTAGGCTTAATGGTAGGTACCCTTAGTGACTTGTGAGGACGGCCTTAGGCCTGAGCCTAAGCAACTCCATTTTAAAAACTCCAGTTTGAAATGAGCAGTCTCACCAGGCACATCCAACAGAGCCCTCCAGTATGGCCTCAAACGTGTTACTTCCCCTCACCCTGATAAATAGAATGAAGCCCCTGGCAGGCTGTCCTCACCTGATAAGAGGGAAAGGCCAGAAGATCAGGGTGGAGATCACCAGACCAGATGTTTCTGACCCCAGGGAAAATGATGTCATGGAGAAATCCAGTGATAGCTGATAAGGATTGAAAGGGAGGTCAAAAGCCCCAAAATTTAGTATAAATAATAGAGCTGATGAACAGGGATTCGGCCAAGATGCACTCGGGCTGGAGAGCCTGATGAGGACCTGGACTGACATCCCATCACTTGTCATCGTTTCCTGATCCTCTGCATGATCCTCACTGCTCTCAAACTCTACCACCACATCTGGACCTTGGTGAGAGCCACAACTTCTCCCTAGGACCCTCTTCTCAACTGGTCATCCACTCCACACCAGGAAAAGCCTGCCTTGGTTCTGGACCTGGTCACCACGGTATGAGTGAGTATGCATCTGCTGGACGTAAAGCCTAAGGCTTAAGACTTTTGAACATAGCACACAGAGGGAATATCTGTCATTAGCCTGTCATGATTAAGTGGTTTGCAGTGCTTAGAATTAATCCAGGATTGTTTGCTGTGAATTAATTAATCTAGAATTGTTTGCTGTGAATTGATTATGTCTAGGCAGTGCCTAGCATTAAGGATTGTCATTTTCTTGATTAAGAACCTATAGAGTGAAATTGTATTGAGTAATTTGAGTGAATAAAGCATTGAAAGGGGCAGAAGCCAGTGGACATTCTTTGTTTCTCCCTTCGAGGAGAAACATTCGTCACAATTTTGCATACGTCACAATTTTGTCCCCTGGCGACACAGCTATTTTAACAAGAAGGCCATGTTTTTATCTATTATATTTCTAAATTCTCCTTGAAAGTTTAGAGGAAGGAGAGGAAGTTTTCAGGAGTTAAGATTGCCCTCCAGTGACACCACTGGACAGGCTCAGGATGAGCTTTTATTTCTTTGTTTCTAATGGTCCTTCCACTTGCAAATATCTACCAGTATGTTTCAAAGGTAGTTGTTATATATGGAGGCCCAGAAGTGTGTTTCCATTTCTAGCTTATTTACTAAGTTATTCCGCCACGTGTAGGAGATCTTCTAAATTGGTAATTTTCCATCTGGCTTACTTCCTTTTGACTAAATCCTCTATTTCCAGTCTAAATCCCATTTGTAAAAAGAGAGGACGAGTCTCCCTTCCGTAGGCTGCTAGATCTACCTCAAATACTGCTCAAAAGTTCCTGGAATCTTGATTTTTATTAATTTTATTAATACACATAATATTTCTATACACTTATGGAGTACAATGTGATGTTTTGATTCATGTATACATTATGTAATGATCAAGTCAGGGAAATTAGCATATCCATCCATCACCTTGAGCTTTAATCATTTCTTTATGGTGAGCACATTAAAAATGTTCTCTCCTAACTCTCCCAGATATGCAATGCATTATTTTTAACTATACCTGGATTCTGTGTGTTTTAAGTCCCCTGTTGATTCACCTTTATTTTGTTTGCAATTTTGGATCTTCACCCAGTCTTCCATATGGGAAAAGCTTCTATGATAGCCTAATGTAATATACTGCCTATTTCCCTTGCCCTCTCAAGGTCATTACTAAATTATGCAGAGCTGGATTATTTAAATTCTCTCTTTGTCTTTCCCACCCTGTGCTTTTAATCATCTTCCCCATCTGAGGAGGCTAACAATCAATTGAACTAGTTGGTGCATAGTTGATAATTCAGTACAGTAAATATCTAACAAAATGGCAAATTCTACAGGTTTCTGTCTATCTTGCTAAGGTTTAAAAATCTTTAAAACCATGGTTTAAATTCAGCTTCTAAACATCACTCTTTTGGTCTGACAGTTTTATAATGTAATTTTTTTTTTTTTTTAGGAAATTCTCAAGAGAGGAGAACTCACTTAGGAGGCCAGAGGAAGGAGCAGAGGAAGAGAAGTACTGTGGATTGGAGAGAGGGATATGGAAAGATGGGTCCAGAGGGAACACACAGGGATGAACTGGAGCTTTTAGAAAAGAGAATAATCTCGGGTTCAGCATTTTTTCTGTTGGCTTTGTGGCTTATCAATTTTAAAGAAGTTGACCTTCTTTATTCTCTAATCGTCCTGAATTCTGAAATGCATTAATTTTGACATGTCAGAAGTTTACCCAAATCAGCATTGTCATTCTAAAGCAAAAATATCTTTGCCATTTAATAAGGAAAGTACAAAAATTAAATCCCAGTTGAACTTCAGGTAGGAAAAAGTTCTTGAGGAGAGGAAAACGACAGATAAACAAGAGCGAGCCTAAGGAAAGACCCTGCGCTCTGCTCCCAGATAATTAACTCCAGAACATGCACCCTGAAGTCTGGATCTAGAGTGCTCCCCCAAGGCCAGGTGTTAAAGACTTGGTCCCCAGAATGGTGCGATTGGAGGTGGTGGAACCTTCAAGAGGGCTCAGCGGGAAGCCTTCAGGTCACTGGGGATGTACCCTTGAAGGAGACACTGGCACTCTGGCCCCTTCCTCTTCCTCTCTTCTTCTTCCTGGCCAGGAGGGGAATAGTTTTGTTCCATTTCATGCTTCTGCTGTGATGTGCTGCCCGGAAGCCTAAAAGCAGTGTGTCCACCTGGTCATGGGCTGGAACCTCCAAAACTGCAGGCCAGGATAAACCTTTTATTTTATAAGATGATTTGTTTTGGTTATCTGTTACAGTGACATAGAGCTGACTAATACAATGTACTACACAAAATAATCTCCAACTGACATGACCAAGCATCCTTATGAAGACTTTGAAGGCGATCCAACAAAGTTTGACTGATCATATTTGCATGAATCGGCCACCAGCCTAACAGGCCTTTAGCCATTAGTCTTCAAGTTCAGTTTGCATTGGATGGTATGTTAGTCACTTTCTGTTGTTATGACACTTTTCCTGAGAAAAGGAAAGATTTATTTTGCTCAAACTTTCAGAGGTGTCAGTCCATGGCTGGTAGCTCCACTGCTTCTGGGCCCATGGTGACATAGCACACCTTGGCAGGAGGGTGTGGTGGAGCAAGGCTGGAGAAGCAGACAGGAAGCAAAGAAGGAACCAGTGACAAGACACATCCTCAGTCACCACTTCCTCCAAGTAGGCCCCACCTTCTCCAGCTTCCAGCCCTTCCCCCAATGCCAGCAATTGTGAACCTAACGATGGGTTAATCCACTGATGAGGGAAGAACCCTCATGATCCAAGCACTTCCCAAAAGCCCCTCCTCTGAACAGTGCTGCACCGAGGACCAAATCTTCAAAACATGAGCCTCCAGGGAACATTCCAGATCCAAACTGTAATAGTAGATAATCTGACCTGCACCTGTGCCATTCCTCCTCAGGGAGTCAACAGACATAATCTAGGAAATTACAAAAGCTCATTTGAGACCACTGGACCAACGGTCAGACAATTGCAAAAGCAAAGCTAACAGCCGAAAAATAAGCACATTAATAGCAAATAATAATAATAATAATTAACAAATTGTCCAACTACAAACCAAAGACTCTAATGATTTTATAAATATATTTAATTCTGTGCCTACAATCTGAAAAGATGATCTAAATGACATGATTGGCCTAATGACCCTAAATAAATCCTAAGATATAAGTCACAGAAATCAAAATAAATGCAACAACTAAAGTTCACTGAATTCAGCAATGAGAACTCACTGCAAGCAGTTAGAACTTAAATCGTTATAGAGACAGGCTTCACAGAAATCCAAAACAAAGGACAAAATTCAGGCTCAAATGGCCCATTAAACGTGGTGCCTGTTAGCACAAGGAACCCACAGAATGCTCCCAAGTGAGCATAATCTATTAAGGAATATAAAGGGGTGAGACCATTACTTAAAACCTAAAACTAAAATGCTGAGTTTACTACCCACTTAAGTGAGAGAGAGCTGTGTTGGCCAGAGGACATGAGCTAAGAGACTAATGAGACCACGAAAAGTGAAGACGATTTGGGTTTTTTTTTTTTTCCATAGGGTTTTGGGAAACAGGCAGGAATGGAAAGACATTAGCCTCAGAAATGTGTTTTGAGCTGAAGTGGATTGGCAGCAGCTTAAAAGCAGGCTCACTGGGGTGAGTCCACTGCCAACTGATTGACTTTCACCTTTCATAAGGCTGTCACTGATTGGTTGGGTTTCAGAGCTATGCTCACTGAGGCAAGTTATTGATGATTGATTTAAAGCCGGTTCTGGTGCAATTGGTTACCATGGTTATGAAATTGTCCATCTCTTCTTGAGAGTGTGGGGACCTCACATTCTCAACCTCTTGGTTTAGACAAACAAAGATTAAAGAGGAAATAACACTACTAATTCCAACTAGATTGCACCCCTTTCCGCCCCTTGTCCCCGTGGCCAGCCCCTGTTTTCAAAGGAAACGAAACAGACTGGTTGGGCTTGCTCCCCACAGAACCAGGCTCCCTGCTTTATTGCGTTCTGAGATCCCCACGTGATTACAGATTGATTAATAACTTCTTTCTGCCTTTAATCACCATCCCAGGTGTGATGGATGATAAAACAGGTAGTTTTTCCTTTCTAGATTCATTCTTTCATTGTCCTTTTCAAAAGAAAAGTTTTTCATTTTTCCGGTGCTCTTGGACTTCAGCTACTCTCCTGAGCTTCTGTGCTGGGTTAGTGCCTCTGCACTCTGGAGTCATCTCAATATACATACAAGGTGACAAATTCTGCTTGTGTGAATATGCTCAGATTTTCAAAAAAGGACTTGCTAGACGAAAGATAGGATATATCCAGGCCAAGTAACTAAAAATGCACAGTTACATGTTTTCAACAACAAAGGAGTTATGGAAGAATTGAGCACTAACTGGGTTCAGAGGTGAGGACAACATCGCTCCGGGTGATGGTGTAAGACATCACAGAGATGAGACGTAATCTTATTCTAAAATTCCACTGGTATCTTAGTAGGCAAAGAGGACAAAGCATTAAATGTGGACAACAGAATAGTCTACAAGTCAAGGTCAAGGTGGGAATTTATTTGGTAATGAGAAAGAGTTCTGCTTCTAGTTACTGCTTAGAAAGTTGTCAAAAAACAGTACCATTTTTTCTAACAACCAAACAACACAAATAAGCTACAAATCCAATGACCTGAACTTTAAAACAACAAGATTAAAGTAAGGCTTAGCAAAAACAAACAAAAAAAATTGGAAAAATCTCTTGCAACTTTTTGAATCATAATGGAAATCAAATTAGAAATCAACAAAATAAGAAAAACTGTAGAAACTTTACAAACACATGAAGATTTAACAACACACTTTTGAACAATCAGTGCATCATTGGGTAAGTTCAAATGGAAATTTTTAAATTCCTAGAATCAAATGAAGTGGAAACACAGCATGCCAAAATCTGTGGGCTGTGGTAAGAACAATTCTAATAGGGAAGTTGCAGCATGAGTGCTGACGTTAACAAATAAATTTTAAAAAACAGGACCAGGTGTGGTGGCACGCACCTGTCATCCCAGCCACTTGGGAGGCTGAGACAGGAGAATCAAGTTCTAGACCAGCCTCAGTAACTCAGTGAGGCCTTAAATAACTTAGTGAGACCCTATCTCAAAATAAAAAGGGTTGGGGATATGGTTCCATAGTAAAAGTGCCCTGGGTTAAAATCCCTAGTACCCAATAAAATAAAAATAAAATTTAAAAACCCAGAGGTCTCCCAAAAAACCTAATAATACATGTCAAAGTCTTACAAAAACAAAAAGAAACTAATCTCAAAACTAGTACAAAGAAAGAAATAATAAAGATCAGAACCAAAATTAATTAAATAGAAACTGAAAGAACAATATAAAGACTCAGTGATACAAAGGGTTGGTTGGTTCTTTGAAAAATAAATGATAAATTCTTAGCCAAACTAACCAAAAGAAAGAGAAACTCCAAATTAATAAAATTAGAGATGATATTATAGCAGACACAACTGAAATCCATAACAACATTGTAGACCATTTTGAAAGCTTATATTCTGAAAAAAAATTGAAAAATCTGGAAGAAATTGATAAATGCCTAGACACATATAACCTACCAATACTGAACCAAGAGAACATAGAAAAACTAATCAGACCAATAATAAGAGATTAAAACAATAATAAGAAACCTTCAAACAAAGAAAAGTCCATGACCAGAGAAATTCATAGAAGATTTTTAGTTAATTTTTAGTTGAACTAATGTAAATACTCCTCAATTATTCCATAAAATAGAAAGAGAGAGTACACTTCCATACTCATTCTAGGAAGCCAGTATCATCCTAATACCAAAATCAGATAAAGAGACTTCAAGGAAAGAAAACCAATATATTCAATGAACATAGATACAATCCTTAAATATTAACAAAACAAATTGAAAAGACCACACATCATGATCAAGTTGGTTTAATTTCAGGAATGCAAGGATGGTTCAACATACACTAATCAATAAGCATAATATCCCACATAAATTGAATCAAGGACAAAAATCACAATTATCGCAACAAAAACAAGCTTTTGACAAATTTCAACATCCCTTTATTATAAAAACCCAAAGAAGCTATGGATAAAAAGATCTTAACCTAAACATAATAAAGACTATATAAGATAAAACCAGAGCCAAAATCATAATTAGTGGAGAAAAACTGAAAGCATTTCCTCCAAAATCAGGACCAAGACAAGGATGTCCACTCTGAGCACTCCTATTTATACTATTTGAAATTTCAGCCAGAGCATTTTGGCAACAGAAAGAAATAAAAGGAAAACAAATAGGAAGGGAAGAAGTTAAATTATCCTTGTTTTCAGATGATATGATTCTATAGTTAAAAGACCCTAAAGATTCCACTAGAAGACTTTTAGATCTGACAATTCAGCAAAGTAGTGGGATACAAAATCAGCATACAAAAATCAATAACCTCTCCATATACCAATAATGAATCCACTGAAAGAGGAAAACAATTTCATTCCATTTTCTATTTTAAAAATAATAGTAAAATATGGGGCTGGGGTTGTGGCTCAGTGGTAGAGCACTTGCCTAAGTATGCATGAGGCACTAGGTTCAATCACCAGCATCATATTTAAAAAACTAAATAAACAAAATAAAGGTGTTGTGTCCATCAACAACTAAAAATATTTTTTTAAAAAATAAAATAATAGTAATATATATATATATATATATATATATATATATATATACATATACACATATATATATATGGTTTTATATATTTCTTAAATATATAAAATAGCCAGACACAGTGGTACATGCCTGTAATCACAGCAGCTCAGGAAGGAATGTAGGAGGCAAGTTCAAAGCCAGACTCAGCAAAAGCAAGGAGCTAAGCAACTCCTGTTGAGACCCTGTCTCTAAATAAAATACAAAATAGGGTTGGGGGTGTGTGGCCCAGTGGTCAAGTGCCCCTGAGTTCAATCCCTGGTACCAAAAAACTAAAATGATAAATAAATAAATAAATAAATAAAAATAATAGTAAATATCTAGATATAAATCTAACCAAGGAAAATTATAGAACTGAACAGACTTGCAAAAGAACTACAAATGGTCAATAATTATATGAAAGAAAAAAATCTTTATAAATATTTTTAGCCTTCAGGAAAATGCAAAATAAAACCACACTGAGATTCCATCTCACCCCAATCGAAATGACAATCATCAAGAATACAAATAGCAATAAATGCTGGTAAGAATGTGGGGAGAAGACTTACACACTATGGGTGGGAATATAAATTATTACAGCTATTAGGAAAATCAGTATGGAGGCTCTTCAAAAAAAAATAGAACTTCCTTATAATTCAACGGTACCCAGTGGTATCACTCTTGGTATTTATCCAAAATAATTAAAGTAAGAGTAGTTTAGAGATACATGCATTTCCATGTTTATAGCAGCCCAGTTTACAATAGCCAAGATGCGGAAGCAGCCTGGTTATCTGTCAACAGGCGAGTGGATAAAGAAAGAAAATGTGTCATATAAACAAAATGGAGTTTTACTCAATCATAAAGACGAACGAAATTATGTCATTTTTCAGGAAAACTGATAAAACTAGAAAGCATCGTGTTAAGCAAAATAAGCCAGACTCAGAAAAATAAGTGCTACATTTTCCTCTCATGTGCAGAAGCTAGTGGGGAAAGAAGGGAGAGCAAAAGAATGTTGTGAAAATAGAAAGGAGGACAACGGAGTAGAAAAGGGGGACTGGAAATGGAGGGAGGGTCAGGAGAGGGATCAGGGAGTGAACTTGATCAAGGATGGAACATGCATGTACCCATATGTCACAATAAACCTTCCATTCTATATAATTAATATGCACTCTAGTAAAAAAGATGACTATGACCTAAATGCTAGAGAATGTGGTGGAAAACATGTTGAAGAAATGGGAAATTTCACTAGTTTCAAGCATCCTATAAGGACCAGGCAGGGAGCAGTCAGTTAAAACAGAGAAGATACATTCTCACAGCTTTCCTCTTTTGTAACCAGGTTCCTTTTCTTCTTTAACTTAGGCCAGCTTTTTTATTTTATATATTTGAAGAATAATGTCATAATAAACATTTTGAACAAATCAAGGAAAAATATGTGGCTAGGTCTAACTTTCCTTGGAATATAAAATACCACATGATCTCATTCATATGTGGAATCTAAAAAATCTGATCTTTTAGGAGTTGAGGGCAGAATAGTGGTTACCAGAGACTAAGGAGGGTAGGGAGTTGGAGTGAGTCAAAGAGGCTGGTCAACAGGTTCTAAGTTACAGTGGGTAGGAATGAGCTCCTACGCTGTGTGACACAGTGAGGTGAAGACAGCTAACAATAACGTAATGTGCTTCAAAACTGCTAGAAGAGAGAATTTTGAATGTTCTCACCACAAAGAAAAGACAAATATTTAAGGTGGTAGATATGGTAATTATTCTGATTTGGTCATAAGTATATAGTTATGTGTCAATCAAAAATAGTTTTTGAAAAGTGTCCAGGGTAACTTTTACAAATTTGTTTTTATGTATCTCTATTTTTATGTATTTATTTTTATGTACAATGAAAGATATGACCAATGCATAACCCCTATAGATTTATTACAACTGTCCTCCATTCATAAGAAATTGATGGCTCATCTATTATCACATACATAATATCATAAATTTGCTAATTCATGGGCATTCACATAATGTCAACCTAGTTTTTCAAGCCAACTATTAGTTATGCTTGTCACATACAAATGATTCCTCTATTTCATTAATGACTAATATGCAAAAAAATGCTTTCCACTTTATTTTACTTTTAGATAAATTATGGGGCAAGTTGATCAAACTTTATCAGGGTTTTTACAGAAGAAAATCATGACTTTGCAAATGTTAAAAATCACTGAGCATACTAAAGATTAATTAATTAGCAACTCAAGTGAGGCCTGTATTTTACTTCATTAAACTCTGAACTTACTGATGGTAATAATATGCCAGGTCTATAATTCTTCTGTCTTCCTTGCCCAAAGCCCTTTTGAAGTTTTAAAACCTATCAACTTTCTGGTGATCAGTCATGTTTTCCTTCAGGGATTCACAAGGATGGGCTGCATTTCCCTGGGCACATTACCTTTGTATGTATTAACCCTAAAGCAAAGTATTTATTACTCATCCTAAAATAAGTCTGATGAAAAGTGAAATACACACACAGAGACACACACACACAAGCAAAATCTTTTTAAGAGACTAAACTAACCTTAGTATTTTATTAATTGCTATCTAGACACAATTTTCCCCAATGAGTTGACAATTATACTCAGAAAGAATTAGGGACAAAAAAACCTAAAATATCTCAAAAAACTAGGGAGTGCTACATTTTGGATCTTAGCTATCCCTCAATGGCCCAGGTGTTAATGGCTTGGTCCCCAACCTTGACACTATTGGAGGCTGATAGACCCTCTGGAAGGTGGGGCCCAATTGGAGGAAGTTAGGTCATTGGGGGTATGCCCTTGAAGGGATGTTGGGACTCCCAGTCCTTCTCTCTCTTTGCTTCCCAGGAAGTGAGTGGTTTCCTCTTCCTGCACGCCCACCATGAGGTGCTGTCTCACCTCAAGCCCAAAAGCAATGGAGTCAACCAACCAGGAACTGAAACCTCTGAGACCATGAGTCAAAATAAACCTTTTCAAGTTGGTTTATCACAGGTATTTGTTACAGCAGCAAAAAATCTAACACCGTGAGCTCTCAAAAGAATGGACAGCATTTCTTCCCCATCCATGAAGGATATGTTCCAGGGTGACCAGTGGTGTCTGAAACCACAGATAGTATCAAACTGTATATATACTGTTTTTTTCTGTACGCACATACAGTTGATAGTTTCATTTATAAATTAGGCATAAAAAGAGATTAACAAGAATGAAAAATAAAATAGAGCAATTACAACAATATACTATAAAGCAAAAGTTAAGTGAACGTGGTCTTATTATGGTTTGGGTATGGGGTGTTCCCCAAAGCTCCTGGCCAATGCAGGAATATTTGAAAGTGAAATGATTGGGTTCTGAGGGCTATGATCTAACCAGTTCATCCTAGTTTGAGTGCACTCACTGGGTGGAAACCGTAGGCTGGTGGGGCATGGCTGGAGGAGGCGGGTCACTGGAGACATGCCCTGGGAGAGTACATCTTCCCCACGGCCCCTCCCCCACCTTCCACGCAGTGTGAGCAGCTTACCTCCCCTTTTCCTTCCAGATGCTCTACCTCTCCTCAGGCCCAGAGCACTGGAGCCAGCCCACCTGGACAAAACCTCTGAAACTATGAGCCAAAAATAACTTTCCCTTCTCTAAGTTGTTAAGTATTTTAGACACAGAGATGAAAGCCTAAGTAATACAGGTCAGTCTGTCTATGTGTATGTTTCAAAATATCTTACTCTATTGTACTCACACTTCTTGTGATTATGTGAAATGATACAATGATCAGATAATGAGGGAACAACATACCCATTATGACATTAGGGTACATATAAGGGCTACTTGAACATAAGTTCTAGGTAACAATACCTCAAGAGTTGATCTGACAACCAATACAGTTACTAAGTGATGAATGGAAGGGTAGCATATACTGTGTGGATACATGGGACAAAATGATGATTCAAAGCTGGGCATGATGGCACATGCATATGCTTCCAGCAACTTGGGAGGATGAAGCTCATCATGCTACTCAGAATGGCATGCAATTTGCAACATGAATTGTATCTTTCTGAGATTTTCCATTTACTATTTTTAAATATTTAAGGTAGTCATTTAAAACCTCAGAAAGCGAAACATAGATGGGGGAAAACTACTATACAAGATTAAAATAATTTTGCTAACCATTCCTGGACTTAGTGGCATAAAATGTCCTTTTTTCCCCACGTCCCAAATCAGACCTGTCATTTTACTTCATGAACACCCCGTCCCCACTCAGCTGTTTGCTAATAAAGCACTTCCCCCGGCTGTTGGGTGCTCTGCTGTTGACAAGCTTGTTCTGACAGCCTCCATCCAGGGGTCCTGGTGGGAGAGGATGAGGAGGCGTCATCTCCACACCCTTTCTTCCTGGCTGCCTGCTTTCCTGGCTGCCACTCCCTAGGAGCATTATATTTCATGCAATGAAAGGAATTTCTCTTGGCCTAGGAATCTCAGAAGTGCTCTAGGAATGGCTTCAGATGGAAACATAGGAGAAGGAAGAGGGAGTGGAGGAAAGGAGACCAGGACCCCGTCGGAGAAAGCCAGGCAGACCGAAAGAAATTCCTGAGACCTAAATCACAGAGTGGCATCTGACTGGGAAAGGGGAAGGGGTGCTCACATTTTTCCACTGGAACATGTTTACTAAGTGTCCATTTTATTCATGAAAACTGTGATCATGACATGCTTTTAAGAACAGCTAAGCTGAACTATCTGCTGCCAATGTCTACCTCAAAGCGTCAGACATGCACCAACGACATTCCATGTTTTGTTTTGTCCTGAGGAAGAGAAGGGGACAGCCTAAGACAGGGCCTGAGATTAGAGCCACAGCAGAATCCACTGGGAGGAGCTCTGAGGGCTGAGTGTGAGTTTGGGCCATGGACACCAAGGGGTCAGGCCAGTATCTCAGTTCCCTCCAGCTCCAACACTCCCGTCTTCCAGGATGCCATCCTCTGCATGACCTTGCTCACCTTTGGCCTTCAGTGTAGGATTGACAGGATTTAGCAAAGAAAACTGGAGACCAGGCTGACAGATGAACAATGAATAATACTTTTAGTGTAAGTTTGTCTCATGCAATATTTGGAACATATTTACACAGTCAGTCTATATCTTCAGGTTCTACATCCACGGATTCAACCAACCATGGGTTGAAAATGTTAGGAAGGAGGGGATTCTAGAAAGTTCCCAAAAGCAATACTTGAATTTGTCACATGCTGACCCTCCCTCCCTCTCTTGGATGCTGGGTCTCTGCGCACCACTCACTGCTGGAGCCTTGTTTGCCGGGCGTCTCCTTCCTATAGTGAGGCCTATGTTGGTTACATCTATACTGAACTGTGCTCAGACATTTTTATTGCTTGTCATTATTCTCTAAATGATACAGAGTAACCACTACTTGCATAGCATTTGCATTGTATTAGGTAAGTAATCTGGAGATGATTCTACCCAGGTACTACCTTGTTGTACATAGGGACTTGAGCACCTGCACTTTAGTGTCCACGGGGGCTTCTGGAACAAATTTGCTGTGGATATCAAGGAGGAGTATGCTAACAGATTATTCATTGTCCATTTTAAATATAACTGGGTGTCCAGTATTTTATGTGGCAACCCTAATTTTTTGATACTTCATAAGCAATTATTATTGTAACCACACTTTCTGAACTCTGAACATGACGAGGCCCTGGAATTTATAAGAATCACCCACATGATTTGGAACCAAGAGCCTTAAAAGGGAGGAAAAGGCAGTGGCTCTCAGGAATGCAGTGCTAAGAGCAGGACATGAATCCTGGTTCAGCAGGCTGCCTGCTGTTTATAGCTAATGGTTTAGAAATTGTTGCGATATTGAAAAGTGTTTTGCATCGAAAATCTTTGGAACAAAACGCCGGCAACTCTGCCTTTGGAGAGAACTGGGAATGAGAGCTGAAAGGGAGAATTATTTTTCGCTGCTTCTCTTTCATCTGTGCTCTGGATTTTTTGAAGCAATGAATACATATAACCTACACAAATTTTTGCATTTGAAATAAGACTAAGCCCCAAATAAAGATTGTTACGCTATGCAAATTTAGTAAATAGATTTCTATCTATTTACATCTTTTTATGTTGCTCTTTGTTGGGAGTGAATTTCCTTTCTGGAGCAGGGTCGCAGTCACTTAGGCTGTTAATGACTATCTCCCTTCCCCAGCCAAGAAGCCTAAGCAGTTCATTAAGGAGAGAAAATGCCCCACCTCCTTGGATGCCGACTCTGCCTCCTGTGCGCAGTTTTGACAGTGCACAGCTTTGACGTGGATGAATAACTTATCCCAAGGAGGGTCCCCAGACTGCCTCGCGGGCAAACGCTGGAAGCCTTGGCTGGAGCCTTTGATCTGACCCTGCAGACTCCAGGAAAGCTCATTAGTAGTTCCAAATGTCAGATGTCACCTTCCCCCAAGTCCTAAAGGCCATGATACAAGACAAGACCCGGACATTTTCATGAAAAACAGCATGCTATGATAGCAAAGTTCTTTTTCTCCTCGGTGGACTTTAACCTCCCATTTCTAATTATCTCAGACACCCAGTTCTACACACAGAAGATATGATTAGTTGAAGCTTTTTTGAATTCTCCTCTGGGGACCCATTCTTCACAATTTTTGCAAATTACCACTCTAATTTTGTTTGTTTGTTTGTTTTGTTTTGTACTACAGATGGAACCCAGGGGTACAACCCACATCCCCAGCCCTTTTTTGTACTTTATTTAGAGACTGGGTCTTGCTAAGTTGCTGAGACTGGCTTTGAACTCGCAATCCTCCTGCCTCATCCTCCTGAGCCACGGGGATTACAGGCCTGCACCACTGTGCCTGGCTCCTACTCCGATTCTTAAAAATCAGATCGTCAGCACTGCAAGGGAAGGCAGATCAAGGAAAGCAAGCCTTCCTCAAGGCACGTGGGTGGAGGTCAGCTGAACACAGTGGTTCCTGGTCTGTGGCACAACACACAGGTACNGGGATCCAACCCAGGGCCTTGTGCATGTGAGGCAAGCACTCTACCAACTGAGCCATATCCTCAGCCCCCCAACCTCCTTGTCACAATAAAACCAAACACCTCCCATCAAATTCCTTTTCCAGGGGGGAAAAACATATTGGAAGAGCTAATAACAACATGCTTCTTCAACCACTTTCCTTCCTAAAGCAATCCTCACACAGCATGAGACCGTCCGTCCCCTGCAGGGGCTGCAGGTGAGTTGGGACCTGCAGCATCCCCTCACCTCTATCTGCAGATGAGCACAAACCCCACAAACAGAAGGACTACATGTTAATTCCTGGCTGTCACAGAAGGAAATGTAGAATATAAGTGCAATCAGCGGCTCAGGAGAATGAAAGAGGAGGATCTCAAGCTCAAAGCCAGCCTCAGCAAAAGCAAGGCGCTAAGCAACTCAGTGAGGCCCTGTCTCTAAATTAAATACAAAATAGTGCTGGGGATGTGGCTCCGTGGTCGCGTGCCCCTGAGTTCAATCCTTTGTACCCGGGAAAAATAGCATATAAGTGCAAGATGCAATACTCTTAGAAACTGAGAATTCCCTGGCCAGGGGAAGTTGCCACGTTAGCAAACAGAAAGTTTAATTTTATTTCTAACCTACCTGAAGGCCAAGTAATGAAATGACACCAGCCGTCACAGTGTCAGCTAAGTTTTCAAAAGCAATGAAATAAAACCACAGCAATTGTTTCAAAAATATGCAGAGTGATTCTTAAACTTCAACCTCTGCTGGAATTCCCCATTCTCTGCACTCTTCAGTTCCTCCAGAACTTTTAAAATATCTAGCTCTAAACAATCCAGAATAACCCACATCAGTCCTTTTTCCCTACTCCTGTAGCCCCAGTCTACACAAACTTGGGCTGCTCTTGCCTCTCCAGAGAGGACGAGACCCTCTCAGAGCCTTCGCACTCTGCACACTGGGGAATCTCTGTGTCCAAGAGCAGAGCTGTCAGTCTCCTTGGCACTTCAGAGGAAGAAAGCAGTTGCACAATGGAGACAGATTTCTGCAACAAGAATGCTCGGCTCTGACTGCAGAGTCATCTTTAATAAAGAAAATGGAAAGCTTTTGTTTTCCTCTATCTTTGAAGAAAAAAAAAATAGCTGACTTCCTTTTCCCATAGACATTGAAAGTAATCAACAATGAAAGTTCCTGCTCGCTTGGCAGAGCCACAATATCCAGATGGAGTCGCACGTGGGACTGCGGGAGGCCAAGGGGCCCCTGTGTGGGTCCTCACGGGCAGCAGCATCCCTGAGGATCCTCGGAAGGCTCTGTGCTGGGCACTGGGACACTGTGTGCTTAGGATATCATCATGTTCTCTCGTGTTTGTAAAAAGGCTAAACTGTGGCTTATGATGCGTGGGTGTCAGCAGGAGAGCCAGGCTCCTCAACCTCTACATTCCTCTGGGGAGTAGGGGGGGTCCTTGCTCTGAGGGGTGTTGAGCAGCATCCCTGGCCTCCACCACTGGACACCAGCAGCACCTCCCAGGGTGACGACCAATCGTGCCTCTGTCCCAGTGAAGGGGGTGCAAGGTCATCCTGCATCAGAGCTATGGTGGGGTCAGTGTATAATTCTAGAGGGCTGGGAGCAGCCAAAGTCAAGGGGTAGGAGCAGCAAACCCCTGAGGCCTTGCTCAGTGGCTCCCAGAGGACACAGAATGGAGCTCAAAAAGTCACTTCTGAGTGATTCTGAGTGATTCTAAGTAAGAACAGTAGAGAAAAGACACGGACTAAACTAAAAAGCCACGGGAATGTAGAGGAATTTTAGCAAGCCATGAAGGGTGGCCAGGGAAGAAAAGGTCACATCACTAAGAGCATTTAAATGGTGCTATCTCTGTGGATTCAGCTGCCACTTGGTGAGACAGGAACAGGAGCTGCAGAGATCACTCCCAGAGTAAGAGATCAGGAGGAGACTGCTAAGCTTTCTTTCATCCCAAGTTACACATAGGTGACACTTTCCACCCCTCCCAACCACGCCTTTGTTCTATCTCCGGCTGGGAGGGGCCCGGCTCAGGACACAGGAGCATCTCTGCCTGGACAGAAGGAGGTGGGCACAGAGCAACCGAGTGGACAGTGGAGTACTTCACAGAATTCTCTTGCCCAGGAGCCGGCCCACTACCCCCTCCTACAGCCAGTGCCCAGTGCCTCCCAGCAACCAAGACCTGCTGGGCTGTCAAAGAAGGAAAATCAAATACGAGGCTCCCTTTTATATTCAGTGTTTCTAATCTCTTCTTCAAGATGGGAATGGAATGAAAGGAAATGAGTCCCTGCATCAATCTTCAACTCACAAAGAAGCACTTAAGCAGCCAGGTAAGTGCCTTTCCCTCCCTGATGCCCCCTGGGGCTCAGGGACAGCAGCTGAACAAACATTCGGAGCACAGAGCCCTGGCTGGATGAGAAGGACAGTTTCATTCATTCTTAGGAACACGCAGGAGAAGGCAGCCCATCTCCTGGGCAGTGAAATGAGGTGGTGAATGATAAGAACATAATTCAGCCAGCGCCGGAAGGAATGACCCCTGCAAATGAAGCAACGGCTCAGGTAATTAAACCAATGTGTCTCCTACACACGACTCCCTTGGTGGATTTCACTCTTGATCCCCTTCCATGAGTGCTGAAATCACCCCATGGCTCCCTGTTCTCAGGAGGTGTGACCAGTGGAGAACACAACACTCTGTCCCTGCCCTGTGCTGCCAGGGCCCAGGACAGTGGGCAGAAGCACGGCAGGCCCAGTCCTTCACACCTTCCCATGGATTCTTCAAATTTTCTGCTGTGTTTCTGAGCTAAAATCGTAACTGGTTTGAAGTTGGGAAGGAGGATGGAGGAGAGCGGAACCAGGAATGGAAGTTACTTTCAGAATTGAGACTTTCATATTTTATATATGTATAAAATATATGATGTATAATATTATATATCAAATATAAAAATAATATGATGTATATGGTATATATGTGTGTATATAATGTTATATTATTATATTTTATATTTTTCATATGCCTAAATAACCTACTTGCTGTGGAGATTAGGACAAAATGAGAAGGAAAAAAATCTCTTTAGATCATTTCTTTTTTCTCCCTAAGGATCAGAGGCTCAAGAAGGTCACAGACGGATATTTCTTCCCCATGGCCTAGAAACAAAGGTCCACCCAGCCAACCACAAAGTCATGGCTGCCAACTGCCTGACCAACAGTCTCAAGATACAAGAGTCTCCTGGTGAAATCCTGGAGTCTTAGTGACACTATTTCTATGTCAACCATCACTTTTACACAATAAGGCACTCAGCACCTTTTACCAAACTAACAGGCTCTTAGAAGCTACGTATTTTAGCAGCTATGTAGAGATATGTGGCTTGAGAACTTGGGGCTGATCCAATAAGCAAATATTATGAACAAGAGCATCTTGTCAGCTAGTGTGTCCTAAGCCTTCAAGAACACTTTGGTATGACCTTAGTGTCCTACAAGGAGCAACTCCTCCACTTCTGTCACTTTCACTTGCCTCTGGCCATACCCCAAGGTCAAAGCCTCTTCAAGGTCACTCAGATTCCAGCAACCCCAGGGTCCTAAACTCTTTTCTCAAAACAAACAAACAAACAAACAAATTCAAAGGGAAAGAAAGGAAGGGAGGGAAGGATGGAGAGAGGGAAACTAGATCTGAATTCATCCAAGTTCTCCAAGAAACGGAATCTGGGGATCATGAACCCAAAATCAAACAAAACATGTAAATACATACAGGTCATATACACAATGTTAAATATCATTTCCTGAATATCTGTCATAAACCCAGAATTGTGCCAAGGGTTATAGAGCATATATTTAAAAAAAAAAAAAAGACAACCCTCACACCTTGGCCTGTAACATTACTAGGAATTAAAAGCATGGTCTCTGCCCTCAAAGAGGTTAAAGTCTAATTTGGGTTAAATCATGAGTACTAAAATAATTCTCCAATTAAAAAAATCTCAGAGACCGAAGGAGGAAGCCGCCTGGCACACGCCAAGCCAGACCGGAGGAGGAAGCCCGGCCCCACCCTGTGTGCTAGTCCAGAGGAAGCCCATCAACCCTTAAAACCCATCAAAGGGGGTGTGGCTACCAGCATGGTTCTGCGGCTGATCCAGGTACCCGGTTTCCAACTCCCCCACCCTTAGCTGCGATTACTCAAAATATTTCCCACAAGCTTTTGGGGGTTGTAGCTATCAAAGCAAAACAACTGTACAGGCACCTGGTTTCTACCTCAGAGACTAGAGTAGGGAAGATACAGGTGGAAGCTCATTTCCTTTCACACTGGCTACACTCACCACCCTGAATACAGAGGCTCAAGCTAGGAATAGACAACGCCACCTACTGGAAGCAAGGAAAACAGTGTTCTGAGAGACTTTTTTTTTCTTCTTTTTTTTCTTTTTTCTCTTTCTTTCTCTCTTTTCTTCTCTCTCTTCCACAACTTCAACATATGTGAAACCAAGAACTGTGCATGAACAACCGAATTACCAAAGTAATATAATATAGAGGAATTGCATATACCCCACCTTCCCCCCATTTTTTTTATTTCTATCTTACTTTCCTTTTCCTTCTCTTATTTCCCTTTTTTCTCTTATTTCTCTTATTTCTCTTTTATTTCTCTTATTTTTCTTCCTTGTTATTTTTTTTTCTTTTTTTCCATTCGTATTCTCTCTATCCCACTTTCAATCTCCTAACTATTGCTATCTATACATAGGGTAACTATCTAAATACAGATAGGAGGTTGAGTCTATACATTCTTCCATAAATTACCAGTCTATTGGTTAGAGTTCTCCAAAGGTGCTAAGTTAGTTTAACCTCATACCCTCACTCCTTTCCTTCTAAGTATAACATCCTTCGTCTGAAATTAAGTTTTCTATATGCCACCAGATATGGTATGCCTTTTATGAAACTAATGAATATATTCTTAAGTAACAATTAAAACCAATATCTATAGACTTAGAATCTAACTATAAATGTATTAATAATGAAAACTTGTGCTTAGATAATGTACTGTTGATATTGGGAACTGTTAACATTGTCTTTCTCTGCAAAAGAGGGATTTTGGAGCTGTACAAGAACAATACAAATATATAAGGGGAAAAACATTAACACAACAGTTTCACAAAGCTAGAAAGAATCATGAGCAGTATGAAAAGACAAGGAAAGAAAGGACCACAAACAATACAGGTCATTTCAACATTAGATGAGGTAATATCTGCAGCTGATGGAATGTCAGAAAAAGAGTTCAGGATTTACATGCTTCAGATGATCTGGAGTCTCAAGGAAGACATTATACAGCAAATTCAGACAATGAAAAATCACTTTGACAATGAATTACATGAACAAATCCAAGAAGCAAAAGATCAACTCTATAGGGAGATAGAGGATATAAAAAAAAACAAACAGAAATCCTGGAAATGCAGGAAACAATAAACCAAATTAAAAACTCAAATGAGAGTATTACCAGCAGAATAGAACACTTAGAAGATAGAACTTCAGACAACGAAGACAAAGTTTTTCAACTTGAAAAGAACATAGACAGCTCAGTGAGAATGTTAAGAAATCATGAGCAGAACATCCAAGAATTATGGGATAACATAAAGAAACCAAACCTAAGAGTTATTGGGATACAAGAGGGTATAGAGGTCAAACCAAGGGAATGAGCAATCTATTCAATGAAATAATACTAGAAAACTTCCCAGACTTAAAGAATGAAAAAGAAATCCAAACACTAGAAGCCTACAGGACACTGAATGTACAAAATCATAAGAGATCCATACCTAGACACATAATAATGAAGATGCCCAACATACAGAATAAGGAGAGAATCTTAAAAGCCACAAGAAAGAGGAAACAGATTACATTTAGGGGTAAACCAATCAGGATAACTGCTGATCTTTCAACACAGACTCTGAAAGCTAGAAGATCCTGGAACATCATATTTCAAACGCTGAAAGAAAAAGGGTTCCAACCAAGAATCCTGTACCCAGCGAAATTAAGCTTCAGGATTGAAGATGAAATAAAAATCTTCCATGATACACAAAAGTTAAAAGAATTTGCAGCTAGAAAACCAGCTCTTCAAAACATCCTTGGCAAAACATTACAGGAAGAGGAAATGGAAAATAACAATGAAAACCAACAGCGGGAGGTAGTACAGTAAAGGAAAAACTAATCATAGAGGAAAAACAAATCATGTTAAGTAACATACATAATCAAATATGGCTGGAAATACAAACCATATCTCAATATTAACCCTAAATGTTAATGGCTTAAATGCACCAATCAAAAGACACAGGCTAGTAGAATGGATTAAAAAAAAAGATCCAACAATATGCTGCCTACAGGAGAC
>NW_026000206.1:3100678-3122228 GCF_001458135.2 Marmota marmota marmota | reverse complement strand
ATCTCACTCCAGTAAGATTGGCAGCCATTATGAAGTCAAACAACAACAAGTGCTGGTGAGGATGTGGGGAAAAGGGCACACTTGTACATCACTGGTGGGACTGCAAATTGGTGCGGCCAATTTGGAAAGCAGTATGGAGATTCCTGGGAAAGCTGGGAATGGAACCACCATTTGACCCAGCTATTGCCCTTCTTGGACTATTCCCTGAAGACCTTAAAGGAGCGTACTATAGAGATACTGCTACATCGATGTTCATAGCAGCACAATTCACAATAGCTAGATGGTGGAACCAACTTAGATGCCCTTCAATAGATGAATGGATTAAAAAATGTGGCATTTTTACACAATGGAGTATTATTCAGCACTAAAAAAATGACAAAATCATGGAATTTGCAGGGAAATGGATGGCATTAGAGCAGATTATGCTAAGTGAAGCTAGCCAATCCCTAAAAAACAAATGCCAAATGTCTTCTTTGATATAAGGAGGGCAACTAATAACAGAGCAGGGAGGAAGAGCATGAGAAAAAGATTAACATTAAACAAGGACGAGAGGTGGGAGGGAAAGGGATAGAGAAGGGAAATTGCATGGAAATGGAAGGAGACCCTCATTGTTATACAAAATTACACATAAGAGGTTGTGAGGGGAAAGGGAAAAAAAAATCAAGGGAGAGAAATGAATTACAGAAGATGGGGTAGAGAGAGAAGATGGGAGGGGAGGGGAGGGGGGATAGTAGAGGATAGGAAAGGCAGCAGAATACAACAGACACTAGTATGGCAATATGTAAAAATGTGGATGTGTAACCGATGTGATTCTGCAATCTGTATATGGGGTAAAAATGGGAGTTCATAACCCACTTGAATCAAATGTATGAAATATGATTTATCAAGAGCTTTGTAATGTTTTGAACAACCAATAAAATTAAAAAAATAGATAGTACACAAAGTAATATGTATGTATATATTTGGACTACCACATATTTGTTAATATTTACTGATATATAATCAATCTTAAAATTGATTCTTACCAATATACAATCAATGTTAAAGTTATTCTTCTGTCTCATTCTATCACATTTAGATTTGTTTTTTGTATATACATGATATAAAGGACTTAATTTAAAGGAATGAAAGCAGTCTTAAAAATAAAACTAATTGAATTTAAAAAAAATAAAAATAAAATTTATTATTACAATTAAAAAATATCTCAAAGGTAAATGTTTTAAAAAGGAATAAAAATCTTTTTTTTTTTTTTTTGGAAAAAATCCATTCTTGGAAAAAACTCAAATTATAACAAGGACAAATATATAATTCCCCTCTGCAATTCAGTGGCTCTATTTGGGTTTACAGTGCTCTGCAGTGTTGAGAGCCACAGCCGAAGGGGCCCCAGCAAACTTCCAGCTGCCAGCAAACTTCCAGCTGCCGGCTGATGATTGGCTCACAGCGGCCCCAGCAACATCTAGCTGATTGGCTCCTCTGCGGTGATGCTCATTGGGCTGTTTCCCTGCCCTTTCAGACCACGGAGCTGCTCATTGGGGGACTTTTTTGGCTCCGCCCACGTGACCCAGCCAATCGGCCTCAAGAGCAGGAGGATTGTGGGAGGTGGAGAGAAGCTTGTGTGGGAGAGAGAGGCTTGTGGAAAGCCGGTGGTGGCAGTTGAGGCTCTGAGGGTTTTTCCTGAGAGGCTGTTTTGTTTGGCGTGTGTGGTTCTAAAAATAAAGTTAGTTTCTTTTGACAAGTGGCTCCTGATTGTGCCCAGCCAGACTGCGGCACTGCAGTGTTTTAAATCACATCAAGTGTCATAAACTAGCAACACAAAATGTAATTCCAGTTAATTTTAAGGTTTAAAATGAGAAGATTACCTAAAGTCCTTTGGGGGGTAGGCTCAGGAGATGCCAAAATAAAATTTGACCACAAATCAAATCAACCACAATAATGTCAGATCCCAAAATAATGGTTAACTGCTCTCCTTTAATGACGAAGTCCCCTTCTGCAGCGAGACGGGGGTTAGTCCACAGGTTTCCTAAGACTGCCAAAAGTCAACCAGCTGGAAAAGAAAACCTTCACCCCTGGTTAGTTATGGGATCATAAAAGGGGCTCTGTTGTGGCTTCCAAAAGAAGAGCTGAGTACTAATGAATTATGTTGAGAATAAAGAATTGACTGTGTTTGGGAAAGTAGTCATTCATAGCCTGTCACTTCTTACAGGTATTCAGAAATCTAAATATCTCTACACATTCACTTTTTAGATTTATTGTTTTATACCTAAAAGCCTGCTTAATTAGAGTATTAATCACAGACTTTAAATGGATGTTCATAATCCTGCATACTTGCATTGATTTTCTTCCAAATGCTGCACTGCCTCTGCCCTCCAGGGTCTCAGAATCACTGGGAAGCCAGTCCTGAGCCAGGACGATAAGAGAAGCAGCTTCCTGGGGCCTTTGCCTGAAAGTCTTTCTGCATGCTGGCTTCAAGTTTGGACCTCAAGGCTACTCAAAATATAAACTCTATTCCCCTTCCTTCGGGATCACGGTATAATTCCCAAAGCCAAATTAATCAATCACAGAACTGCAAATTGCTTTGGCTTCTGTACCTTAGATTCATTTTCTGGGATCTTATGTATAGAGCATGGAAACCCAGAAGGACGCCTGTTACCATGATAACTGCCTTACTGTCATCTGCTACATAATGATGATTTGATTGACGGCAAACTGTATTTATGCAGCAGTGGTCCTATAAGATTATAATGAAGCTCAAAACTACTTTTAATGTACTTTTTCTTTGTTTAGACTTGTTACAGTTGCATACACAATCAGCATTATGTTATCATTGGCTGCAGCATTCAGTACAATAACACGCTATGCAGGCTTGCGGCCCAGGAGCGATAGGTGACACCACATCACCTAGGTGAGGTGCACTCAGATGTTCATGCAATGGTGAAATCACTTAATAACACACTTCTTAGTATGTGTCCCTGTCATTGAGCAATATAAAACTGCACTCAGGACCAGTAGAAGAATTTCTACCTTAACATAACAAAACTTTGCTTGAAAATATGCAAACACACACATGTGGTCATGCACACACCCAACACACACTTGAATGTCCTGGGAGCAGGTAGAGTAGAAATGAGGCAGTCTGCAGGCCAACCAGTTTCTATTTCCAGAGAATCAGGGGAAGAACTTGGCTCATTATTTCCTACTTCTCTAGATGCTTTTGTCTTGGAATTTAAAAGAAATTTAACCATGTTACCTAGGCTTCACAACAGTGCTGAGCTGAACAACCTTCTAAATTTTCTGAAGTCACAGAAATTGAAAATTTGACCCCAAGACCATTCTTGAGGTCCCCTAAGTTAACTGATTTCATCTGAAATTGAATCTAGATTAGAAAATATTTCAAAAGGGTCACATGCCCCAAAACAACTGAAAGGACAAAGTAGAAGAAAAGCATCATAGGGACAGAAACGCAAGTTGCCCTTTGAAGTGAGATCTCTGAATAGGGGGCATCTTTGTTTGATTATATTTCTCACTTTTTCAGAATCTGTTTTAAAATAGTTTCCTGAATTCCCAGGTGATAACAAGATCTTAGAGGCTGACAGCCGACACTGTTTATGAACCCAGTACACAATCAGAGCCACATCTGCTGTTCTGCTTCAAGCATGAAAGCATTTTAATAGCTACTGAGTGTATTCTCAACTTGGCAATGGAGCCAAATCCTCCTAGAGTCAAGGCTTCCAAAACAAATAATATCATCCCATCATAGCACCTAAAAAAAATCATGAGTTTTTGTTTCATCATTTCAGTTCTTTGAATTTTATATCCAGACTCTCAGGCATGGGCAACACTCACAGAGAGAATGAGTGCTTGGGAAACAGATTCAGGGTACATCTCTCTTGCCATGAAAAAGTGTCTTTTCTTCTACTGACATGCACACTAGCTCTTGGCTCCAAGCATATTTAGTTTGCAACATCCTTAATCAGGTGATATATGAAAATGTAACTGTAACCTTGAACAGATCTTCCCAGATGTCCACTGGTAGCTATTAAGGACCGTTTCAGAGCCTTTAACAGTGGCTTCTGCTCTGCCTTCCCAGCAGCAGGCCCTGGTGGGCTTCTCTGCTTGCCCTTGCTTAGACCCAAGCTGGGCAATTTATCTCTATCCTCCCAAGTGGTACTTGCCAGGGGAAAAAAACTTTCCTGCTCCCACCCTCCCTCTCTGGAACTTGGCCCACTTAGAATATTGCTTCCTGGTCCTTCCAATAAGCTAAAACCCCAGAGGCCCTGAACAATTAAAAGAAGGGACCAGAGGTACTCAGTTGGAACATGTACACAGTGTATAAAATCTAATTGTTCTCTTTCATGGTCTCCACATTGCTAACATTGCCCAAGCAAAAATGGAAATTGACGCATAATTTAATCTGTGCAGGATTCTTACCTGTATGCAACTAGAAGAAAATAAATTAAGAAGTGTTTATTCTTCCCCTCTCCACTTCCATCAAAAGAAGTAAAAACTTTAAAGCCACCAAGGGAATTCCTCTGGACCAGGACATCTAGAAGCTCCAGAGCAAGCTCTCACTCCCTCACAGAGATGCTCAGATGGGACAGTATCAGGCCTTCTGGCTTTCGTGACCCCCACAGGTCATACTGCTATTCAGTGTCATCACCCCTGGAGCTTATTATGACTTAGCAAGGTCAGCCTATTTCCAAAATGTGATTCCCCTGAGGCATAAAGACTGGCCCAGCAAGCTCAACACCACACCAGCCAAGACGCACTTACCGTCACCCTGTGGCTGCCCTAGCACATTTTTTAAGAAACCTGAGCTGTGTGTCCTGGTTGGATATGTAGCAGGTGGGTATCGCTTGATCTGGCCACGTCAACACACCTCCTAGATTTATAGATTCACTTCGATAATACAGTAAGGGTGGCATCCAATAGTTCCAGACTTAGCATGTATTTTACAGGTATTCTCATCGTTTCTCTTCATAACACCCCAAGGTTGACACTACAGTGGTCCCTATTTAACCGAAGAGGAGTTACATGAGTTACCTGCAGTCATCCAGCAAGTAAAAGCACAACCAGGATTCAAACTCAGGCCTCTTCCACCCCAAGGCCCTGCACTTGGCCTCTACTTTGCCTCCTGTGGTTCTGGACGTGCAGCCCGCAGTCCCCTGACGCTCCTCAGGCCCCTTCCCTGGCCTCTCACCTTCACCGCCCCCCCCCCAGGGTTCTTGTGCATCTTCTTAGCCTTCCCTGGAAGTGGACCCAGGACCTCCCCAAATACAACTCATCCCATGGTTCAGCAGGGCTAGTGGGACTCCCAGCCTGGCCAGGCCCCAGAGTGTCCCATCCAGTCTGCCTTTCAGATGACAGCCCTGGTCAGCTCCTCCAGTATTCTGGGCACACCATTATATTACTGCCTCATCGAACGCTGCCCTATATCCCGAAAGACTGCAGGTGTATCCCTGTTCTACCAGAAATTGAGGATGAAATGATGGAGTGACGCCCACAGGTCATGTAGTTTGTTTAGTGGCAGTTCCTACACGGGACCCCAGGAGGTGGCCTTGTAAAGCCTACTTGCCCCGTTATTCCGTAATTCACAGTAGGCCTCCAATAAAGTGGTTGATTCCCTCCACCACTTTTACCATTTGTAGTACTTCCTAGAAAAATCCTCAAAAGAAATCTTTGCTCAACTATGGTAGCAAGCATCCTCCAAACTCCAGTATCTGTTTTGTTGTATTAACAACAAAGGTTTAGTCTCCCTTCCAGTGAGGTCTACTCTGGCTGCATCCAGATGACCTTCCAAGAAGGCTGTCTGCCATGTACTGGCTCAGCCTTGCACCCCATGTTGACCTGTGTTTCCCAGTGCCACCCTGGCGAAGAGTCCAGCATCAGCAGAGATGCCTCCACCCAGCATGACGCTCGTTGATTTTGGCCACAGCCTGTGGGTGGGCCTTGACAAGTCAGCCGGCATGCCCATCATCAAGAGGCAGAGAAACGGAACCTTCTGCTTCTCCACAGGTAAGCCAGCTGTCAGGGAAGCCACAGTGCCCACTAAAACCAGGGAGTAAAGAGGTGTGATAGGCAACAGGATCTGAGCGGGAACAAGGTCACACAGCTAAAAAGTCGACAGTTCTCAAGTCCAGGTTTATCTACGTCCAAATCTGCCATCTCCTGATACAAAGTCCTTAGCTATCACCCATTCCCAAGAGAGCTGTATCCACTTTATATGCATAATAATTATGCATAAATAACAGGACTTACAGCTTATGGTCTAGCAGCTTTGCCATCTTGACTACCTTGCTCACTGGGCTGGGGGTGGCCAGCTAACAGCCGATCTGGGCTGGCCTTAGCTGGGGCAACTCAGACCCCTTGGTTCCTCTCCGTATGCTTCTCATCCCCCAAGAAGCCAGCTTGGTCATTTTTTCATGACAACAGCAGAGACACAAGGGCAAGCCAGACCAAAGCACGCCACATGGCTGAGCCACATTGAAGGTGGGTGGGGAGGATAGAAATATTGCACTATGACATTGCAAAGGAGTCTGGATAGTTGCAAGATTTTTCTATGAATGACCATATAAGAAATATTTTTGGCTCTGTGAACCAGTTTCTCCCACTGCTACTCAACTCTAATTGTGGTATGAAAGCAGTCATCGATAAGCAAACTGATATGCATGGCTGTGTTCAAAAAAAACATATTTAGAAAAACAAGCAGATCAGATTTGCCCCCCCCCCCGCCCCCACCAGGGACCATGAATTGCAAACCCCTGAATAACATCATCATTGTAATCTTCTTCTTAAGCCTCTAGTCCTACTTCTGGAACTACCTGATAAGCATCCTTGACAATATCACTTTCTTCTCTCCTGGCTTTTTCTTTTTTTCTTTTTTTCTTTCTTTTTTTTTTTTTTTTTTCATTTGAAAAGTGAGGAGGTTGGAGTTCATTTTTCAAAACCACAAAGTTCTAATATTCACAGTCAACATTATATTATCATATAAGCCACGAGGCATGTTCTGGGGTCTAGTTGAAGAGATTATTCTCAGTCTGTTAATAGAATATTGTGTTTGTCCTCAGTATTATTGCTCACCTACACAGGCTGAAATTCTAGGATTTTATTCCAACAAGATTTGCTATGCAAAAGACACTGATCAATAGCAATGTAATTTTAGCTCCATCAAAGTCAAATAGATTTCTCCTTCCATCCAAGCAGGAAGTCAGCCAGATATATGGAAGAAAACAAACCGACACTTTTAATGACAAATGGGCAGCAAAGCTTTATTGATCACAAGAATAAAAAATGAAATACTAGGGAATAAACACAAGGTGGTATCAGTGGAGGTTAAAAAGAAACATACAATTAACTGATCCAGACAGATAGGCAATAGTTGGGGGACACCATAAAACAGCAGGCAGACATCCACTGAGAACTCTGCATAACACTGAAGGTTATTCCATTAATCGTCTCCTTTATTGGCAATGCAATCGCATGTAATTCAGTGCACTGCAATATCACAAGAGGATATTTTTGCTTTCCCCCCCCCCCATTAATCTTCCCTGACAGGATTTTGCCAAAATTACAAATAAGAATATTTATGTTAATAGCTACTGCAAAGAGAAACGCATGTGAAATATTCTTCAACTATCCATAAAGCCAGGGCAACATGCAGAGGTCTGCACACATCTGATTTCTGAAGGTGTATATCAGAAATTCTCAATAGGGAGGAATTTTTGTCCCCAGGGGATATTGGGCAATGTTCAGAGATATTTTTGTCACAACTAAGGAGTGCTGCTGGCATCAAGCAGGTAAAGACCAGAGGTGATGTTAAACATCCTACCATGTGCAGGACAGATGCACATGACAAAAAATTATCTGGTCTAAAGTGTCAATAGTGTCAAGGCTGGGAAAGCTGCTTTTCATAGATGAATAAAGCCTCCACTGAGATTGACAGGAAATGTTTAATCACTAGAAACTTCACATCTTGATCATACATCACACAAAGGGGATGCACCTTAGACCACCCCTAAGCAGCTTTGTTCTGTAACCTAGCAACATTTCAAGCCAGGCATGTGATGGCAAAAGATTCTGCAGGGAAAGTACTAGCGAAAGCACCATGCCACAGAGCAGGATGCAAATTCTAACACCTATACCAGAATGATAAATGGCCCAAAACACTAAATACCCTATTTGGATTAATACATTGATTTTTAAGTATATTAAGTAATAAAATGTCTTTATCACCATGTACATAGAATATAATTTTTTATTTTTTATTCTTTTTAGTCATAGATAAACAAAACAAAGGTATTGTGTCTATTTATTTTTTTTATGCAGTGTTGAAGCTTAAACTCAGTGTCTCACATGTGCTCAGCAAGGGCTCTACCACTGAGCTACACCACAGCCCTAGAATACTATTTTTTAAATGTAAATTGTAGATATTTTCTAAGCCAAGGGACAGCATATGTGGCAAGAGTCTTCATCTCATTTGAATTGTGTCTTGACAATCATTTGCAACATCAGCTTTTACTGTTAACTTGTCAAGATATATCTCCAACGGGATATAATTTATCAGTTGGTCAAGGAGCTGGAAAATTAATATCTGCTTAGCTAAAGAGATCACATCTGTTGGTGAACTTATCCAAATAATTTGGCATCATTGCTTACAATGTATATAGACAGAGACCATTTATCACTTGGATTATTTCTAGAAGTCATAGGCCTATTTTCTATGCATTGCACACACTTTATGTGAACTATCTGAAATTCCCTTACATAACATGCTAAAAATAATAAGTCAAAGGATCACAGAATCACTTCCGCAACCTTCTCTGAATTCCGTTTCTTCACTGTGCTGTCCTTCTACCTAGACAGCAACTGTGTCAATTCTACTTTGGTTCATCCCTAAACTTCTTCCCTTAATGGGTTTTTAGCAAATGCCCAGTAGTGTTGAGACAAAGTTTCAAAGTCCACTAGATACACAGTTCCAACAAATAAACCTTAGTTTTTCATTAACCATAAAAGAGTTTGCCACCCCTCCTTCAGGGGATCCCAGAGCAAAAGTGTGCCTTCTAGTAGTGACAAACATCAACTGCAGACAGATGGATGGACCCAGGTACAAAACCCACCTTGACAACTTTCTGGTTGTGACCTTGGGCAAGTAGCACAAACTCTCTGATTCTCAACCCTCTTCACGGAAAGAAGGTAAAACTGCCTGTCTCCAATTGGCATACTCATGTTCAGAACAATAGTATTCACAATAGCAAAAACTTGGAAGCAACCCAGATGTCTATCGACAGATGAGTGAATAAACAATGGGATGTTTTCCAGCCTAAAAAGGAAGGAAACCACGGCACATGCAAGAGAGTGGCTGAAGCATAAGGACATTATGCTAAGTGAACTAAGCCAGTCCCAGAAAGACAAGCACCATATGGTGAGTGGTCACCTGGGGTATCTAGAAGAGTCAGATTCACAGAAATGGAAAAGGTTGCTTTGGTTTAATTTATACAGTTTCGGGATTGCAAGAGGAAACAGTTCTAGAGTCTGTTGTGTTACAATGTGAATGTGCTTGACACCACCTAACTGTAGACCAGAAACAGTTAAGATGGTAAATTTTACAGGATGGGTTTTGCCTCAATTTTTTTAAAAACCTATAGCAGCTGGGAGTGCTGTAAAGACGAAATAGGTTTATGCTTGTAAAGAACTAGGCATGGGGCTGGGGTTGTGGCTCAGTGGCAGAGCACTTGCCTCACCCATGTGAAGCATTGTGTTCCATCCTCAGCACCACATAAAAATGAATAAACAAAATAAAGATATTTGTCCATGTATAACTAAAAAAATAAATAAATAAAAATAACTGAGCACGGGGGGCCTAGCACATGACCCTCTACACATCAGGCTAGAGTGATTGGCTAACCACAGCCTGCGGACTCTTTCATCAAGTCCGTTTGGAGTCTGTGGTTTGGGCTGGACCCTGTGTCGGGTGTCAAGGACAGTACACTTGAGAGAGACACGTTGTCCTTTTGGGTTGTTCACCACATCCCCAAGGAAATGAACGTGTCACAGGCAAAATGATGGGAGATCAAGGAGGGATGCTACGTTTCATGCCCAGACTGGTGGCACTGGAAATGAGAGGGGAGAAGGGGCAGAAATCCCAAGGGAGATAATGCATCAGCCGTCCTGGGCCCAGTGCCTCGCCCAGAACATGTGCACAAGGGTGTCGGCCACTGTCATCACCATTCCATCCACTTCACAGGGAAACCGGACAAGAGCCTCTTCTGTCCCTGGGATTAGCCCTTGCTGCCACCCAGCCCCCACTCCCACCTCTTGCTTAAAGACAGATTCCTGCTCCTGTCTTGAGGAAACTGTTCCCACCACTGTTGCCTGCTCCCCTGAAGCTTTTCTTCATTACGTTTCGTTTTCTCTATGCTGCGCCATTCCTCCCACCTCCCCCCCTTTCTTAGCCCTGGGCTCAGTTTGGAGTTATTTATTATTTGTTGAAGAGATAGGACTTTACCTTTCCTTTCTAAATCTTATAATTTTACAAGTGCTTGGGACAGTGGCTACAAATATGCAAGCCGTCTCCATGGAGTCTTTTAGACCCATTAAGATTGTTTCTGGAGTATGTAGCCCCAACACCACATTGGCTCTTTGATGCCCTGTTCTTTTATTTGAACTCGGGTTTTTGAAGCTGTTGTTTGCTTGCTTTTCACAAAAACTTTACCACTAAAAGAAGTTAAGCTACTCGCACACAGTATCCTGGGCACTAGGGCTTCCTTATTATGTTCAAAAAAATGGCAATAAATCATCCAAGCTACCCAAGTGGCACTGGAAACACTTCTTGGTTCTGCATCCCGTCATCCCTGGTGCCCAATGCCGAGGAGTCAGTACTAGTCAGCCTGGGTCCCGTGGTTGGCCTGAGCATTCTAACAACAGAGAATGGGAGGGATGGAAATAAACATAGAGGTGACCCTGCCCCACCCACACGTAACCCAGGGAAACCAAGGCCTGTGAAGAGGAAAACTAAAAAGAACAGCCCTGAGCCATTGCTCCAGCTGCCTCTCACTGCTGACCAGCACAGCAGCCCAGGTCCCTGGAAGGAAAGCCAACTTCTTTCCTTCACAGCACCGTATTTCCAGAGCTCACACCTGAAAAAACCAATCTCTAGTCAGCATGCCTCTCATCATTTATTATTATAGTTTTCTTTTTCTGGGGTACGAGAAATTGAACCCAGGGGCTCTTAACCACTGAGCCACATCTCCAGTCCTTTTTTAAAATGTTTTATTTAGAGACAGGTTCTCATTAAGTTGCTTAGGACCTCGCTAAGTTGCTGAGGCTGGCTTTGAACTTGTAATACTCCTGCCTCAGCCTCCCAAGCCACTAGGCTTATAGGCATGGGCCACCATACCCAGCCAAAATATAGCTTTCTTAATGGTTCCCTGCACTGAACCAGGATCCTGAGTTATGGGGTTTGCAGAGTTCATAAAGAAGGCCACCTTCCTCCTGCCACACCCTCCCAATCCCTGAAGCTTGGGGATCCAGGAGGTGGTCCCCACCCCCCCACCATCTGCGTTGAATGCTACCTTCCACTTCCATTTATTCCATGGCTGTTAATTCTCTACTCTGCTTTAGGGTCAAAGAAGGTAGGTTGAACTCCTTTGTGTCCCCTACTGGTATTTCCTACACAGTGAATATTTATTGTTTGACAAATATGTGCTGGTTCTTTATCAAGGTAGGAACGAGAAGACAGATGTCGTGGTGAGGTTAAATGTGTTTTTCAGAGCTGGTGAAGAAGGGAATAAGTTGCCTTGGAAAAATGTGAATTTCCCACCGACCACCTGGAAGGAATGCTAAAGATTCAAGAATCCATCTCTCTGCAAGAGAGCACGACTTCATTCTAGCTGCCACAGTCAGTGACTCCCCAGATTAGGCAAATGCTGGAGGCTCGCCTGTCCAAGGTGTAGGAGGAGGAAGGCGAAAACACTGTTGGCTGCCACCAGGCACCAGAACCAGCCATGAGCCTGATAGATTAAGGACAATAACCAACACGTGTTGACCCTTCCACACATGCCACGCACTGAACAATGCACGTGTGCAACCTGGCCCACGGCCACACAGCTGGCCAACAGAACACCAGGCTCCAGTCCCACTGACCCTGAAGGTCATGCATTAGCCTGCTTTCTCCTTTCTCCTTGGTGGGCATGGGGTCACACCACGAAGTCCTCCCACATCTCGATGGGACCACATTACCTGACTATTGTAAAGTGACGCTAATGGTCCTGCCTTTTCTTGATTAAAGTGAGGTCTGTTAGGATGTTTCTGCTCTTGAGAAAGTACATTTCAGAGGTTCAGACTAATCCTCAAGTTTAAAAAAAAAAACTGCAGAGACTGGCAAGCATTACAGAACAGGGACTCACCCGAGGAAACCTGAATAGCTCATGACAAGCTGCGTCACAGCGCACCACTAATTAAGAATGCTCAGATAGCAGCTTGGGCCTCAGGGGGCCACTGCAGCAAGAACCATGGCATCCCTCTGAGCCTGAACAAGCACTTTGTCATTAACCTGATGTATAATTAACACGAGCAAAAAATGTGTCTCCTCCCTTTGTCAAGAAAGCCCTGGGGTGCACCCCAGGCCCACAGAGAATATGGTTCCTGTAATGGTCTCACTTTCGTTTTGACCCAGAGCCCATTTTCAGACATTGTTCTGAAGTTGGATGAGCTCCCCAGACCTCCTGCCAACAGCCAGCTGACATGCTGCTCAGGGAGCCTGAGAGAAGAACTGCTCTTCTGCAGCATCCAGCCCCTGCATTGTAACCAGCTGCGTCAGCCCAATGGGCAGGAAGCAGGGCCTGCAGCTTGCCCACCTGGAGAAGCACCAGGTTCAAGGATGCAGCCAAGTCTCCTCCTCAGGCCTTTGGCCTCTCCCACTTGTGCTGCTATTGTCTTGGAATTCGAAGAATGCAAATCCTCCACGTCTGCAGCAGGTCTACACCAAAGGGCACATGATGGGGCAGCTTCTCCCCTGCATTAGCTCAAGTCACTGCAGTGACCCAAGAACAGCTCTGGCAGCCTATCTGTCTTGTCACCTCTGCAGCAGCAGACATCTGCTGTCCCTTCCCAGGGCTCCATCACGCTCAGCTCTTACCCCAACGACTGCCTCCATGTTTGCCACTCTCTGGGACTTGAGTTAAAAACTCCCTGGAAAAAAGTTTCAATTTGTCAGCTACTCATCTCCCAACAAGAAGGGACTACTGAACACGTCCACTGCTCTCCTCCCCACTGTAAAGTACTCAGTGTGCATCTTTTTGTTCGTGTTCTTGCAAAATGAATACTATGCATATTTTCACATATTAAGTGCATGCCATAGCTCAACTTCTGTTGGCTTCAATCCTGGTTCTTATCTTTGAGGTGGGGGGCATCAAACTCTCCCTACTACTTTATGTGACAAATGTGATGAAAGTTATGGACACACCAAAAAATACATGATGGGAAAATTTTAAATTTATATATAATTTTAGGGAGTTTATATATGTACGATAGAAGCCATCAGTGGGCCTCTCCTTGAGAGGGCATGACCCTGGTGGCCACTGAGTCCAGGGGACTTCCCTTCAATCTATCCTCAAATGAACAAATGAACTATCAAAGGAGTAGGTCCATTCTGAAGTGCCCTCCCAGGTCCCCTCCTCTTATTCAAACCCAGAACCACCTTAAAATTCGAAGTCCTCCGAGAGGGACCTCTTCTCATTTTATAGTATCTTCTCCACATTTGCCTTACATGTCATTTGAAATCTGTTGTCATGATGCTTAGAAAGAGTTCTATTTTCTTAAGATTCACACCTACCATCAGGTACAGACCCACCAAGGAAAGGAGTCGATCTTTTGTATGCGTGAAGAGCCAGAGAATGTCATTCATCCAAATTCCAGGGTGACAGAGGGAGGAGGGCTGATTTCCTTGAAGATGAGGAGAGCTGAACCCCATTTTGGGGAGACCATGGTCAGGGAAAGGCCCTGAATCAAGATCTTGGTACAAGGCCAAGCGCAGTGGCACATGCTTGTAATCCCAACAGCAACCAGAGGCAGAGGCAGGAGGATTGCAAGTTCAAAGCCAGCCTCAGCAAAAGAGAGGCGCTAAACAACTCAGTGAGACCCTGTCTCTAAATAAAATACAAAATAGGGCTGGGGATGTGGCTTAGTGGTCGAGTGCCCCTGAGTTCAATCTCCCGTACCAACAACAACAAAGATCTTGGCACATAACCAATCATGGTAGAACTCATGGCTTAAAGCCATCTTTGCTATTATCTCTCGTGGTTCTATCCCTTGCCTGGATTTAGCCCAACTGTTCCCATTTGGGGTCTCTTATGGCATTGCAATCAGATGTTCACTGGGACCAGACAGAGATAGCTGAACACTCCCCATGTTTGGACGATGTTCAAGATGACTTCCCCACCCACACAGCTGGTGGCTGCCCAGGCACCTCTTTCTGCACACACTGTGGTCTCAGGTAATCTCTGACAGCCAGTGTCTACATCCCCGAGGGCCTCCACAACAAGTTACCACAAACTGGGCATCTTCAATAACAGAAACTCCTTCTCTCACAGTTCAGAAGAGCAGAAGTCTAAAAGCAAAATGTCGGCACAATTGGTTTCTTCCAGCAGCTCTAAAGTGACATCTTCCTGTCTCTTCCCAGGTTCTGGGGGCTGCCTGCAATCCTTGGTAATCCTTGGCTTGTAGATGCTTCACTCCGAGGTCAGCCTCCGACCTCACATGGCCTTCTCTGTGTGTCTCTGTCCTCTCCTTTCATAAGGACGCTGGTCATTAGATATAGGACCCATTCCAAATCCAGATGGTTTTATTTTTATAGCCTATTACATCTCCTAAGACTGCATTTCCAAGTAAGGTTAACTTCTGAAGTTTTAGGTGGACATGGATTTTGGAGGGACACTACAAAACCTAGTGCACTGGCATCCCTCTGAACAAGAACTCCTAGAAACCACAGCAGAAGCCTCAAGGCTCTGTCTGGCCAACCTCAGAGAGAGCGCAGTGTCATTTCTGCTGGTTACAAGTGAGTTTTGGGACCAGCTCTGATTCAAGAAGAAAGGATCATGGGACATGAATACCAGAAACACGGTCTCCAGAAACACACTAAGGACCACTGTGTACAAAAGTGAACATTATGATATGTGAATTGTATCTCAATAAAGCTTATGTGTTTTTTAAAAATGAAAAAAAATGGAGAAATGTTTGGTTTTGAAAGTGCTATAATGGTGGAAGTTCTGAGGACAAAGTTATAATTTAGGTTTGGGGGGTTTTTGAAATATTTATTTTTAGTTTTCGGTGGACACAACATCTTTATTTTTTATTTTTTTAATGTGGTGCTGAGGATCGAACCCAGCGCCCCGCGCATGCCAGGCAAGTGCGCTACCACTTGAGCCACATCCCCAGCCCATAACTTAGGTTTTTAAAGCCTGAAATTTATATAATTTGGGGATCATCTTCAAGAAAAAGATTAGGGCTGGGGTTATGGCTCAGAGGTAGCGCGCTCGCCTAGCATGCATGAGGCACTGGGTTCAATCCTCAGCCCCACATAAAAATAAAATAAAGATATTGTATCCACCAAAACTAAAAAATAAATATTTTTTAAAAAGAAAGAAAAAGATTAAATGCAAATACATAGTACAACGATGTGCATATCATTAACAACACTCTACACTTAAAAATTTGTTAAGAAGGTTTATTTCGTGTTGTTTTTTACCATGATAAAAAATATGCAAATGCAAAATTTGGTGCCAAACTGAATATTAGAATCAGAACAGACATAACAAATTATGATTTTTTTTTTTACTTTTTCTAATTGGTTATACATGACAGTAGAGTGCATTTTGACACACTATACACAAATGGAGCACAACTTCTCCTTCCTCTGGCTGTACATGCTGCAGAGTCACCATCTCATTCCACTGTCCTTCCCATCCCCTCCCCTCACTCCCCTCTGCACAATCCAAGGTTCCTTCATTCTTCCCTCCCCACCCCCATTATTAATCAGCATCCGTTTATTAGAGAAAACATTCGGCTTTTGGCTTTTGGGGTTTGGCTTATTTTTGCTTAGCATAATATTCTCCAGCTCCATCCATTTACCTGCAAATGTCATAAGTTATAAATTTTCTTAAAGCTGGAAAACATCCAGAACCCACTTATAAAACCAGGTTATTAATCAATTGCCTGCCACCCATCAATCAGTCCATTTTTTTCCACTGTTGCCTGCACAGTCTTCATTCGCCTTTTCATGAGACGGTGATTTGTATCACTCTCTACAAAGAGACTAGAAAAAGAATCCAGTCCTTCCTCTAGTGTAGTTGATCCAAATTGGTTTTGTTATACTAAATATTGAAAACTTTTTTTTCAGCTTCAGAATTTATTATTGGCCCAATATTTGGGGATGCATAAATATCTTCATGCAAAACTGTCTTCATCATGTATTGCATGCTACACATTGTGCTCTGTAAACAAAATTCTGATGAATTCTAAATCCTATAATCCCATATAAAACAATGATATGGTTGTAATGTAATTGCATTGGTGTAACCCCTGGGCAGGAAAGAACTTCTGCTTTGAGAAAGAGATTAAGAAATGATTCCTCTATTTTTAACTTCTCATATCTGATGAATGGGAAAATTTTCCACAGATTAGCTTCAGGCTTTATAAATTTGGAGCTTTATTTCTCCTCCAGGGCGACACATTTCAAGCACCAGAGGATGTGCTCACGCTGTGTTGTGATTGCTGGTCTAAACACCCATAGTCCTGACACAGGGGCCTCACGATATGCAACAGGAGTATCCCAGAAGCCACTTCTACATGGAGATGACTGGAAATAACTCCACCCAGAAATAACCTCAAACCCCTAAACACCTCTCTAGTTATCCTAATTCAACTTCCCTTTGTCTGGATCCCAGAAATGAACTGAACACCCCAGTATCACTGGACAAAAGAAGTTGGTGGCAGCTGGAAAGTTGGAGGTGAAAAAAACAGATGTCCTGACCGATCACAGAGGCAAACCTTACTTTTGGAAAATTCATAAAAACATGGTCACATGAACACATCCATAGGGTCCTGGAAGGGATTCGAAGGTTGATTCATTTCACAGTAAATCTGCCTTTGTCTAAAAAGTTTGTGAGATGTTTGTATGACAAAGAACAAGCTCACGAAGAGAGACTTGGTTCCTTCATAAAGGGTTGCACAGAACCTCATGCTCAGAACTTGTAGGTCACACACACACACACCTTCCTCTCCCACCAAAACCAATCCCTACCAAGTAAGTGTGCATCCACATGGGATTGCCTGTTGTACTAATCGGCACACCTACCTGAACATGATTTTGGTCTGGGAATGGCAGAGCTCTTGGGAATTCCCTTTGTGACTTAATTGGGGACGGAAGCACCTGTCACAGCTGCTACTTGGGCTGCTCTTCCAGCTAGAAGAGCAAATGATTAAGAAATGATTCAAAATGCCAAAATGGGTGGCGGGAGCAGAAATGGGAGCCCACAGTAGTTGCCCATTCTACAAATGGGAGACGGAAGCTTGGACCCACAGAATGAATGCTAGCAATGAACTTGCATTTGCTGGTGAACTTCCCTCCCTACCTCAAATCATCACCTTCCTGGCCCTGCCCTAACAGGGTGTTTCTTTTCCTTCTTAACCTTCCTGTGCCTTCCATATGCCGATATCGTTGATGATGATGATGATGATGATGATGATCCTCACACCAGCCCTGAGAAGGAGGCACCATTGCCCCATTATTTTAATGAGGAACAGAGGCCCTGAGAGGTAAATACCGTGACCAGCATGTCCACACTGACTGTGTGTCTCAGGTTCTGGCCCACAGCCCTGTCTCTTATGACATCATCTTCACCACCCTAGAGCAGCCTGTGGAAGCCTCCAGAGGCCAAGGCACAACCAAAGAAGAGAGGAAGAAGCCCCCTCGCAACCACTACCTCAGACTCAGAACAGGCAGGTAGTGTTCAGACATCAGTGCAAAATGACAAAACAGGGCCTTGGTTCAAAGAGCAGGGGAAAAGGTGCCATTAAAATCCTAATGTATAGTTTTTCCCTTCTTAAATATTCTCTTTTTTCTCGCCCTCTTTCTCACTCTCTGCTTGTCCTAGTATTTCATATATGTCATTTAATGTCATTCTAAGTAGAAAACTGAAATAAAATGAAAATTAGTACCATGAATTTTAATGTGATTTATATTTTTATATGATTTTTATATGATTTAAATTTCTACCATTCATCTTTATATGATTTTCAATGTAAATACAACAGCATTCAGCTGCTATGTGTGTCACCAAAATTACACAATTTGTATGTCATGTTCCACAAAACATATATTTGCTTTTTCTAAGAGGACAAATATTGGAGACACTAGCTCTACTTCCTGCCAGACGCCACATCTACCAACACTCTTCTTTACCTTTAGGATTCTCATGAGGAAGGAAGGACCCACAGTTGCTGGTCTTGCCCTCTCCCTCTTCGTAATCACGGCCAGCACTCAGGCTGGACTAACCCAGGGAAGTAACACAAATGAGAAAGGACGTGATAGGATCCATGGGTCTCCAGAGTCTGGTAGGACAAACGCCATCCCCTGCTGGTCTGGTTTGAATGGGAAATGGCTGTCAGTGCCTCTCACTCAGGGCTAAGTGGAGCAGGCTCATGACACGCTGACCTTACTCGCTCTCTGCTTCTCTTAGAACTCCCACAGGGCTCCTGGGACATCGTGAACTCTGCATGGAAATGGATGCATATTGTGCCTGCCTTTACTGCTCACACATATGGTCCAGGGTCCTATCGGCCTTACTTACAAAAGTCCAAAGATACAATTATTCATGAATTCCAAGATGCACTAGCAGAACATTAAACATTAAAGTTTAGGCCCTTCTGAGTCCAGGGCCCTTTGCAGCCACCTGGTCACACTCCCAGCCCTGCTAGGACTTATTCTTCAGCACCCTTCCTCACACCTAAGGTGCTGGAGAAAAGGTAGGAGAGGAAAAAGGACCTGTCTGTATTGGTCAGAGCCATGTCCCCAGGGCCTGGTACACAGTAAACATTCCTGAATGAATGGATGAGAAGCTAAGCCCTCTCAACCAGGCCTCCCCTTTCTGGGAGAACCCCCTGTAGCCAGGATGGACAAGAAGCCAGAAGTCGGTGCAAAGCCTGGCAGCTAAAAACATTTTGACAGATACAAGTGCTTAACGATGACACGCACAGCTCTTTAACCCAGTTCAGCCTGTGCTGCGCAGGTCATCGCTGCTCCCTGAACTTCACCATGCACACACACAAACTCCCAAGACCCCTGCCTGGCATCCTGCTGACCCAGCAAGGCCACCCCAAAAGGCTGCCTGTTCCCCCCTCCAGCTCCACCCCCTTCAATTCCCTTCCACAGCCCTGATACTCCCCTTCCTGCCACCAGCCGCCCCCTACTCCACGGCCATGGGTCTGCTCTGCTCCTGGCCCCAGGGGAAGGGGGCTTCCCTCCAGTGGCAGCTGGACAACCAGCTTTGGAAATGCTGAGTCACTCAAGTCCCAAAGAGCTTGGCTTGCTTTTGCTCATCTACAGGGCTGTCTGTGGAAGAATTTGTGAGCATCTTCCAGGACGTGGACTGAAAACAAGGGGGAGAAAGCAATTTATTTTCTGAAGTGTTTATTAAAGTCATTCTTCACCACCACAATCCTATTTCTCCAAAAAAGAGGCCACATATCTCAATTTCCTCCTCATCATGGTGAATTTCCTGCATTCCAGGCACTTGCCAGAGGCGGAGGACAGTTTGGATCTTCTCTCTAAGCTGGACTGTAAGCCCTGAACTTGACCTTCCCAACACAAGCCACCTCTAGCACCAGCCAGCAACAACCAACCAACCAACCAGGCAAGGTGTGATAAGCTCAGACTCCCACTGCCAAGAGATGGAAGTGAACTCAGTTGGAAAACAGTCAGGCTATGAACGTTAGAGATCCTTCTTAATTCTACCTCTGGGAATTTCTCCTAAGAAAAGAATTCTAAATTCACAAAAGCTATTGGCACAAAAATGTAAAATGTTACTAACAATAGCAAGGCAAAGAAAACAATCTAAGTGTTCAATATAGGTAAATAAGAAATTGTTATATTTTGTCAAATATTTAAACAGCATTTCAAATAGTTATAAAAATAATATAATAATGTGGGGAAATTATAATAATGATAATATTATATTATTATAACAAGGAATGTGGTGTTATAAAATTGTGTACACTGCCTAGAACCAAATTTATATTTAACCAAATTTGTTTGATTTGTTTTAGTCAAATGTGCTTGTTTTATGTCTCTCTATATAAAGAAAGACTAGAAGGAAACACACCAAAATGCTAGAAACGACTGTGATGGGATAGGTCTATGTAAATTTTCCTTATCTTGAACAAATTTGATAATAAAAATATGATTGACCAAGGATTCTGCCAGCTCCAGGCCTCAGCTCATAGAATCAAGTCCTAAATGTTGACAAACAGCTCTCCGTGGATGGGTACTATGGCAGATACATGTAAAACATTATTAGTTTTCCCTTTGACGCTGTTTAACATGCCATCTGCTTACACATAACAACATTCGGGGGAAAGCCAACCGGGTCCATGTTTTCACTTCTGAAGTCGAAGCACATTCTCTCCAGCTCTGCTTCTGTGACTGGAACCTCTGTTCGTGGCTCCTGGACACATGGTCAGAGCCAGAGTTTTCCACGCCATCTGCAGTGCACTCCCGCACAGGTGGAAATCAAAACGACTCAACCAGGGAAACACGAATCCACCACGGTTGTCTTATTCTACCTCATTAAAAAAAGTCTGGAGGAAAGAATTTGGGGTTGGTATGGTACTTCCATGAAATATCCTACTTGAATCATCTTTGTCACTATTTAATACCTGAGATAATCGATTTTTAAAGAGAAAAGGTAATGTGGTTCACAGGTTTGGAAGCTCCAATCTGGTTGGCTCTGGTGCCTGGGGCTGAAGCCAGGGGGCACGTCACTAGGGAGGAGGTGACAGAGTCACCTCCAGAGACTCAAAGACCCCCCTCTAGGCCCCAGCTGTGAAGGCTCCACCACCCCCCAGAGCACCACTCTTGGGACCAAGTCTTCCACACACAGGCCTCTAGCAGACATCCAACACCCACCGGCTAACACATCCCAGCTAGAAGTCCCAGGTCAGCCACCACAGGTGCCTTGCACCCCCTCCTTTCCCACTTCCTCCCACAGGTCCTCCCAGCAGCTGATACACCCCTACCTGAGGAACAAGCTCCTGTTGGCTGAGCTCTGTCTGTTGCCACAAGAATGTCATTACAATAACAGCGACCCACCTCCTCCAGCCACGCCCCACCTGCCTACAGTTACCACCCAATCAGTCCATCAAACTAGAATGGACTGATTAGTTTACAGTTCTCACAACACAATCATCTCACCTCTAAATATTCCTGCATTAAAACAGGAGATGCTGCTTGCTTGTGATTTTGGTTTTTTGTTTTGTTTTGTTTGGCGGGGGGTGGGGGGGT
>NW_026000206.1:3071893-3100659 GCF_001458135.2 Marmota marmota marmota | reverse complement strand
GGGGGGGTGGGTGGTTTTTATGCTAGGGTTTGAACCCAGGAGTGTTTTACCACTGAGCCACATCCTCAACCCTTTATATTTTTTATTTAGAAACACGGTCTTGCTAAGTTGCTTAGGGCCTCACTAAGTTGTTGAGGCTGGCTTTGAACTCACAATCCTCCTGCCTTAGCCTCCCAATCCACTGCTATTACAGGGATGCACCGCTTTACCTGGCCTCAGGAGTTTTTGAGGGATACCTCATAAACTTATACCAAGGAAGGGTACAGCTGGATTATATGGTAGATTTTATCAACACCTCTTCCCAACCCTCACTGGCATTTATGGCTTTTTGTGTTCTTGATGATTGCCATTCTGACTGGGGTAAAATGGGATCTCTGTATTGTTTTGATTTGCATTTTTCCCGATAACTAAAAATATCAAATATTTTTTCATATACTTAGAGGCCATTCATATTTTTTTTCTTTTGAGAAGAGTCCATTTCACTCATTTGTCCATTTATTGGTTGCATTTTTCAGGAGGGGAGGGTGTCAAAGTTTTTGAGTTCTTCATGTCGGCTGAATACTAACCCTCTGTCAGAAGAGAGGCAGGCAGAGCTTCTCCCCCATCTGCTGAGCAGAAGCTTCTTGACTTGGCCGTCCCAGTTCTCTGGCTACATCCCCTGTCTACTGGAGTGCTATCAGGAAGTTGTTCCCTGTGCCTGTGTCTTAGAGTGATTCCTCTGTTTTCTTCTAGCAGGTTCAAGTTTCAGGTCTTAAAGATTTAGGTCTTTGATCCATTTTGAGTTGATTTTTGTAGAGGGTGAGAAATAGGAATCTAATTTCAATTCCAGATTTTTTTTTTTTCTTTTGGTCCTGGGGATTGAACTCAGGGGCACTTAACCACTGAGACACATGCCCAGCCCTCTCTATTCTGAGACAAGGTCTCGCTAAGTTGCTGAAGCTGGCTTTGAACTCACAATTCTCCTGCCTCAGCTTCCAGGATGGCTGGGATTACAGGCGTGTGCCACCACAACCGGCACCAATTCCAAACTTTTTTATATGAGAGAAAAATCAGCTTTCGTCATGCTTAACCCTGTAACACTATATCCTCAGTTTGTTTTGTTTTGTTTTTTTAAACTGTTTGTTTGTTTTTTTTTTTAATTGATAACAAAAAGATCTGAAAGTTTGTCTTCAAAAACAACTTCCATCACAGAAACCACACTCAACCACAGGCGTGAAGAAGACAGAGGCCTTAGGAAAATAACCTGAAACAGAAGAATATTCCCAGGAACTCCACCAAGACTGGCTGCTTTTGCTTATCCTTTTCCAAAGCACAAGAAATTGAATTAAGTTTTTGTTTGGGGTGTTTTTTTTTTCCTAGCAAGCAAGCGGCAGGTTTATTGTTAAAAGTGACAGAGAGAGACTTCTCTAAAGAAAAAGGGCCCCAGAGCTGGGAATCCCTGAATTAAGTTTTGTCAATCTCAAAAGTTAGTGTTCCCTGCCAGCAATAGTGGATACTAACACACTGGGACATTCTAGGACATTGCTATTTCCACAGTACGTAGCAAATACAGCTTAAGAAACCTCCTTGCCCTGAATTGTTGCCCAGGCCGACAACTGCATAAAATGTAAGATTGGATTCAGAGATGCACATCTAAGACCGATTTCCTGGTCTTACAAAGTTAGCCGGGCCAAGTGGACGGCGGAGGAATGTGGGCTCTCATTAAAGATAAACGAAGCCAGCTGCCCAGGGCCCATAAAGAATTAAACATGATCCTGATTCAATCCCACAGGCTCTCCAGCAGCTCAGCTGTCTGACATGCACAGCCTCCTGTGAGGCAGGGAAAGCCCACTTCCCCCAGCATGACAGCTGAGCCAACTCCCTTCTCCCTCTGGCTTCCAGAAAAGTACACTAGGGTTTGTTCCCCTTCTTAATGAAGTCCCACAGCCCTGGTCTCCAGAAATGTGTGCAAAGAAGAGAAAATGCCCTTCCCTCTGTCCTGCCAGGGCTCTGGGGTGCTCTAGGGATTAAAGTGACATAAGATAGGTTAACAGGAAAAATCCTTTTACCTACCTATGCACACCCAGGGGTCCTACCAATACGAGACTGAAGGGAGCATGGAGATGACTGAGGCTCGTGTAGCATCCTGAGCCACAGTTACAGGAGGGCCAGGGAGGAAATGGGCGGTGAAGAAAGGTGGCCTTGTCATGCAGGTCGAAGTCTCTCATGTAGTGAAGCAGTCTCAGGTCAGTCCTCTTCCTGGTACATTTACTAAGGAAAATTTCCTTTGTAGGTACCAACTTCCTTTACAGAAGGGCAATGTTCAGAGCTGCTCTTGGGTCTACGCTTTCTCAAAACAACCAGTCTGAAAATAATCAATGTGCCAAAAGAGAATAATTTGGAGTGACACATTATGGTCTCCTACAGTCATATTTGGGGAGGGGGGAGTGTACTGTACCTCAACATGTGCATGTGAGAAACTGATGTGATTGCATTTTTGAAAACCTAGCTTCTACCTCAAGGCCTGTCCAGAGGGAGGGGGCATGACCCTTGTCCTTGGAAAAACCCACAGAGCACTCCTAGGCACATAGCCACCCTGCTGAGTTGTTTGTCTGCAAATAACAGCAGAGATCTGTAGCACCAGGTGTCCCTGACTCAGTTAGGCTAGGTGAGGACCCATAGCAACCCCCTGGCAACTACCAATCAGATGAGACAGGGAAAATACCTGGGATATCAGATGACCCCCAGTAGTCTTGGTGGTTAATAACATGTTAAGAAACCATGTAGTTTAGCATGTATACCCCTCATGGATTAAACCAATCAGTTCAAACGAATCCTAACCAATCACCCTTACCCAACTTGTACCCACCACTGAACAAAGGACCGGGACTCACTCCCTGGGACCGATGCGTCGGGAACGGTTGTGAGTCCAGGCTCGAGCTTGCAATAAAGACTCTTGTGTGATTGCATCAGATTCGGCTCCTGGAGGTCTATTGGGGTCCCACGAATCTGGCATTACACATGAATGTCCTGCCTCCCACTTTATGTCAGTTTTTTAATATATTGAATGAGTGTGGGGCAGATGCCTATGGGCACCGAGGGGTTGAGTATTTGCTTTGGACACTTATTGATACCCACCAGGGTCCCATTGGTCCCACTTTCTGGTGCTGTGTATCCACGCTTGGCTCCTGCTGAGAGCTCATAACTACAAGCTGCTCAGAGGAGCGCCCCTGGGCTCTGGTAGCCATCTCTCCCATGCAGAGTGGAAGTATTTGGTTATTTGTGTCCCTCAGTGGCTGTGGCCTCTGGCTGACAGGTGCAAGGGCCCCGGTCAGAGCTGCCACTTACACTCCAGACCTAATTGAAGCTAGGTCTCCACCCAAAACCAGATGGTGCTCCACCCCTTTCCCTCCCTCCCCTTCCTCCCCCACACATACCTTCTCCCAGGTACTCATCCTTCCTAAATCACCTGCCCCTGGATCTATGGCTCAGGGTCAGCTTCTGGGGAATCTCCATAAGGCAAAGCACTTTGAAAGCAAGGCTCACCCACAGGTAGACCCTGCACCACCCGCGGGCTTGCCTCTAGGTCCATCGAGGAAATGCAGCCCTCCTGGCATTTTATTAGCTGACATTTTCTCCCACAGGAAGAATTCAGGAAACCAAATCAAACACTGACTCTAAATGAGACTTAGAGCTGCCCAGCCACAGTAAACACTGACACCTGGACCCCATGTACCAGTCTCAACTCTGCACACGTGGGGGGATCTTCACTGGAAAAGGGGCAATTCTCTTTTCACAGGCTTCTGATAGGATGAAATCTGAAAGTCTCCTCTTTTTCCAAGACACCCCACCCAAGCCCGAGCCTGAGAACCCAGCATTCCAGACTCATTGCTTTGGCTGGAAGACACTGCCTCTCTAGAGCTCTTCATTTAAGAAGTCAACACACCAGGCTGATGAAGATGGCTGAGAGATGAAGATGGCTGATGAAGATGGTTCCCCTGATAATTGTAGCTATGGGTGAAGACAGGGCAGTCAGAGTCGGGGAGGGTGAGCCATAGCAGGGAAGGGAAAGAGGTAGAACGAGGGCTGAGGAGTCACAGGTGACTGATGCTCCTCACAAATTTCACTCCCAGAACCACAGGACTTTCAACCCACCCAGGAAACTAGGTGTCATGTAGTGCAATGGTTTTCTCAGTGATGGGGCGATTTGAGTCTCACATCAATGTTCTTCTGTTTAAAACAGGGGAAGGCAGGTTTCCTCTAACAGTGTGCAGAGGCAGAACCGAGCTCTGCCCAAGAGTCCCTCCACACCCCCTCCCCCAGCAGCCCCCCACAGGGATTCCACAAATCCAAGACTTCTAGAAACTGCTCCCACACATTGATGCATGGTCCAAAATGGCGCCAACTAACAGTAACAGCCATGAGCACTTAATTCTCAATTAAATCCCAGCACTGTGGTACATAAACACCACACAGGGAATCTCTCAATCCCCATGATGACTCGGTGGGCTGGTGTCATCAGTGTTCCTAGTTTGTGTCATCGTTATTCCATTAAGAGGCACACCAGGTAAACAGCAGCTAATAAGTGCCAGAGGTCAGATTGGAACTCAGGCTCTCTGACCCCAAAGCAGCCATCATGCCTCTCCTGATTCATCCTCCCTGGTCTCCAGATGTGGACACTAAGGATGAGCACAGTCAAGTAGGCGATGCACACCAAAGGCTGATGACTGCAGAGCTGGGCCCAGAATCCATGGTGCCAAATGCCGGCCCCAGGTTCCATGGCAATTCCTCCACCCAAGGAATCAGGCTGGACACTCTCAGAAAGGAGCCCTAGCTCTTCAGCATGGATCCTGAGAGCCAGTCCCCGGAGTCACCCTCAGTCCCACCCCCTACAAGTCCATGCCACACTATTGGACCACGCTGACCCAAAACACCATGTTTCTACCTCCCTCCTGTCCATAGTTGTTCCCCTAGAGGGGATTCCCAAGGATGCCCTTTCCTGGCCCATCTGATGAAATCAGCCTTCAGTTCTCCCTGGGGCCTCACCCGCTATGACTCCACTCAGCTCTCTCGACGGCCCACCTCACCCCTGCCCACCTGTCCATCCCTCCTCCTCACTCCCTTTCCAGGCACCTTCCTCCATGCACACTGCTTTTCCTTCCCACTGTCGGCTTCCAGAGCAAGTCCCATGTGCTGCTCACCTTGTACCCCAGCCCCTCCTGCAGGGCTGGCACTAGACGTGCTCCACGGGGAAGCAGTGAATAAGCAGAGAGCCAGTGTGGTCGTACTCAAAATTAACTGGCTATCGGGTGTATTTTGTGCCCAACCCCCAATTTTTCATTTTTCTAAGTAAAAGGTTCCATCAAAAGGTAAATAGTCATTTCTTTCTATGGGAACAAAAGGATCTCAGGGAAATGCCAATCAAAATTACAATGAGATAGTACTTCATATCTGTTAGAGTGGTTGTTACCAAAGAGAGAGAACAAACCTTGGTGAGGATGTGGAAGAAACTGAGCCCTCATGTGCTGTTGGTGGGTGTAAATGGCCCTGCGACTATGGCAACCACTGTGGAGGTTTCTAAAAAAGTTCAACAGAATTACCATAGGATCCAGCGATGCCACTCCTAGATACATGTCCTCAAGAATTGAAACCAGGATCTCAAAGAGACATCTACACCATCCTTTATATTTATCGCAGCACTCTGCAAATAGCCAAGAGAGGGAAACAACCCAAGAAACTATCAACAGATGAACTGGTAAAGAAAATGTGATGTGTGCACACAATGGAGTATAATTCCGCCTTCAGAAGGGAGGAAATCCTGCCGTGTGCTACAACATGGATGAACCTGTTAGAACCTGCAAAAGGCTAGTCACATAAAAAGGCAAATGTCACACGATTCCATGGGTGTCTACGAGAGTCAAGCGATAGAAGCAGCGGATACGATAGTGGTTACCAGGGACTGGGAACAAGGGGAAGCTGTCATTAAGCCATTATCATGTTTCAGTCATGGCAGATTAATAAATTCTAGAGAATGCTGTGCAATACACACTTATAGGTAACAACATGGTATTGCCTACTTAACAAGGTTAAGGTTCTTACCACAAGTAAAATAAATAAGGCAACAGACACAGAACTTTGTGCGATGCTGGATGTATACATCACTTTGACTGTGAGGATAGTATTAGCAGTGCTGTGTATGTCCAAGCTTACCAGGTTTTTCATACTAGGGGGCTGAGGGCGTAGCCCAGTGGTAGCTTAGCATGCTCAAGGCCCTGGGTTCAATCCCCAGCAGGGGAGGGAGGGTAGAATCACCTAAAACTGAATGATTCAGTATATACTTCAGCCCACGGGCTGTGCCACATATTCTGAGCAGAAAGCTTGCAGTTACGTTTAACTAGCACACTGGATTTCCAGCCCTTCATTAGTCCTCACCTCTCTAGGGGGGAAGACCAGACCCTCTTGAGCTCCCAACCCATCCCATCCAAAGGTACCCAAATCCCCCTTAACACATCCAGGAACAAAAGGCTCACCATCTCCCCAAGGTCATCAATAACATAGACCCATGGGAACAAATCATTGCAAACAAGGGATGGAAACACTCCACACTCTACCATAATCTGCCTCTTCCCCAGTATTTCAGGTTCTCCCAGGGCCAATCAGATCCCATGTGATCCCTTTTTCAGAATATAGCCCTTTAGAATCCTCTGAGAACACCAAATCCTCCAAAGTCCCATCAGAGTCCTGGGATTAAGCGTCCCCATCTCTGTAAGCACTCCTCCCAGGGTGGCTTTGAACCCCACCATCCTGAGTGCTCTCTTGGGCACCTCCAGCAGTTTATCACTAACCCCCCAGTGCTGCACTCTGCCTCCTTGGATGCCACCCAGGGTTCTCACGACTCTGGTGGCTACAACCCGGCACTTCCTTGCCAAGCTAATGTCACCAGCAACTCAGCTGCTAAGCCGAACCCCTCCATTTCTAAATGGAGCAACCGAGTTTATGGGCCTCAAACATCTCATAGGTAAATTTCACTCTGTGTCATTCTACCTGGGCTCAGAACGTACTTCCTCTTGTTGGCAGATACAAGCTAGACTAAATTCCCAGGCTCCCTTGCAGTGGGGTGGACCCAGGACTCAGGCTAAGCTGACACTGTGTGAACAGAATTGAGGGATATAAAAAGCAGGTGTGACCTCAGGACAACCAAAAACTTCATGAGAATTGCTCCTCTTTATAGAAGAACCTAGTGATCAATGAGGGCAGAGTGAGAGAATCAATCACTGTTTACAAACCCCTAATGAAATAGTAAATCCACACAGTGATCATCAATAGTCAATACACTCCCTATGAAGTACACTTGCCCCCAAAAATCAACCTGAATCAGGACAGGACTCTGCACATAATTGTGGGTTTAGAGGAAATTGAACAGAATATGCATAACTGTACAGTGGAGAGGTGACCAGCAAAATCCAGCCAGTGGGAAACTCTATAGAACAAATGCTCCAAATAACAAATCAGTTACAATAGGCAAAAGTGGGTGGAGGAGACGACTAGAGATTAAGAGAGCTGAACCCCTCACCAACAAGCGCATGTGTGTACTTACCAGACAACGCAGTGTGCAGTCCTTGTGTGGATCGCAATTCAAATGAACCACTGAGAGGCAGAGAGAAAATCTGACGGGGGGGGGCGGGGGCATCTGAACACCAAGATATTTGATGATATTAAGGAACTACTGTGTTTCAGGAGGGATAATGGTGATGTAGGGGCACTTTTTAAAAACACAGGCTTTTTTAGTCAGCTTTTTCACTGCTGTGACCAAAAGACTTCCCAAGAACAATTAGAGGAGGAAAAGTTTATTTGGGGCTCATGATTTCAGAGGTCTCAGTCCACAGATAATGCAGGCCATCATGGCCAAAGAGTGTGGTGGAGGAAAGTAGCTCAAGACATCACACCAGGAAGGAGGGAGAGGGAGAGAGGAAGAGAAAGAGGGGAAGAGGGAGAAGGGGGAGAGATTGAGAGAGGAAGGGAAGGAGGGGAAGGAGGAAGAAGAGAGAAAACTACACTCACCAAGAACAAAATATGTGCCTTTGATATGCCCCAAAAGCACCCCTCCAATGACTCCCCTCCTCCAGCCACACCCTGCCTGCCCACAGTTACCACCCAGCTAATCCCTGCAGCTGATTAATGTGCTGATTAGGTTAAAACCCTCATAACCCAGTCATTTCACCTCTAAGCTTTCTTGCATTACCTCACACATGAGTTTTAGGGAACATCTTATATCTAAACAGAGTCCTTGGAGACACATTTAACATATAAAATGACAATATTAGAAAGAAAAATAAAAATGATTTGTTGAATAAGATTAGCTCCAAAATTATCCAGTGAGGAAGAGGAAAGTGGAAATGGATGGGAGGACATAGACGAAGCAATGATGGCCCTGAACTGATCATTGCTGAAGCTGAATGATGAGTATTTGGGATGAACTTAAGTAGCTCTTTCCTTTTATGCATGTTTCAAATATTCCACAGTAAAAAAGCTGTGTCAAAGCTGGGTGTGGTGGCACATGCCTGTAATCCCAGCAGTTTGGGAGGCTGAGGCAGGAGATCAAAGCCAGTCTCAGCAACAGCAAGGCACTAATCAACTCAGTGAGACCCTGTCTCTAAATAAAATCTAAAATAGGGCTGGGGATGTGCCCCTGAGTTCAAACCCTTGTACCCCAAAAATTAAAAAAGGCACATGTGGCTCCCCAACACTCTCTGGGTGCACATCTGGAGGCAGATGCTAATGAGGCCCTTGGAGATAGGAGAGCCTCTTGTTCTGGGGCTTCAGCCTCTTGGAGTGCGCGCAGCTACTAGTTCTTCCAGGTCTCCAGCCTGCAGGCAGCCATTGTGGACTACCCAGCTTCTGGTCACGTAAGCCAACCTAACAAGTCCCCTTTTATAATTATGCTTCCTATTGATTCTGTTCCTGTAGAGAACCGTGATTAATACATCCACCTCGGACTGTTACTTCAGCAATGAAGAAATTCTATAGTATATGAGCAATTATGGAATTTTGGGTCTGTTTCCACCACCTAGTCTACACATGCATCAATAAATACTTTAGTCTTGGCCCCTAGCTTAATCTATGTGATCTTTCCAAAATTATTCCTTTGTCCAAATTATTTTATCTTCTTTGCTATTTGAAGATTCTAGCATTTAAACATACTAGCATTTAAGCTCTGGAATGAAAACCAAGGATTGCATTTTTAAATGTTTTACAATTTCTTGTAGCTGCCATCAAAAGTCTTCTACAGGGAGACCAAGTCAATTAATCAATATCCTTTGTGAAGTGATTCTGTTATAAATCCATGTAATTATCCTAACCCCTGTCAGATGCCTTGTTAAACTCTAACTAGGTAACTGACAGTTGGGTCCAGTAACTGTTAGGGGGGAAAGGAAGTAAGATCAGATCTCTGTTATTCTTCATAAACCCATACTAACTGTATTGATCACTTTCAGTTCTAAGTGGCCACAAGAAAGTGCTTAAATTTATTTTAGAGTATTGACAGGCTTCAGTTGTCAAACTCACCATTCTATAATTTGTGGAGGGAAAGAAATCCGTCTTTCCCTTTTAAGAATCCAAACAATTTATGTAGTTCTCCAAACTTCAACACCACTCTCCTCCTCCACAATTCCTCAAAATCACTCGCAGTGGCTGGGTGACCCCACTTGGAGATGCCCCAGGAAATATTCAGTTTGCCTCAAGATTCCTGGAATCTTTATACTGGAGTCATGAAAGAGCCACTTGAACTCCCGGCTTCCATTCACTTTTTATCAGTGTGTTTCTACCTCTCTTCTCGAGAACCTCCTCGAAAGGGAAGAAAAGCAAAACAGGAAAAGAGCCATCCTACCGTCCATGTTGATTACGCTCATCATATGCATCTTCATAACAGTTATTCTCTTTGGAAAGAAATGTTGGATTCCTGAGCCCGCGAGTGCTGTCAACTCCCTCTGTGCCCTGCTGGCCTCTGGCTGTGAAGGAGACATGCCAGCCGCCCCCTCTGTCCACCAGGACCACAGCCTCATGTTCATACCTGGCCTCCTCCCCATGACCTGGGTGAGCTATGCACCAACTTCAGAGCAATGCATGAGCTCTTAGCCTTCGGTGTCAGGCTGAGGTCAGTGACAGTGGGGGCTTCCTTCGCTTTCCCTCTATCCTCAGGCCCTATTAACCCAGCAGCAATTGGGCTAAGAGTAAGAGAAAATAAACAATGAGAAGGACTCACAAAGGAGAAAGGCGATTCATCAGAACCCATGTCACTTAGAATTCCTTTACTCCTCCCATCTAAATGGCTTCCTCCTACAGTGATGGTCTTGTGGGCTCCTAAGGGCTCCCCTTCAGTTCCACTCACCCCAGGCTATCTCCATGGAGAGGAAATCCTCCTCAAGCGCCCCCTAGAGGGCAAAATCTGCTAACAATACACTTGCCCCCAAACCTTTGGTATTCTTGCTCTGTATATCACTAGAGCCCTCTGACTGTCTTGGCGTTGTTTCAAATATCAGATCATGTTTATCTTTGGCCTTTCTGGCACTAGAGCCATATTCAACTGTGTGTCTTTTTGTCTCTTTTATGCAAATACTTTGCCAGCAAAGAACCACCTTTTCTGAGGCTCCCATTTCTTTCCTCCCCTCGTTGACGGGAGGTTCCAAAGACGAGGTGCATTGTTCAAAACTTCTCCACTGGCAAATCTCTTCTGTAGTATCTGGTCATGAAATTGTGACTCTGCTTCCCTAAAACTTGTGAAGTCAACTTCTGAACCCATGGTGTGGACCTGACGTGCTCTTTTCACGGGTCAGTAGGATGGAAGGATCGACCACATGGAGCCAGTCAGGAGCTGGGTGATCTTAGGGATTATATTAAAAAGATGCAACAGTCCACCATGCTCAAAGCTTTTTAGAACTGGATGGGAAGGCGCTTATGTATTTTAAGAACCAATGAAGTGCAAAATCTAATCAGGCCATCAAACTGAGTGGGACTGTAATAGATAGAAGAATGAACTGCACAACTTAAACCCAGGGAGGGCGACTACACTCGTCTTGAAGCTGAATAAACAATGTGCAGGGGATTCTGACAAGTATCCAACAGGGTCGAAACCAAAGTCTGATCCCTGTGCCAGCTCCTAAATTGTGTGTGGTGATAGACTAATTTCCTTACTGCATTCATATCTTCCAATCTCAGGAAAAGTTAGAATTTGGTATGCAATAATTAGACTTTACTAGACTTAAAATAGTAAGGTATGTAGATTGAACTTAAAAGGTTGAAGAAGAACTTAATTTTTTTCCATACACAAAAGCCACCCTTCAGAGCGTAAAAAGACTCACTTCTTTGTCCCAAGGTTGCCACCACCTCCGTTGCACCCCACATTTCTCAGTCCTGTGATTTGGGTAGCAGCCCAGTGGGTTGCTCTCTGCCCTCTGGAGAACAACCTCCAGTCCAACAGGTAAAGGACCCATCATGCATCCCGCTTCTGGCCTAGCCACCAGCAGGAAGCCAGGTGATTAAGCCTGTGGTGGTCAAGACTAATGAACCCCTAGACCATCTGGGGGTGGGGGCAGGTGCACCTATTTGTTCCATGCCCTGCAAAACTTTTCCTGCAAACAGTTTGACTCCTCAGAATCACTCCCTGCTCTTACCCACTACTAGGGATTGAGCCCAGGGGTGCTCTACTACTGAGCCACATCCCCAACCCTTTTTATTTTCTATTTTGAGACAGGGTCTCTCTAAGTTGCTGCGATTGGCCTCAAACTGCCCAGCCTCCATTCTTTTATCCGTACTCACATGGTACCAAAATATCTTTTCCCACCAGACCTGAAGAGAGATTATTTTTTTTTTAATTTATATTTAACACTGGCACTAGCTTCATTCCTAAAAAGCTTCTTTAAACAAGCACTAGCTCCCTCTCTATGACCATGATTTCTAACAGTCCAAAATAAACTACTATTGTTCACTGTGAGCTTATAGGAAGAGAAAATTCAGATAACTGCATAAAATATAAGATGGAAGCAGAGGAAAAACTTTCCTCCTAGGTTCTGTGGCTGAGCCTGAGAATTAAAGACAAATTAAACAAGGAAAAAGACCTATAAATTTCATCTCCTATTTTTACATGTACCCAGAAGCCTTCACAGGAAAGATGACCATCAGAGGTGATGAGGATAGAGAGCTCAGACACCTTTTTAACAAAAAAATAAGTTTGTGATGTGACAAGATGGAGGCAAAGAGGCTTAGGCATCCGGGTTGTCAAGTTGCGAGAAAGTGACTGGAAGCATATGGGGAGCCTCGGGAGGGAAGGTTGGATTGGCCGAGATGCCCAGCAAGGGCTTGCTGCAGCAGGCACCCAAAGCCAATGCAGTGACACACACCAGGTTTTTACAAAAAAAAGGAGTTTTCCTTGGAGGCCCTAAAACAAAACAGGAGGAGCATTCAAATGTGAGGGGTCAGTGGCCCAGGTAAGGGTTAATAGAGGGCTGACTGGTGGTCACCAGAAGCCTATGCACCTGTACCAGTCCAGGAGGCACCTGTGGATAATTCTGGCAGCTCCTTCAGCTGTGGACGGCACCTCTCCCTTCTAACCTAGGCCCACGAGGGCCTGTACTCATTCCACCTGAATCCTCAGAGGCTTGTGGTTGCCATGGGCTCCTAGGGTCGTTTTAGGTCAGGTCCTGGGATTCTGCACCAGCGTCCTGAAAGACGACTTGAACAGTTTTTAAGAACAGAGAATTCGCCATTTAGGCTTCAGTAGGTTTGTAAATAACAAGTCCATTACAGTCTCCTCCCAGTCTCTGAAGATAAGAAAGCTCTCCTTTCCTGCCACAGCCAGGCACCTTTCTCCTGGGAAATTTTATGACCTGTTTTTAGATAGAAAGTGGGGGGAGGGGTGAGCGCTTCCAGCATCTGCTGTTTCTCAGGTGGTTTAATCTCAAAACAATCCAGATGCTGAAGCTGTGTATTTAGGGTGCCGTGTTCTGAACCCCTTCTAGACACAGATGAGAGCCACTGACTTATCAGCAATGGTGTTAGGCAAGTCACCCCTAAAATCAGAGTTTCTGGGTTTGAAATGTCACTCAGCTCCTTCGCAGCCAGGTAACTTTCTTAACCTCTGACTCAGTTTCCCAATCTGTAAAATGTTTCCAAACACAGCACTTTTACTCCAAAAGCAGTTGTGGGAATTCCGTTGTAGAATCCACATGAGCAGTGAGCACAGAAGAGCTCCTCGAATCTGATGGCCACTGCAGATCCGGGCATCTGGAGCCCGTCCACACTTCCTGGAGCTGCTTCAGTCTTAAGTTATGTTGTTTAAGAAAATGAGACCCCAGAGTGAGGTCCTGCAACATGCAAAGCTGAGAAGACAGGCTCAGAATTAAGGACTCTCTGATCTTATTTTGTTTCTGTCCCCAGCACAAGGAGGGCCTGTCTCCAAAGATCTGTCTGAGAAATCCTCTTCCAAAAGAAATGCAGTTGTCTTAGACTCTCTCCTTAGGAATCTCACCAAATCACCAAGGCAGATTCACCACCAAAGAGAGGAGACAACATCATCACCCCCAGACTTTTCATCTGTTCTTCTGAGGGCAGCTGAGACATTACCTGGGAGACTCTGTCTACATGGTAAGTCACTCTTTGCTAGCAGCGGAGTTCTGCCCTGGTCTTTCCATAGCTTATCACCCCCTCCTCCATTTGTCTCTCCATGAAGAAGGCTCTGTGAGCATCTCCAAGATCTGAAGCAAGCAAGTGGAACTTTCAGAAAAAAACACAGCAAATTCAATAAGCTCTCAGAAAGCAAGTCTCCGGCTCTGTCCTTTGCACTCTCCCTAACCATCTTGTAAATCCCTACAAAGTGGAGAATCACAGCTTTTTAATCAAAATTTAATTAGCACCTTGCACACAATAAGCACTGGATGATTCAGAATATAAATGGAAAAAAAATGTGTCTCCAGACACCCAGGTACCAGGGAAATCAATTCCTCATTCTTATTCATTAGAGCCAAATCCTCCAAGCTCTTGCCCAGGACCATCCAGCCTGGAGTCCTCAGAGCTTCCTCGTCCACTCCCTCCTCTCCTGCTCGCCTTTCCCACTCCCGACCTGTATTCATTTTTATTCTCTGAAAGATCCCCATTATGGAAAATAGAAACTCACTTTATAACAAGAATGATCCAGAAAAATACTAGAATGTGAGTTCCCTCTCTGCAGGGGTTCGTAAATTGGGGGTAATTATTTCCACCCTTTCTCACATCCGGACGTGGCCTGCTGCGGGGCTCACACCAGGCATTGCTCCAACAAGCCCAAATCACAATCCTTGCCTGACAATCTCATCAAGGTTTCATTTCACAGGAGCTCCAGGCTCACTCGATAATTTAAAAGTTGATTTCCTACCAAAAGGACCATCCTTTCCGAATATGCCTTGAGGATGAGAATCCAAGGCCTTCACAGCCTATACCTGCAAATATTAGAGAAGGTTCCAGTGGGCACGGCGGGGCGGGGCTGCCCAAATCTCAGCATCTGTGAATACTGTTAAACAATTCTGCTGCCCCCCCAAAAAAAGGCTGATATGTCAAAAACTCAAGAGCATTATGTTGTTCAACCTAACTACTTAAAGAGCATGGTTGGGCTTTCCAGCATAGGGAATCAGCAGCAGACAAAACGAAGGTAAATTCAGTAGCAAATAGTGCAGCAAAATTACTTTTATTTATAATAAATAAAAGCAGAGAGGGCCTGGGTTGTAGCTCAGTGATAGAGCACTTGCCTAGCATGTGTGAGACACTGGGTTCAATTCTCAGCACCACATATAAATAAATAAAGGTCCTTCAACAACTAAAAAAAAAAATTTTAAAAAAAGGCAGAGAATGTAGTAACTCCTGAAAGGAAAGTGACCACAACACTCAGAGCAACCAAGAGATCTTTATTGCAGCAGTGCAACAGAGGAGAAAAGAGAAAAAGAGAAGAGAGAGAGAAAGAAAGAGAGAGAGCGCAAGAGAGAGACAGAGAAAGCAAGAGAGATAGCAAGAGAGAGAGGGGCCCGGCAGGAGGGAGTTTTTATAGCCCAAATCTAATGGGGTGTCTGGGTCTGCAAGCTGCCTTGTTGGCACAAGCGGGGTTACGTGTTCGGCCTTGAGCAGAGGGTTGAGTGTTCGGTCTTGAACGGGGGCTGGGGCGTTTGGGCTTGAAGCAAATAGTTGATAAAGAACCAGACAGAGGGTTTGAGAGGCCAGGTCATCCTGCAGCTAACTTTGTTTGGCATGCCCTGCAGACAGCTTACTCAGCCTATCCTGCACCTAACAACTCCCATGAAACTTCAGATCTGAACTATGACATCACCACCTGAAGGATCAGAAACAAATATTTAACCTAGAAAGAGATGGTCCTCCGGGACCAGGAGGGAGGAGGGCCAGGGAAGTCTAGGATCCACTTACCTGCCGTAGAGTGAGTGGGCTAAACACTCTCAAGAGTAAGGAGATCCAAACAGGGAAAGACATTAATTTAACAAATATCCACCAAGCCCCTAGTTAGGATGTACCAGGCACCACTCCCAGCTGGTAAAGAATAAGATGCATTCCTTGGCTTCAGGGAACTTGTAGTCTGTTGGAAAAGTACTTGAGTTTTTATCCAAAAAAAAAAAAAAAATCAAGCTCCAGCGGTGGGGCTGTGGGGGGGTAGCTGAGTGCATGCTTAGCATGGGTGAGGCCTGGGTTCCCTCTCCAGACCCCACCCTCCCAAAAATCAAACTCCAGGTCCCACATGATGACTGGGGGTTTGTGGCCCTGTACAGAAAAAGAAAAGACTGGGTAGCCTGGAGCACACAAAGCTGAGTGGCAGAAAGAAAGAGCAGCATGCCCCAGGTATGCCACGTGACACAGCAGTGTGACCCCACAGTCACCTGTGACCCCTGGGGCTGGTGTGTGCCATCTGTCAGGGAGATATCTGAGCCTCTAACAGTGGTCAGGCATCCGGCTCTCACCGCTTTCTTTACTTCTGCCCCCAGTATACAACATCCTTGTCATGACTTGGCATCCAGGTGTGGTGGAGGCCAATGGCTAATACCTACTGATCCCTTCTTAATACTATGTCCCCTCTGTCAGGGAAGAAAACCTTTGTGCCTAATTGATTCTCAGTTGCGTATAGTTTTTTAAAAAATGGCCTATTTGGGGGTGGTATATTCCAATCTCATTCTTATTTCCCCAAAGGCATAGACAGAGGTTTACTTAGGAAAGACACATGTTCAAGGGAGAGTAGGGGCAATCTCAGAGACACACCTTTGGAGCAAAGCAGGGCAAACATGTTTGAGGGAGAATGCAGACCATCTCCATAGGAAGATACAGCCTCCCTTCACTTCTTAATGAAGGAACACCTTAAAGGACATACGGCCACCTAGAATAAATACCACATTTCCAGGTGCCGTCACAGTCAGGTTTGTCCACACGACTCAGTTCTGAGCAGTGGGAAAAGCCTCTGGCTGGAGTCCTAGAGGCAATGGACTGCCCTCTTCCCCCCTCCCATTGGATGGAAAACAGGCACACTGTGGGGTATCTAGACCCATGGATGAGGCTGTACCCTAGAATGATCAAAAAGATGAGTAGAAAGAAAGCAGGTCTTCCAGATCTTCTCTGGGCTTAGACTTCGGATGAGAGAAACTAGATTTCTGTTGAATGAGGCTGCTATCAACCTGATTAATACACTGTGTAAATCTCCCTGTATAGTGATCACAGGCTGAAGACACACATGCTCGTCCCTATGGGAGTTCCTATGTCAGATGACAAATTAACAAACTAGCAGTCAGCCACGACTTTCCATGGCCAGCCTGCCAGCCAAAGCCACCAACAGTGTCCCCAAAGCCCAACCTCCTGGGAAAGCCTCTTGGGAACCAGCCTCCCAGGCTTAAAAGCAAGTCACAGGGCACAGAGGATGTGAAACTGCCCACATCACAGGCAACAGCTGGGCAGCCAGGGCACCCTCAAGGGTGTGAAGGACAGGAGCTACCATGTCTCATCTGCACAAGACCTGAGAGGTCATCTGCTCCCTTTCCCTCCTTCTTTCCCGCCTTCCTTTCACAATTGGTAGCTCAGTCACTTGGCCAGGATACTCATAGCATGTGTAGTGTTCAAAAGGAAACCTCTGGACAAACTTAACAGATTAAGCTGAAGGATTCACCAGCGAGGCAGCCCTCAAAGCCAGATGAGGTCCTGAAAGCTGACCTGATTGTGTGAGCAGCAAACTTTTATGACCCAAACTCAAAGTAAAGCTAAACACTAACTTGATGGGTAGGCACAGGTAGGCATTGGCCTCATTTGGGCACGATCCTGTGGAGTATGTCTAGTAAGAGGTTAAGCTTGAGCTTTGTTTTACCTTCACCTTGAAGTGGGCTTGTGGGTGCTTATGTAGGCACCTTGGTGACAGAGACAGCCTCAGGCTTATCCCCTCTTTATTTGCTTTAACAACACGATGCTGGGATGGACAACTTGTCCCAGTTTTCTGGAACTTTCCTGATGTCAGCCTTGAACATCTTCTATCCCAGAAATTCTTGAGTCTCAAGCCAATGGGGACAGTTGGTCACCCTAGGTGAGGCATCCCAGAGCACAGACACAAGGCCTCCCTCTGGACTCCCACAATCCTCTGTGCATTTTCCTTTTCTCTTGTTCCATCATCACAATATATTGTGACCATAGCTGTGCACTCTGCCCCAGCATGTCACGGTGCCTGTTGCCACCTAGAGTAACAGAGGGCTTCTTGGACAGATTTATATTCCTGTGGATGCTGTGAATTTTGCACTCTTGAGGAGTCATCCTTGGTGAAAGAGAGAAGTGCATTAGAGGGCAGGAAGGCGAGGAATGGACATATTTAGTGAAATACATTTGCAAGTTGGGAAATAATGAGAAGAACAGATTGAATGCAAATGAAACATTTAGACAGTGGTGTTCCAAAACCCACCATTTTGCAAAGCCTGGAGGGTTACTTCAACTTCTGACAGCTCCTGCTGTAGAACCGAGGAGCGAGACTGTAAGGCAAATTATTATCAGCATGCTTCAAAAGCCAGAGATGCAAAGGCTGGACAATCAGACAGACCATATCTAATTAAAAATAGCTCTGGGCTCCCCATCCCCCCGCCATTGGGACCTAAATCAAGTGGTGACTGTTGTTGCCAAGGTTGGTCCCTGTTACTGCACTTAGCATGCTCACAGAGCTGCCCAGAATGTCTGATACCCTTGAGGCCGGAGTTCAGGGAGGGCATGGATGCCTGTCCCTGTACTGAGCCAGGCTGGTATCCAGTGACAATCCATGCATGTCACTGAACTTTTCCCAGCCCCCAGATAATCACTTTCTGGAAAGGCAGGATAATGCAGGGGTAAAAATCGAGGATTTGGCAGGACTACCTTCCCTGGGTGGAGTTAGGGGGGGTCCATTTCCTGATTCATGAAATGGAAGATGTGAGAACTCAAGAAGTGACATACAAAGTATTTAGTGTCCTCCTGGCATGGGGTATGTGCCATGTGTTTGGTACTTCTAAGACTCTGGCAATGAGGCTATCCAGGGTAAAACTCTGAACAGCTCTGAAATTTATTCACTAAAACATCAAGTAGAAAGAGTAAGTTGCAGGAGAATAGTATGGAATGATCCCATTTATGTAAGAAAAAAATGTGAGGTTACACTGGAAGTTTCTAGATCATGGCCTCCTGCTGCAGTCTGGCTGGGCTCATTTCAGGAGCCACTTGTCAAAAGAAACGAACTTTATTTTTAGAACACACACACCAAACCACACAGCTCCTCAGGAAAACCTTCAGAGCCCAACTGCCACCACCCGGCTTCCCACAAGCCTCTCAACCTCCCCCACTCCTCCTGCTCTTGAGGCTGATTGGCTGGGTCGCATGGGCAGAGCCAAAAAAAGTCCCCCAATGAGCAGCTCCCTGGTCTGAAAGGGCAGGGAAACAGCCCAATGAGCATCACCGCAGAGGAGCCAATCAGTTGGCAGCTAGAAGTTTGCTGGGGCCGCTGTGAGCCAATCATCAGCTGGCAGCTGGAAGTTTGCTGGGGCCCCTTCGGCTGTGGCTCTCAACATCTCCCCCTCTCTGTTTAAACAACAAACATGTGGCTTAGGGACCATGCCTGCCTTAGGTTGTCCAATAGTACAGCCTCCAGCTAGAATGGCAGGAAGAGGGTAAAGCAGGAGAGGACACCAAATGGGACAACCAAATGGGACAGCCACCGTTTGTTCTCCTTGCTCCTGTGTTGCTTGAATCTTTTGCAGTAAGAATATAACCTTGCCTCACTGGGCACAGTGGCACATGCCTATAATCCCAGTGACTCAAGAGGATGAGGCAGGAGGATCCATTCAAGGCCAGCCTCAGCAACTTAAAGAGACCCTGTCTTAAAATAAAAAGTAAAAAGGGCTGGGATTTAGTCCAGTGGTACAGCATTTGCCTAGCATGTGTGAGGCCCTGGGTTCAATTCTTAGCACTGCCAAAAAAAAAAAAAAGAATATAATCATGACTCATTTGTGAATTTAAAAAAAAAATGATCCCCTAAATCATGCTGACCAGGTTTCCCTACTCAAAGCTCAGCCATGTCAGTACCATCCATCCACCCAACACCTCCAGGGTGACTGTTGCAGGCTCGGCCTCACTATGCCTGGGCCCCTCATCCTGAGCACCAGTGACACGGGGGCAGAATATTCATAGCATCACAGAAGGGTTAGCAGCCCCCCTGGCCTCTACCCTACAACATCCCAGTAACAGCTTCCCCAGTTATGACAACCAAAAATGTCCCCAGATGTCAAATGTTTCCTGGGGGGCAAACTCTCGCTGGTTGAAGACTGACATTCTGCCCGCTTTGTGAGGTCGGATCAGAGAGTGCCACCTTTCGGGGTAGGGCTGCCACCTTTACATCCCTTGCTGCCCTGCAAAGCCCCACATGAGCCCAGGGCAAGAGGAAAAGTATCCAGAGGTCTAAGCCAGGCCACGGGCTGCATCTGCTCATTCTTCCCTCCGGGAGAAGAAAACAAACCGAACATCATCCTCCACACCCTCTCAGTAAACATCTGTCCCTCAGAAGACTTTGTAAAACACTCCATGACATTTGGTTTGCTAAACAACCCTTCCCAGCACCTGCCTCCACTTCTTTTCAGTCTCAAAGAAAATGTCACCTCCTTCCCAGGGGTCCGAGGCAGCGATGATGACAGTTTATATTTGTAGTGTCTGTGCTGTGGAAGCAGAGATGAAGAGCTGATCCACTTGGAGAATTTTCAAGAAACCATTGGAGATCAGGGCATCGAAAGATCACCTCTCCAGAACATTTGGGATGTAGGGAAAACTGAGGAGAAAAGTTTCTATCATTTGAGAAGTGAAGAGCACTCCTTCTCTCCCCCTCCCTTCTTCTCCCCTTGCCCTCCTCCTCCCCTCACTAAAGAAAATTGAGCTAAGGTGGGGACTCTGGGAAAGAAGCACTAAGGACTTCCAGCCTGAGATTTGGTCCCTAAGGAGGAGAAACTAACCTGTGAAAGCAGCCCTCGCAGCAGAAACCCCCGCTCTGCTTGAGTTCTGCCAGAGGCAGGCAAAGTCGTTAGCCTTCCTGGGCCTCCGTTTCTTCACTTACGAAATAGAGCTCACCCTCCACCTCTTCTTACTGACCTTCATAGGATTATTCTAGGAAGTCACTGAGACCATTTTTGTGTTGGCCTTTATAACCTGCACACAACCACACACGACTGCACACACCTCTGTGGCCCTCAGATTCGACCAGCAGCCGTGAGCCCACCAGTCCCAGGGAATGAAAACTATGAGGGGCTGAGGAGAGAACCCTGGAGAGACTCGCTTGGCCACATGGCATGTCCCCTGGAATCAGAGTTGAGACTCACGGAGATTCCTAAGCTCCAGCATTACTCTGTTCCCAGGACCTGCCCGTCCTCTCCCTGCAGACAGCACAATCTTAGTGGGGATGAGAAGAAAAGGGAGAGCAGGAAACTTCCAAGAGACAGAAATCGCTTTGCTTGCTGCCTCATCCTTCTATCCAAAGGAACCCAAAGGACCTCCTTTGACATTCCAAAGAGAACTGCCAGGTTGAAACCCCACAATCCTAAATTAAAAACCCATGTCGGGGAAGCATACACCACATCATCCACCTTCTTCCCCACACAGCCTTATCGTCCATGCTTTATTGTTGAATTCAAGACATAGAAGCAAGATTGTCTAACAGAGGTCATCTAGCTTGATAAATTGTCTGGGCAGGTGCAGAGGAAGCCGTGGGACTCTGGCTGGCTGTCCACGGCCACCCTGCCCTGGCAGAGGATGAGAAAATAGCTCTTACTGCTAGAAGAAAGGTGTTTCCATACCTGAATAGCTTCAAAAGGATAGAACTTCACCTTTGTGAATGAGACTAGATAGTAGACTACTACTAGTAATTCCTACCAAAGTAAACCAGATACCAGGTCTGAGCTAAATGCTTTTCATATCTTCTTTCCTTTAATTCTCCCTGAACCAGCAGACAGACGAGGACTGGTAGCCAAGAGGCCTGCCCAAAGCCACAGCATCTGTGTGTGGCAGAGCTGGGAGGTAAGCGTGGGTCTGTGGAGCCCCGGAGCTCGACCCTAACACCATGCACTACTGTCAAGCTGCTGAGCAGCGTCTCCCCAGCTTTGAGGTCCGTGTTATACACCAGTCAGAGCCCACCCACTGAGTGATTCAACAGTCCTGCCAGGGTTAATTTCCCTGAGCTAATCCCTTCTCCTGGTCCCCCTCTAAATTCTGTGAAGGGGTTAAGGTAGGGGTGCTAGACAAAATAATGGATCACCCTTTTGGAATTTCCTCAATTTGGTGGACCAAATGAATAATTAACTCAGAAACTGTATTTCTTTTCCTGTTATCTTAACATGTGCCAGGTGCAGTGACACACACCTACAATCCCAGTACCTCAGGAGCCTGAGGCAGGAGGATCCCAAATTCAAGGCTGCCACAAGCGGTGCTACTAAAAATTACTCAGAAGCAGATTGTCTTTAAATGCAAGCGTATATTCTATCACACCGAACATCAAACACAAACAATTGATGCAAAAAGTGTTGGGGGTGCTGGCATTCAGTGCACACTAATTAAACGCAACAAGCAAATCACAATCTTAGGGCAATTAAACACTACAAGCAAATCACACAATCCTAGGGTAATCACAAGCCCAAAGTACCTCCGATGCCACACGACTTCTCTTAGCCGAAGAGCAGATGTTGTCATCTGGTGTTCTCTCCAGCCAACAGCTGGATGTCAGGGAATGGTGTTGTCGATCTGGGAATGGACAGAAAGGCAGCCAGTCTCACTGATGTCCTCAGAGCCAAGCTCTCTGAAGTGGCAGGACAAGTGATTTGTATACAGTTCCAGGTTGGTGCTCATTGTTACAATGCTCCAGTGTTGTTCTGTCTCTAGATGATAGTCCTTAGTCATGACTAAGTTTGCCTGTGGCTGCTTTTCCCTACAGCCAGCAACTTAGTGAGTTCCAGCATGTCCCAGTGTGTCTATGGCAGGTACTCCTTACAAAAGCCAACCTCAGTTTTTAGCAAGATCTTTTCTCCAAAAAAAAAAGGACTAGGGATGTAGGTCAGTGGTAGAAGTACCTCGGGGTTCAATCTCCAGCAGAGAAAAAAAAAATCTTAACATGCTATAAGGAAAATCAAAAGTAGAGTCGGGTCTTTAAAAAGAACAAACTCCTGGGCGACAGTTCAGAAGGAAAGGGGTACAAGAAGCTGGAATATAATAAATCAAAAATTAAGCAATCAAAATAATTAATGTCAATAATTTGAATATCAAGTTGAAATTGGTGACTGTTAGAAAGACATAAATCACCAAAACAGACTCCAGAAGAGGTAAAAGAACTAAACACTATCCACAGAATTACTGTGGAAATGTGTCCAATGTCTACCACTATAGCAGGGACCTGGCCCAAACGTGTTGGCCCATAGATTCCACCTGCCCCCTAAAGATTGTCTAATTCCTATTCTATTCAAATTATAACAGCATACAAGAGAAGATGAAAACAATTTTCTAAATTATTTTAGGAAGTAGACCTAACCTTGGTTCAAAAACTATTTTGCTTAGAATGCAAAGAAATTATAGCCCTACATTACCAATGACATAGATAGAAAAACCTTATCTGATATATAAACATTTTTAATTCGAACATATTTTTAGATGCATAATGAGCAAGTTGGGCTTATTATGGGAATCTTAAAAACAATTTAAAATTTTAGAATGATTTGACATCTGGAATCTATTAATGCAATGCAGTATATTAGTATATTAAAGAAGAAAAACCAAAAATCTACTTTGGGGGATGGGTAGGGAGTTTGCCAGAATTGAATCCAGAGGTGCTTAACCAGTGAGCCATATACCCAGCCCTTTTTTATATTTTATTTAGATAAAGGATCTCAAGAAGTTGCTAAGGGCCTCTCTAAGTTGCTGAGGCTAGCTTTGAACTCACAATCCTCTTGCTCAGCTGCCCCTCATCAATCCACTGGGATTACAAGCCTGCACCACTGTGCCTGGCACACATATCTATTTTGATAGATAGCATTTCATTAAAATTCTAAGTAAAATCCAAATTTTAAACATCCTAAATTGATAGACTATTCAACATATACCAAACATCACAAACATCACATTAAATAAAAACATTCCACTAACATTCAAAACTAGGAAGAATGCCTGCTGTCACTATTCTCCAACATTGTTCATGAGGTTTTAAAATTATAATTTACAGATTTTGTTCCCCAAATCCAAGCTGTCAACTAGAAACCTATTAGAACAAAGAGCATTCAGTAACACAACTATTTATAAGTTGAAAATACAAAAATCAAAGCTTTCCTTATATCAGCAATAAGAAGTTAGAAAACATAATGGGATAGTTGATCCCTTCAAAATATTTAAAATTATAGATGCCAAAGTATAAGTAGATAAAACAGAGGCTTATTATATAATAATCAAGAGAATAATACAAATAACTTATTGAATGGTTTCTTGCCTTTTTAAAATTTTTTTTTAGTTATAGTTGGACACAATACCTTTAGTTTATTTATTTATTTTAATGTGGTGCTGAGGATTGAACCCAGAGCTTTGCACATGCTGGGCAAGCGCTCTACCGCTGAGCCACAACCCCAGCCCCTCTTGACTTTTTTAATATGGGTGTTTTTAAAAATTATAATTAGGAGATCTGTAAACTGGGGTGACTCTGGCACTTAAAATTCCTACTGAACAAACCAAAGCCCAATGTAAACAGTAAATTGAAACTAAAAACTGCTTCCGAAACCATCAACTAACCTCTCTAACTAGGAACCTTCCACTCTAACAAACCAGAAGTGTTTTCTTTGTCTTGTTTCTGCAAATGCTGTATCAACATATCTAGTCCTTCTCACAGGAGTAATAGCTGCTCAGGGCGAGGGGTCCAGTGCTCCTCCAATTCATGAATCACTGATTATGCAAATAAATTCCTTTTAAGATTTGAATGTGCTTAAATTTTTCTCTTATCACAACACAGAATCAGTGTTTGGTTTTGGTTTTTTGGTTTTTTTTTTTACTATAAAAGACCTTAGAAATCATCTAGCCTGACTCCCCTGTTCACCATAGAGGAAACTTACCCAGAAAGACAATGCTCACAAAGCCTACCAGAAGCTGGATAAAAACTGGAATCCAAACTCAGAGTATTCTCTTCCCACTATATTTTACTAATTTCATTAGAGGATTTTAAATGCCACAAAGTTTATTCAAAATACCCTCTGATTGAGAGGAATAATTTCCAAACACCAGAGAGATTAAAACAATATGTGATTGTTTTCTTAGGTATCTTAAATTGCCTTTGTGAAATAAGGGTCCACAGAGCAGAACAAATGTAATATGCTCTTCTCTCACACCAAACTGTAGGCAATTAGTGCATTTCAATAGTCATTATACCTTTTCTGAAACAATAAAACCTAGTGACCATGATGCCTGGTAGCAGATTGCTGAGCATCTCATCTGTAAACTCCCCAAAGTGTCAGTTTAAATCTGTGCAGAGAATTGTGATTATAATGAAAAATGCTTTGAATTTAAAACTATCTACCTTCAACCATCTGGAGAAGCTCCTTTATTAAATGTGTTTCTAGCTTTGGTGGAGTCTCATGATAATTCATTCTGGAGAGAAAGGAAATTCATTCCTGGTTCATAATCTGGTTCATAAGTCTGGGGTTTAGTAACAGCCTAAGAAGCAGAGGGTAAGAGCTCCTGTCTCTTGTGAGTCCTTCTAAAATGGACACAGAGAGCCTAGGACCACCGAGGTCTCAGATGCAATAAAGAGTTAAAAGCAACCTACAAATCAACTCTAGAAAGAAAAACAAATCCAGGAAGAGATTAGCAGTAATATGAACATGAGATTGCTATCAAGTGACAACAAAATGTATACAAACAACAAAACGTAAACACTTTCTCACCATCGCCTTTATGAAAGAAAGGAAGGATACTACTAGACTAAAAAGCAAAAACACGGCAGCTCCCTAAAGTCTAAATCCCAAGCTTTTAGCTCACTATATTTTACCAAAAGTATAAAATACATTTTAGGGGCAAATAAGAAAGAGTTTTAATGTAGGCTGTATCATTTAGCTACTTCTCCTTTTCCATACGTAGCTACTCAAAAGTGAGGTCTTGAAACAGGTGCATTGGGCATTGGTTGGACATTCATTACCTTCATGGTGAGAGCATCCCAAATTTCCTTTGAGCAACTGCACTTTCTGATCCTCTCTCCTCCCTCCCGCCCCCCCCACCCCACGCACAACACACACACACACACACACACACACACACACACCTTAGCTGTTTGGTTAGACCACCAGCACAGGCTGAAAGGAGGCAGAGCTGCCCAGGCAATCACTGCCCTGGGGAGAACTGCACTTCCTCCAGGAAGACCCTGGGTCAGACTGGACCCTTCTTACCAGGGCAGAGTCAGGATACCCTCCCACTGCTCACTGTGATGGTCTGCATCAGATCTATTTCCACTGTCCTTCCCATCCACTCCTGATTTTGGAAGAACCAGATACAGCAAAAGGAGAATATACTTCAAAGACAAACTAAGCCCCCTCCCTACTGCACTGCAGGTACCTGGAGGAGGGGGGAGAGTTGAAATCAACTATAGATTAGAGTTCCAACCTGGACAGGACTAATGGAAAGTAAGAAAGAGTGTAAAAAATTGCCCAAGGTTTTATTAAGGGACAGGAAAAAGGAAACTGACAAAGTACAGCTAGAGGAGATGGCTGCAAGAAATAAAACAATATTTCTTGTTTATATTCCCACTGAGTTTGACAGGTCATAGATTTTTTTTTAAACAAGACGACGATGATAGCACAGGAAAACAAGAGAGGCCATCAGAAGGCTGTAATTTTTTTTAACTCTCAGGAAGATAAGAGGTGGAGTTAGATTACTAGAAAAATCAGAACAGAGAACATTCCACCCAAAAGATTTGAGACTAGTGAAGCGAATCCCAAGAGCCCCAGAGAACTCCGAAGTAGCAGGACAGAAAATCCAAATGTAACAGGCAGCTGGGGGGAGGGGGCACAATGGGGAGGTTTGCCCAAAGACTGCATTCTGAACCACAGCGGCAGATCTCATCAGGGGTGCCTGGAGCTGCTGAGGGAGCTGGGGGTGGAGGCGGATTTCAGAAGAGGCTCAGAGGAACTTTTGGAGCTGATGGAAATGATCTCCATCTTGATGGGGATGGTGGTTATACGGCAGAAAGACTGAACACCTAAAGGTGGAGCATTTATTATATGTAAATCATGCCTTAGTAAAGTTGACTTTTAAAGAGAGAATTAAGAAATTAACTAATTAAGAGATATGAATCGTCTTTGAATCCTGATCCCAACTATTTAGATAAAAAAGGAATTTACAGGACAAACTTAAAGACAGGAACATTGCCTAAATATTTTATGACTTTAAGGTATCATTGCTGGTTGGGGTGGGGTCAGTAATGGTATTGTGCTGCATTTAGAAGGGCAATTCTTATTTCTTAGAGATTCATACAAAAACATTTACAAATGAAAGTATACAAGGTGTGGGGTTTGATTTTAAATTTTTCAGAGAGTAGATATAACGGAATGAGGTTGTATTAGCCAGGGTTCAATAGAGGAAAAGAATCAACAAGAAGTTTAATTATAAAAAGGGGACTTATTAGGTTGTCTTATGCGACTAGAAGCTGGATAGTCCATAATGGCCGTCTGCAGGCCAAAGAGCTGGAAGAACCAGTAGCTACGCAGTCCAAGAGGCTAAAGCCCCAGAACAAGAGGAATCAATGGTGCTACCCTAGTCCAAGACCAAAGGCTTCTGGAAAATCTGCTTTGGAAGAGTGAAGAAGCAAGAATCTGATATCCTCAGACAATCACAGCAGCAATCAGGAACCCATTCAAGAAGAATGGAGCTTGCATCTGCTGCTGCTGCCTTGTTCTTCCAACTTTTATTCCATCCAAGCCATCATCCTATTGGACAGTGCTGCACACACTTAGAGAGGATCTCCATTTCAGTTGGCTATCCCACAGGCCAATCATCCCTAGACACACCTTCATTGACGTCAACATGAGCCTCTTAATCAGTAGCTTATCTTAATCCAATCAAGTTGACAATTCAAATTAACCGTTACAGAGGTATAAGGGAGTCAAGATGGGCCACAAGTATGATTGGGTAATGAACACATGGGGCTCATTGTGCTCTTCCCTTTACCTTTATACATGTTAGGAATTTTCAGTATTAAAATCCTGAAAATAATTGTATTCATATGTAAAGATCAAAAGAAAATTTAATTTAGTATATTAAATTGGAGATGCCTTTTTAGAATTGATTTCCTTTTATTTCCCTCCATTTTCTATATTTTCAACACTTTTTTATGAAATAAACAACTTAGAGTTTTTTCATTGTTTTAATCTCACCCACCCTTCCAGAACTAACTCAATTTCTCTCTCCTCCAAGGGCTTCCCATGACCCCCACCAAGCCCCTGTGGAACCACTTCACCCCTTAGCACTAGCATCAAGAACAGTGATGTGTTCTGAAATTGTCCACAGAAGGGAACAGGACACTCTTAGGGAGATGGGATGGGGTCACAGGGAGCATCCAAGAGGAACTCTGTTCTGTTTTCACATTGCCAGTATGTGGCAACAGGATATGGTCACCTGAATCTTGATGTCCAGGGTTTTTAATTGGAGCTCAGTCATGTAGACACCTCTGTGGCTGACCTCAGTCTGTGGCCTCCAGAGGTCAACTTGATATGGAGTAGCCCAGGGTCCCCATTACAGATGACACTATGGTCTGATCTGAATGTCTGTCCCCTCAAAATTCCTATGCTGAAACTTAAACTTCAATGTGTGATAGTATTAAGAAGTAAGGCCTTTAGGAGGACTCTGTCCTCATGCATGAGATCAGGGTCCTCATAAAAGTGGTTTGAGGGAGCAACAAGTGCCATCTTTGAAGAGGAGAGCCCTCACCAGACAATGGATCTGCTGGTACTTTGATCTTACATGTTCCAGCCTCTGGAATTATAAGCAATAAATTCCTATTGCTTATGAATTACCCAGTCTAAGGTATTTTGTTATAACAGCCTAAATGAATGCAGACACACAATTAGCACAGACTGTCTGGTATGACCCAAGGCCTCAAGAATAAACAAGGACACTCTTACCAAGCAGGATACTCCAGGGCTTAGTGGCTATCTCCCAGCAGCTGGGCAAGGGCCAAACCTTTCTGGGGGCAAGATTAACTCTTTTTTTTTTTTTTTTTTTTT
>NW_026000206.1:3043333-3068567 GCF_001458135.2 Marmota marmota marmota | reverse complement strand
GGGAGCCGGAACTCGGCCGCCCCACGCTCGGTGTTCGCTCCGATAAGCTCAGGTTCTAAGAAGCACCCAGGCGCTGAACCCTAGCAATCTGTCTGCAAGCCGCAGGTGAATTGCAGCCTGAAATTACCTGATCTATGGCTGAATCAGCTGCGGTCAGTCTAAAACAGGGTAGGTGACGTCAGTTTACCATCATGGTGGCTGCTGGCCTCCTCTGTGGTCTGACCGGTGTGGAGAACCGAGATGGACCGCTTCCTTTCCCCCGTCTCGAACCCAGAATTCAGCCCTGAGTACGGTGCTTGCACGGCTGGCAGAAACTGCAGCGCTGTAACCCTGCGTCTCTATCCCAGCGCGCGCTGCAGACTCTAGCCGCGGGGCGATTTGCTGAATAAGCCGTGTTACCCTCCGTGCGACAAACCTCTCGCGTTTGAGTCCCCGTAGCAGATCCTCATGCGATGGAAATCCTTCCTCCAGGTTCCGGAGCACCCCACTATTGCTGGAAATTCCTAACAAGATATCCTTTAGCCGTCCTGACTTGTCATACTCCCACACAGTGAAGCAGCACACGGGGGTAATGCACTCCCCTCGCCGCCATCTTCCCGTCTCAAGATTAACTCTTTACCGTACAAATATCTTCTCATTCAGATTGCAGGCCTTTGAGAGCAGAAAAATCAATTTCAGTACATTTCTATTTCTCGGTTTCATTGAGGCCCTTGCCCCATTGACACTTGTCGATGGAAGGCCACCCAAGTCTGCCAAAAGTGAAAGAGGCAATGGTTAGGCTTTCCACCATCAGAGATGGGCAAAACCTGCAAGAATGGGAATAGAACAGTTCAGCAATCTGGGTGAAAAGGCATTTTGTAAAAGGAGATAGGGCAACGCCAATTTGAAGTAAGGCCTCCAGACCCACAGCGTCAGCATTACCTGGAGCTTATTGGAGATACAAGTTCTAGGGTCCCATCTCACACCTAAAAGCGGGTAAAACCAGGAATTTGTGATTTAACAAGCTCTCCAGGTAATTCTGGTCCACACTAAAATTTGAGGAGCACTAGCATCAAGAACAGTTATGTGTTCTGAAATTGTCCACGGGAGGGAGCAGGACACACTTAGGGAGATGGGATAAGGTCACGGGGAGCATCCAAGAGGAACTCAGTTGTTTTTACTTTTGACATTTCTGGCACCCTTGTGTGGGGTTTCCCCTCACACGGACCCATTCTCCAACACTCCAGACATCCACTGGGATCCTGAAATTTGATTCAGGTTGAACACAATCCATCCCAGAGTTAACAAAAGACTCTACAAGTTCAAGGGCTCAGTGCCACAAGACTGTCCTCCCTTCAGATGCCGTCACAAGTCCTGGGTTCCCAGGTTCCATACATTTCATAGCTTGGCTATAAATCAAGGGTTCTCATGAATCCCTCCTCAGGTTGAATTATTTGCTTGAACAGCTTGCAGAACTCAGAAGGCATTTTACTTACTTTTACCAGTTTATTACAAAAGATCCAATTTAGAACAGTGAAATGGAAGAGACGCACTGGGCAAAGTGTTGGGACGGTATGTTGAGCTTCCATGCCCTGTCTGGGCATACCCTCTCAGCATCTTGATGTGGAAACTCCATTCTCTAGAGTTTTTAATGGAAGTTTTATCAGCTAAACATGACTGATTAAAGCATTGATGACTGAACTCAACCTCCAGCCCCTCTCCTTCTCCAAAGGGGGGATAGGTATGCATGGTTGACCCTCTAACCATGCCACGGTCTTTCCATTGGCCACCCCCAGCCATAGGTCATCTCACTAGCATAACAAACCCATTCACCACACTGGCCACTCCAAAGATTTTAGGAGCTGGGTGCAAGGAACCAGAAGAAAAGACCAAATATATTTCTTAATAAGCCACAGGAACCCATAAAAAGCTAGTTGTACAGCAAGTCCTGGAGCAGAGGCATCCCAAGGATCACAGCTCAAGGCTCAGCTGCATTCGGACACACGAAGTTCACATAGTCACAGAGCTGCTCCCCAGGAACGCTGCACTCCCAGGAAAGATCAGGGCACAGAGACTTTGAACAAGAACAGAGAATATGTCAAGGTCTCTCAGCTTCCAGAATGAACCATGCTGTCCTTGTTGTCTGCTCGCTCTCATAGGAACCAAAGTGAGCTCCTACCAAATGTAACGCTCTGATCTCTCAAACCAACAAAAGAGTACAAATCAAGGGTGAATCGACTTAGCAATATTTATGAAAAATTAAGGTATAATGTTTTATTAGTGGTAAATCACTATTTGGCCTGAATTTACAGCTTGGTTTAACAGCTCACTTTTCCCCCTCTTCAGGTTTTCATTTGCACCCAGTTTATTAAGAAAAATAGATAGGAGCAGGGTAATTTCCATAACAATGATCTTCTCTCATGCTGAAGACACTCTTAATCAATGAGCTGACAACATAATGGACTGCTCGTTAGATCCTTCAAGAATAATAAGCCCCAGCCAAATGAAGGGGCTCTGCCTGAGCCTGAAATCCAGGAAAGCACCAGGAAAAGTGCAGAGACTGCGGCCATCCTCCCATAAAAGACCTGTCTGGGTGATGGATTTGGCATTTGCAGATGATCGCTAACTCTGCAAGCATAACAGTCTTAGCTTGTGATTCTTGATACAAAGGAAAATGAACAGTGAATTTGGTGTTTGCGTTAGGCAGCCTAAAACACATACAGTAGACTCACTGTATGTGTTTTAAAGAGGAAGTATCAGAAAATCAATGCTGAATAAACAAACAGTCCCAAAACTCAGTGTCTTGAAACCAACAATCAACCAATATTATTTCTCGTGCCTCTGGAAGAAAGGGGATGACTATCCCGATCCGGGCTCAGCTGGGTTGGCTGTGCCTTGCAGGTCTCTTACCCTCCTGGGAGTGGCCCAGGTACAATCTCCTCATACAATGGCTAAAGCACAAGAGGTCAAGCAAAAACCCATAAGGTCACAAGGCCCAGGCCTGGACTTGACATTGTCTCTTCTGCTTCACCCTTTTAGCCAAAGCAAAGCAGAGAAAGAAACTCAAAGTCCAGGGGGAAGGAAGTATATCTAAAGTCACATGATTATAGTGTTTGGACATAGAAAAAGTAAAACTAGGAGCCAATAATACAATCTTCAAAAGGGAGAAATGCATTTTTCTCTAGTGCATATTAATTAACATTTCCTGTGATTGGTGAGAAACATGCTCACCTGTTCAAACTCCAGAATGGACTGAGAGACAAAGGTGCAGAGAAAGCAAGGTTTACTTTAATGACAGTCTGGCAAGGTCGGTGTCTGGGTGAGCAGGCATTCGGACTGTTATGATCGGCCTTTTATTCCCTAGTATGCAAGGTATGGGGTACACAGACTTCCAGAACCTTGCCTAAGTTTTACTGTCTCCTATTGGATCATTTAAAGGAAAATACCTTTAGTTGACCTCAACTCCCTTGTTCTCTGGTGGCGAGAAGGCCTTTCTGGAATTTGCATTTCGTCATGTATGAAGTTTATCCTGTTGGTCAACCAGCCCCTTTCCCCTCACCTCCTCTGTCAAGGGACTGTAAATCTGTCACACTCTGGTGTCAACTTCTGGTAGCCATTTTTTCTATTTCCTCTTCAATTAATTTTATTACATCCTCAGTAATTTTACATTTAAGACTAAATGTAGGGCCTAAATGTGCACCTGAGGAACTTCCGAGGGCTTAAACACGATGCCCGAGGCATTCCCGATCCTGAGGCCTAAACATGGATGCCTGAGGAACTTCTGGATCCTAGAGCCTAAACATGGACTCACACCTGAGGAACTTCCAGACCCAGGGGGCCTAAACATGGATGCCTGAGGCATTCCGGATCCTGGGGCCTAAACATGGATGCCTGAGGCACTTCTGGATCCTAGAGCCTAAACATGGATGCCTGAGGAACTTCCAGACCCGGGGGCTTAAACATGGATGTGCACCCGACAAACTTCCAGATCCTGGGGTCCTAAACATGGACATGCACCCAAGGAACTTCCGGATCCGGGGGCCTAAACATGGACGCCTGAAGCACTTCCGGATCCAGGGTCTTAAACATGGACGTGCACCTGAGGAATTTCCAGATGCTACGGCCTAAACATGGACGCCTGAGGCACTTCCGGATCTGAGGGCCCAAAGATGGACATGTACCTGAGGAACTTCCGGATCTGGGAGTCTAAACATGGACGCCTGAGGAACTTCCGAATCCTAGAGTCTCAACATGGATGTGCACCAAAGGAACTTTCGGATCCTAGAGCCTAAACATGGACGTGCAACTGAGGAACTTCCAGATCCGGGGGCCTAAACATGGACGCCTGAGGCATTTCTGGGTCCCAGAGCCTAAACATGGATGCCTGAGGAACTTCCAGACCCGGGGGCTTAAACATGGATGTGCACCCGACAAACTTCCAGATCCTGGGGTCCTAAACATGGACATGCACCCAAGGAACTTCCGGATCCGGGGGCCTAAACATGGACGCCTGAAGCACTTCCGGATCCAGGGTCTTAAACATGGACGTGCACCTGAGGAATTTCCAGATGCTACGGCCTAAACATGGACGCCTGAGGCACTTCCGGATCTGAGGGCCCAAAGATGGACATGTACCTGAGGAACTTCCGGATCTGGGAGTCTAAACATGGACGCCTGAGGAACTTCCGAATCCTAGAGTCTCAACATGGATGTGCACCAAAGGAACTTTCGGATCCTAGAGCCTAAACATGGACGTGCAACTGAGGAACTTCCAGATCCGGGGGCCTAAACATGGACGCCTGAGGCATTTCTGGGTCCCAGAGCCTAAACATGGATGCCTGAGGAACTTCCGGACCTGGGGGCTTAAACATGGACATGCACCTGAGGAACCTCTGGATCCGTGGGCCTAAATATGGACGCCTGAGGAACTTCTGGATCTGGGGGTCTAAACATGGACACCTGAGGAACTTCCAGATCCTAGAGCCTAAACATGGACGTGTACCTGAGGCACTTCCAGATGCTACGGCCTAAATATGAATGTGCACCCGAGGAACTTCCGGATCCAGGAGCCTAAATATGGACATGCACCCATCAAACTTCCGGATCCTGGGGCTTAAACATGGATGTGCACCTGAGGAACTTCTAGATCTGGGGGCCTAAACATGGATGCCTAAGGAACTTCCGGATCCGAGGGCCTAAACATGGACGTGTCCCTGGAACTTCTGGGTCCTTGTGCCTATAAAGGGCAGGGCATGACTCTCAGAAGGGATGTGGCCCATGAAGGGGAGCCGAGTATGGGGGCCTGTTGGGAGGCAGACTGAGCTGTCACACCCTGAACTTGAATATGACGGTGGCCTCACTTCCTGGCCTTCCCCTGGGTGTCACTTCCTCCCCTTCCAGGCGGTGCCGAGGAGGGAGTGAGACCAGGCGCAGGGGCCAGGCCCTGAAGAGGGACACCGTCTTTCTCCTCGCTTAGCCAGGCACCCAGCCTGGCTGGGGAAGGGGACATCTTGTGTTACTGGCTGCCTCCTGCATCCCTGTCCCAGGACCTCAGGGACCACAGGCGGGGACAGTCGCCGATTCTCCCCTAGCCGCTCACCCTCAGCCCCAGGGTCTGCCCAGGGAGAGCTCTGTCTCCCAGAGGGTCATGGGGGCCCTGTGACCTGCTGCTCCTTACCCACCATCATCCTGGTTCGAGAACAGGTCAGGACACCAGACGCTACTGAGAGTGACATCTCCTAGATGGGCGGCTGGGGACTTTGCCTCTGTCCCCAGACCTAGGACACCGGATGATCCTCCCCAGAGACAGAAAATAACCCCACACTGCCCAAGACTTATTTTTAAGCTTTGGATTCTGAAACTATCCTGCTGCCACCTTCTTTGTGAAGCCAGTTTTTCAACAGAGACAATATTCCAGGGGGAAAAAAAAAACAAAACATGGAATCAATCAAACCAAGCTGACATATCTGGTCCTCCAAGAGAAATCTGGATTGGAGGGAGAACAGCCATTCTCAACTGGTGAAATAATGAAGTTCCCTTGTCCTTATTTTGTGTAAGCAAAATAAATAATCTGATGTTAACTCATCAAATTATTTTTGATGAGTGCTTGGCACATAGGAAAACTGATCCTGTTTTATGGAATGAGGTGTTACCTGATTTTAAAATTTAAAATGAAGCCAATTAGGATTGTTAAATTACACTGTCATAATTCTGTTCTTTGATAGCAGAAATAAATAAACCTTTAAAAAGAAAAAGACTAAATGTGAATGAATTCAGCAAATGGACCACTGGACTTTCTATTATCAGAGATTGAACAAAGGTCCTTGATTTTTTTTTTTTCCTCAATAATGAAACTATTTCCTTCAAGGGGACAAGACAGCATTTGCTCTAACTCATTTTTTTCAGCCTCATCTTCACGAATGCCCTGGTTTGCACAATCCTTCCACTGGCCAAGTTACTCGTTTCCAAATAGACTCTGTAACTCTACACCTTGCCTTTGCTGAGAGGGCTTCTCAGTGTGCGTTCCTGGACCAACAGCATCAGCATTATTTGGAAACCTAGAAAAGCCAATTGAAAATATTTTTCCAATACTTACCGGATCAGAAACTCTAGGCAAGGGCCTGATAATCTAGGTTTTGACAAGGCCTGGGTGGGGGACTCTAAGGTATGCTTAAGTATGGGAACCACTCTCTGGTTTGCTGTACCCCTCCCCCACCTCCACCCTTGTGGAGGACATCTGAGTCTGCTCCTGTTATTAAGGCCATCAGAGATAGCCCCATGGAATGCTTTCTGTCACCACCTTCCTACCCAAGGCTACTTCCCTACTTGGGAACTCTGACAGCATTCACCATCTATTAAGTAATTACTTTTTTTATGTTACTGAATCTTGGCTCGGCACACCATCTGTAGACGCCATCAGCAGGCCATTCACCATGGAAATAGTTTCTATATAGCCACACCCCTTACTAAGGGCCCAGGTTTGGTCAGGTGACTTAATCTCTCTGAGCCTCATTTGCTCTTGTGGGCCTGGGACTGGCACTCTGGGATGTTTATGCAATAATGAAAACAAGTTAATGAAGACAAAGTACATGGCACGATGCCAAGCATTTCCAGTATGACATCAAGAAGGCTAGAGCCAGTGTAAGAGACCAGAATGTGCTACCCAACACATGTCATTTTGGCATAAGATTAATCTGAGCTAAAGGCAGTTGAGAAGTCAATACAAAGAAAAGCTCCACACCCCTCCCGCTGTTTGCCTAAAAAGCAAAACAAAAATTTGTAAATTTGTTCCTCCTCCCCTGTATCAGAAATGACAGATCACCAAAGTCAACTTTAGACCCTTATCAGTGGATTATACATAACAAACTTTACCGAACAGCCTTTGTCTACTATAAGTTTCTCACTTTTGTGTTCCCATATCTTGCTGCCCCTAGAGATTCTAGTTCCTTTATCTTTGTCTTGACAGTTCTCAAAAAATGTCCAGGGTTCTTTTTTCTTTCTGCCCCCCCCCCACACACACACACACAGGATTGAACCCAAGTTCTTCTACCACTGAGCTAGACCCACAGCCCTTTTTATTTTTTGAGACAGGGTCTCCTTAGGTTGCTGAGGCTGGGCTCAAGCTTGCAATCCCCCTGCTTCAGAATCCTGCTCAGCTGGGATCACAGGCGTGCACCACCCTAAGCCAGAGTTCTAAGGAAAGTCTGAGATTTACTCATTTTTCCCTGAGCACCCACCTATCCCCCTGCACCCCCACATACTTCTGAGATATGCATGTTAATAAACTTCTGTTTGCTTTTCTCTTGTTAACATGCCTTTTGTTGAAGGAATCTGCCCCAGCTAAGAACTGAAAAAGTTAGAAGGAAAAGTATTTTTTCCTCCTCTGCACCAGACCCAGCCTCTTGGGCTCTTTTGGGGCACCTGATCCAGTGCAGCTGAACACAAAACCACTCGTTAAACATTTGCTCTGTTTTTAAATACACACAGCACTTCATTCTCTGGCCTTTGGCTCCCTGAGGAGTTCAAAGTCCTCCTGTTCCGGGCACTATTCATTCTCACTACCTTCCTTGGTCACAAGAGTAGAGCTCTGAAGGAGAGAGGGGCCTTGGGACATAATGGCCAGCCAGCTCACTCCTATCCCCAGGCACGGGTCTGAGAAATACAAAGCAGAGACCTTCAGGAGAGCCCTGGCCCTGGGCTTCCTTCCAGTTGGTGTGTTTGTTGCTGTCTCAGTGCTGGGGATTGAACGCAGGACCCAGCGCATTTGAGGCAAGTGCTGGGCCACTAACTACATCCCAGTCCTCCTTTCAATTGGGCTTCTAAGAGGCAGCAAGCCTGTTCCTCCTGTGTAAGAAGAGTGGAACTGTGGACGTCAGCTGGCCTGTAGAGCCATGTGAGCACACAGTGATTTCCAACGTGGGCATGAACCAAATGCCAAGTTATCCCATCTGAAATAATCCCCATGAAAGAGGGATGATGGACCCGAGCTCTCTGAGATGCCCTAGAGGTTCAAGTTGACACCCAGACAGGGAGAATCAAAATGCCCTTAATGAGGAAAGACAGACTTCATTGTACCTATGAATTTAGAGATGCAAACTCTGGTGAAAGCCATTACAGAGAAAAGATCTATGTATTTAACCATAATTACTTTCATTTCACGCTAAAGAAATGCTAATTATGAAGACGGTTTTGTAAAGAAATCATTATGTGCTGGGGAAAAGGTTTAATCACTTCACATTTGGATACAAAGGATTCATTTGCTAGAAGATAAAGCAGGTGCCAGAACTGGGTTTCTGGAGAACAACATAAGTTCACTTTAAAAAAAAAAAAAAAAAAAAACATATGACAAGGGCCCTGCAGAAATATTTACAGCTTTCAGAGGGATATCCATCCACTTGGAATTGCAAGTACCAGGAAATGGGCCAGTAAACAATTTTTCATTTCAAAAGATGCAGGTTGGAAGTGATATCCTCATCCTTGTCCTAAGCCCTATGCTCAGGTAAAGCCACTGTGAACAGCGACAGTCAAGAATCCTCCACCTTACTTTCCCATGTTTCAATCTAAGATCCCCCCAACCTTCCAAAATGACTCCCTTATTTGTAAAATCTGAAGTTTTTACTGTCTTCTTTGAGCTGTTCCCTCATTAATGAACAATCTCCTAATTGCAAGAGTCTGGGTAAAATCATTTTAGTTGTCCAGAGAACTTTGTCCTAGAAAGAAAGAAAAAAAAACATACCTCCCTACCCCATGTTTTCTCCCAGGTAAAAATGCAATTAATAGTGGTTGAGTCTGTATCTACCTGGCACCAGGTTCCAAGCTGAAGGTTATATTCAGTGAGTCTTCTCCACGCTGTATTGAACCAACAGACTTGGAATCACTCTAGCCAGATGTTAGACATAAGCACAGTTGTGTGTACTGACAGTTAGAAACCTTAGCTCTCTCTGCCTTCTATTGTGAAATAAATTAATAAATTTCAAAAAATGGAAAATAAAAGAAAGCAAGCTAGGGGCTGGGTTGTGGCTCAGTGGTGGAGCGCTTGCCTCGCATGCATGGGGCCCTGGGTTCGATTCTCAGCACCACATAAAAAATAAATAAATAAAAGATATTGTGTCCACGTACAATTAAAAAAATATTTTAAAAAATTTAAAAAAAAAAGAAAGAAAGGAAGCTTAGCTCTTAGTTTTTACGCAACCCAAGCACTGCTTCATCTTGCTGAACTAACTGAAGATGAAAATCCATTCAGTGAATGTCTGCCCCTGGTCTGGAAGCCTCTCGCACCTGCTGGAGATGTCTCCTTGCACGTGACACCTGCTTACGAGTGCTACCCACCAGTGATATGTTGACTGGGCTCCTTCCTGGCCATCTGACCTCCCCTACCAGGTCCTACTGGTGCGTGTCAGTGTGAAAGGCAGAGTACCTGCATTATTAAGGGGATGACTATATCAAGTCATTGCTATAAGGAAGGTGTCCATTAAGGAAGAACACATCAAAGAAAAGAAAGGGACCTGGGGCTTTCCAGAGGCAGGCGAGTCATCTCCAATTCTATGCCAGCCATGAGGAGGGTGGAGGTGGCTTTTTATCTTGGAATATGCTAGAATATGTAACAGCAGAGTGGTCATCTCCAGTAAACCCTTTCTCAGAACTCAAAAGCGTAGAAGATGTCTCAATTGGCACTGGTTTTTGAAAGCACAGAGCTCAGAAAAAAAATCTACATTGTCACCAGTATCTGAGTTTCCGCCATCTCACCAAAAACTCAATCAGCTCTTCTGGTGACAGGGCTTTTATCTGCCACTCAGAGAGGAAACTCAACACAATCGAGAAGGGCTGAAACCCTCTGAAGGCGCTGGCCAGCAGGGCCCACTCCAGCCCACCATAGCACACAGCCTCCCTTTTGTTGGGAAAAAGTATAATGGCAGCCGCACCCCAGGAAAAAACCCCAACATGGCGCCTAAGGAGCTTCCCTTCCTACTTTCCCCTTTTTCCACTGGCGCGAAAAGTTCCCGCAGGTGTGAACTCTCCTGCCGGCGCCAAGATTTCAAATCTCGCTGGTGGGGAACCTTAGCCCCAATAAGAACTAATTCCATGGGCTCCGGAACTGATATCTGGAAGAAACTGCCAATAAACGGGTGGCCCGCCATTTATCTAAGCCCTGCCATCTCTCCTTAGATCTATATAAGCACACAGCCTTTTGCAATAAAGTGGAACTCTCCCTGGCGAATTGTCTTGCGTGGAGGCTTCTTTCACCTTTGGCCTTTGCAATCACGATCTGATCCTGCCGGTAGATTCCCTTAAGTGTTTGCCAAACAAAACATTGATGTACACAGAAAGCACAGAACTTGCTTTTATCTAATTTGGAGAACATGTAAGGATTCCTGAAGCCACCTGTGTTCAACTAAGACGGGTGTGGCAAGATCTTAGAGGCTGCTTTGGCCGATAGCACTGACTCTCCACTGGGCCTGCAGATGCCTGAAGGATAACCAAATGCAGGATAAAAGCCTGGCATCTCTGCCTCCGTTTTGCATCTGTCTTCTTTGCTCTGGGTCCTGCAGTTACCTTGGTTTCTAGGAACAACAGGTCTAAAGGATAAACATCTTGTGACAAGAGTCGAAACTACCCCCAGCCAGCTGTGACTTATCACCAGCAAGGCCTTGCCTGACCCTTCCTGTGATAACTATCAACTAGACCACTTTGACCAAGACAAATGAACTCTGCAGGGGTCATGCTCCCCTCTGTTCCTTCCCTGTTTAAACCTGAAGCTCATGTCGTCCCCACCAAAGACAGGACTGAGGGTACCTGATCCCCCTTGTCTTCCCAATATAGCTATATTAAATAAATTCCTTTCTGGCCCTCTTCCATTACCTTTTCTGTTTGGTTTCTGGGACAAGTCACCAGACTAATTCAGTGGGACCCTGAGAGTAGGGCCTCTGGCCTAGGACTCTGGTTACAGGAGGGGTTTCCGTGTAAGAGAAAAGAATTAAGATCACTCTCCCTGCAGTGAGGCAGGCCTGGCAAGGGCTGCCCCATGCAGAAAGTGTTATGCCAGATTCGTGGAACCCCAATAGACCTCCAGGAGCCGAATCCGATGCAATCACACAAGAGTCTTTATTGCAAGCTCCAGCCTGGACTCACAACCGTTCCCGACGATGCAGCGGTCCCAGGGAGTGAGTCCCAGTCCTTTGTTCAGTGAGATTTTATAGGTTTTGCGGGGATACTCTATGCGTCACAACATCACACAGCAAATCATTCCATACTGTGGGAAAATCAAACAACAACTCTTAACATTGATTAGCACATTTAATGACGGGAACAAGTTGGGTAGGGGTGATTGGTTAGTACAATAGGGGAATTCGTTTGAACTGATTGGTTTAGGCCACAAGGGGTGTACGTGCTAAACTACATGGTTTCCCAACATGTTATCAATCAACTACCATAAACTACTTGGGGGTCATCTGGCATTCCAGGTATTTTCCCTATCTCATGCTGATTGAAGGTTGCTAGGGGGGTTGCTATGGCTCCTCACCTAGCCTGACTGAGTGAGGGACACTGGCGCTGCAGACCTCTCCTGTTATTTACAGACAAACAACTCAGCAGGGTGGGTATATGCTTAGGAGTGCTCTGTGGGTTTTTCCAAGGACAAGAGTCACGCCCCCTTCCTTGGACAGGCCTTGCTCTGAGGTAGAGTCTGGTTTCTCAAAAATGGAGTCACATTAGTTTCTCAAAAGCACCTGCGTTGGCAGGACTGCCTCTCTTCTGCAAGCACCTTCCAGAGGCTCTCTGCTCCTTCTCACTTCCTTTGGTTGCTTCTGCTTGGAGTCACCATGGACAGGAACCAGGGCGTGGTGCTGGGGAAAGAGAAAGGACACCAACATTCAGGAGTAGGTGTCTCCTCTAAATGAAAACTGTCTCATTCAACAGGAGAGCTGCCCAGGGATTGGGACAAGTCCTATCATGGGACAGGGTTGTGGCCAACCTGGCACTCCAGGACAGATTGCTCTTGGAAACCTCACTCGGGAGAGGTTTATGGTCGGCAAGCCCTCAAAATCTGAGCTTCCAGGCTACACCGCCACTCCATCTTCATCTCCTGTCACTGACTGTAGCAGACCTCGGAGCTGCTCTCCCAGGATATGATGCAAGTCCAAAGAAGGACAACAGATCCGCTTCAAAACAGCCTCATGCCAACTCCTGATTGCCATGATTCAGTACCTTATCATTTACATGGTTGGTATTTCAATAGTCACGATTGGCAGGAATTTTCCTTTAACAAATAAGCAGTGGTTCTTTTCCAGGGGATTCCTCCTCTGCCCATGCTTGTGTTGGCTTCCCCTCAAGTCCTGATGACTTGAGTCCTCCTGTGGAATGACTGCCCTCAGACAACCCTGACCACTGACACACAGGCTGTTGTCACCTACAGGGACGGGTCAAAATGGACCTACTGGCCGCGCTAAAATCCTACTGTCAGTAGGACTAAATATCAACTCTTCCAAAACCAAAATTGTTGGTTTTATAGTCTGCCTTCAAGTATTTTATATAATCACCAAAGTAATTAATTAAGCCCCGACTCTATATATGGCAGCACTGATCACTAAGATGTGACAGCCTTATAATTTATCTTCTGAAGTACAATTGACATCCCATTACAGTCACTAAAAGTTGCTTTCAACTTTTAGCCATAACTTTTAGACTAACCAACCTGAACAGGGAATTCACTCATTGACTTCCCTCAGGAGCTTGACAACCAGATCACTTTACAGAATATACCAAGAAAGTACAATGCTTCCGGTTACCAGTTAACCCAGACTGACTCGTGGCCCACCAAGGCCTCCAAAATGGGCCCTTCCCACCTCCCTGCCTCGTCCCACACCTTTTTCCCTTGCTTCCTGGGATCTGCCCACCTGGATCTGCCCTCAGTCCCTGCAGTATCAAACACTTCCTGCTTCCGGCCTTTGCTCCTGCCGTGCCTCTTATGCAGGTTGCAGCCTCAGTGTCCCCTGCCATGGAGAACAACTGTTCCTGTTGAGGGAGGCCCTCACCCGACTTCATCCAAGACCCCCTCACATCACCCTCCCCACCTCCCAGCACTCAGCACAACTCAGTGGTCTTCTATTTGTTTATCCACTTACATCTTCACTCTCCATCTCTCAAGGCAAGGACTTTGTCTCTGTCCTTAACACCCAGTACAGTGTGGGAACTCAACAATGCCCATAGTGATTAAATCTGTCTCAATATTTTTCTACCTAAGATTTCCATAAAATTTGGGTGCCTTAACCTCTTGGTGAATTAGAGCAGATCCAAAATTGTTTTCTCTCTGTGGGCCACCTCCACAGGCAGATGTGCTAGCCTCAGATCAGGCCCAAGCCGTGGCTAGACTTTTCCCCCCACCTTTTTTATCAGTACATTATAGTTGTACATAAAGATGGGATTTGTTGCTACATATTCATACACACAGACAATATAACAAATTGTGTGGAAGTCAGTGTGAAGGGTCAATATAATTTGGCTGATATCATTCCCCAGGATTTCCTCCTTCCCTCCTCTCCTCCCTCCCCTGGGTCCCATTGCTCTATTCTACTGATCTCCCTTCAATTTTCATGGGATCCCCTCCCCACCTTTACTTTCCTTCTTCCTCTCTAGCGTCCACATATGCAGGACTATGACCCTGGATCTTCTCGATTTGGCCTTTTTTGCTTAACATAATGGTCTCAAGTTCTATCCATTTTCCCACAAATGACACAATTTTATTTTTCTTTAATGACTGAATAAAACTCCATTGTATATTTGCCACATTTTCTTTATCCATTCATCCATTGATGGACACCCAGGCTAGTTCCATAATTTTTCTGTTGTCAATCATGCTGCTATAAACATGGGTGTGCATCATCATGTAGTACGATGACTTTAATTCTTTGGGGTAAATACAAGGAGTGGTACAGCTCAGTCATACGGTGTTTCCATTCTTAGTTTATTGAGAAAACTTCATACTGACTTCCATAGCAGTTGTACTACTTTAAAATCCCACCAATAGTATAAAATTGTTCTTTTTTCTCCACATCCTCTTCAGCATTTATTATTGTTTGTTTGTTTCTTGGAGTTTGTTGTTGTTGTTGTTGTTGTTGTTGTTGTTGTTTTTGTACCAGGGAGTAAACCCAGGGGCTCTTAACCACTGAGCCACATCCGCAGCCTTTTTATGTATATATATAAATAGATATTTTTTATCTAGAGACAGGGTCTCGCTGAGTTGCTTAGTGCCTCACTGATGCTGTCTTTGAACCTGTGATCCACCTGCCTCAGCCTCCCCAGCCCCTGGGGTTACAGGCATGTGCCACCATTTTCCCGCAAATGCCTGGCTATTGTTTGTAGTCTTGATGACTGTCATTCCGACTGATGTGAGATGAAATTTTGATTAGCCTTTCCATAATTGCTAATGATGTTGAACATTTTTTCATGTATTTGTTGCTGGCCAGACTTATGACTTCCCTCTTGTCTTAGAAGGATAGCCTTCTTTGCTCTAGCCCAAGGCTCTGCCCTTAAGGGGTGACTTGGTTAATGCTATGTAGCTGCTTGTCAGAAGACACACATCAAACTCACTGCCAGCCCACTCTTAACCACATTTTTGTATTTGAGAGAAATAATGTTGATTGATGGCTGCCTGGAGAACCTGTCACTCATTCTTTTCTTTAATTTTAAGTACAATCTTTAGAATCAGCCAGACACTTGGATGTGTAAATGGAACCATTTTTGCTTCCCATATAAAAGTTTTTACTAAACTCTACTTTTTCACTGTTCCATTGACCTACATTGAAAGATGCTGTGAGAAACAACCCTAGGAAACTCATTAGGACATATCATTATATATTCTTTATGAATGTTTTTGAGAGTATTATTTGCTGCTTCACACTGGGCCTCCTATTGAAGACCCACAAGAGAAATTTCTCAGCTGTCTTGTAATAATAGCTGTGCTTCTCTGAACTATTGGTTTATTTTTAATCTTTTACATGCCATGAATCTTATTTATTCCTGTGCTTGGAGGCTAAGAAGCTCATAGGCACACATTGGGGACCAAACCATGGGCACTTTATATGCTAATCCTACCCTGGGCTTCATCGGATTTTTTATACCTTTATTTTCCTTTGACCCTAATTTCTTTACACACTTTTTAAAATCTTGTTGAACTAAGTATACTATTAGAGACAGTCTTACATCCTTTCTGGAACAAGGTAAGGGATCTCTATAACTGAAGTTAAGATTTTGACAGTTCATTACCAATTTACACAGAACAGTGACATAGAGGCTCTTTGGGGTAAACTGACTTAAAAAGTAGACGATGAAGCATTCCCAGGATTAAGTTCTGAGTTTCCTAGGGTTACCCCCTAGGAAAAATACAATTTTTCTATTGTCAATTATGCTACTATATAAACATGGGTGTGCATGCATCATGTAGTATGATGACTTTAACTCTTTGGGGTAAATACCAAGGAGTGGTACAGCTCAGTCATATGGTGTTTCCATTCTTTTTTAAAAAAATTATTTTTTTAGTTGTAATTGGACACAATATCTTTATTTTATTTATTTATGTGGTGCTGAGGATCGAACCCAGGGCCTCACACTTCCTAGGTGAGCACTCTACCATTGAGCCCCAGCCCCAGCCCCCCTTTTTTTAATATTTTTTTTTAGTTGTAGTTGGACACAATATCTTTATTTTATTTATTTCCATTCTTAGTTTATTGAGAAACCTTCATACTGACTCCCATAGCAGTTGTACTAGTTTAAAAATCTCCAAGAACTACTAAGACTTAAACCCAGGAATAAATCGATGTTGTGGTCTGTTGGAAAAGCTGTTCCATGATATCAGGGGTGGAGAAAACATAGGGTGGTTTCCAGGATAAACATCAAGTCAAACTCCTTAGGTTGAATGGTCCCAAGTTGCAATTGTTGATTGTGATAGAACTTCTTCTTGCATGGGTAACTAAATTTTTAGTGTGCTTCACATGTGTTCCAGCATTCCATACATCCTCCCTATAACCCCATCCCTCACCTCCCTGCCCTCCAGAACCCTTCTGTGCATACCCTTTATCAATATATACCCCACTATGGTTTGAATGCATCCCCCAGAATTCATATGTTGGAAACTTAATCTTCAATGCAACACTGTTGGGAGGTGGGGCCTTATGGGAGGTGTTTAGGTCATGAGTGCTCTGCCCTTGTGAGTAGATTAATGTTATTATAAAAAGTATTCATGGAAGTGAGTTCTCTCTCTTGCACCCTTTGCCCTCTGTCTTTCACCATGTGATGTCAGCAAGAATGTCCTCGCCAGGAAAATCTTTGCCACCAGCACCTCAAGTAAGGCATTAGTCTCCAGGATATATAAAGTACTCAAAAAACTTAACACCAAAAAAATAAATAACCCAGTCAAAGGAACTGGGCAAAGGAACTGAACAGACACATCAAAGAGGAAGAAATACAGTCAGTCAACAAATATATGAAAAAAAAATCGACATCTCTAGCAATTAGAAAAACGCAAATTAAAAGTACAGTGAGATTTCATCCCAATCCAGTCAGAATGGCAATTATCAAGAATACAAGTAATAATAAATGTTGGCAAGGATGTGGAGGAAAAGGTACACTTACACATTGCTGGTGGGACTGCAAATTGTTGCAATCACTCTGGAAAGAAGTATGGAGACTCCTCAGAAAACATGGAATGGAACCAGCATTCGACCCAGCTATTCCACTCTTCACGATATACCCAAAGGACTTAAAATTAGCATATTATAATGACACAGCCACATCAATGTTTACAGCAGCTCAGTTCACAATAGATAATCTATGGAACCAATCTAGGTGCCCTTCAACAGATGAATGATAAAGAAAATGTAGTACATATACTCATGGAATATTACTCCTCAGCCATAAAGAAGAATGAAGTTATGGCATTTGCTGGTAAATAGAATATGATTCTAAGTGAGATAAGTCAATCCCAAAAAAGCAAAGGCCAAATGTCCTCTCTGACATGCATATGCTAACACACAATAAGAGGGGGAGGAGGGATGAATAAAAGTTCCCTGGATTTGACAAAGGGAAAGGGAGGGGGGATGGGAATAGGAAGACCGTAGAATGAATTGTGCATAACTTTTCTATGTCCATATATGAATTCACAACCAGTGTAATTCCACATCATGTACATCCACAAGAATGGGAAATTGTACCCCATGTATGTATAATATGTCAAAATATACTCTACAGTCATATAAAAAAATTTAATAAACTATTTTCAGCATTAAAAAAAGAAGAATGCCCTCACAAGATGCCTGATGCCTACACCTTGCGGTTGGATTTCCCAGCCTCAAAAACTGAGCGAATAGGTTTCTTTCTGATCACCATAAATAGATCCGTCTGTGATATTTTGTTATAGCACCATAAAAAGACTAAGGGACCCCAAATTCCTCAGACTTTTCTCAAAACTCTTCCTTTGTGTTCCTCTAGAAGTCAGAAGGTCTTGCAGAAGTGGGGGGAGCATGCCCTCCCATGCTCTCTACCTGTGGCTCTGGAAATTAAACCCGCAAAAGACAGATTAACAAAACAATAACAGAGTTTATTAACGTGACATGCATACACAGGGAAAAACTCAGTGATGAGTAACTCCAAGGGGTGGCTAGAACTTGGGCCTTGTTTAGCAAAGTAATGAAGAACAGCAAATAGGTCAAGAAGTGACAAGACAAAGGAAGGGGGGGGGTAAGCTTTTAGGGGGAGCAAACTGGAGAAAATAAACATTGGGAGAAAACAGTGGGCGATAAGGTTAATTTAGTAGGTTGGTTTGCCCAGGTCCACCTGGCTGCCCACTTTCCATGTTTCTCATGGCCATAAAACTTCCATGGGAGAGGGATTTATGGCAACCCTCGTTTCTCCAGAGTTTCTTCGTTTAGTCAGATAAGGGAAGCTCTGGGAGGCTTCTTTCTGCATCTGCTGATCTTCATTTGCCTCCCATCTGAAGTCCTCCTTATGCCAGAGACTTATGCCAGAGCGGCCTGAGTCGGTGCAGCCTGATCACAGTGCATCCCTGGAGCCAGGGATGACAGTGTTGTGCAGTGAACATCCTCTGTGACCCTCAGAGACAGCTCTGGCTGCAGCCCCCTCCAGCAGAGGCTGCTTTTCCTTCTGCACATCACATCCTGACTTGTTTACAGACTCTAACATTCAGCAGGAGTAGGAGCCGTTTATTGTAGGACAACAGAGGTATTTATACATTTTACACAGCTTATTTAAATTAGCATAAACTAGATACATCAGTCAACCAATCAGGAATCTCCACACTTAATGGCTCGCTGGTGTTACTTCACAAACCACTCCCTCTGGCATTTTGCCAGGCGCCATCCAGACTTGTTTACAGACTCTAACATTTCTCTGGCAAAATGCTAGGTGCCATCCTGACTTGTTTATAGACTCTAACAATGCGGCACCTGAAAGCCTGGGATGTTCTTGGTAAGGGAACGTCCATCATCAGACTTCATGGCTCCTCATGGCTGTCACCTGCCAAGCTCCCAGCCACTCCTCCCCGTTCACTGAGGATGGCAGCATCTGTCTCCCTCCCTTCCTCCTCCCTCTACTACTATAACGACCTTCAGTGATTTCAACACACTTGTGGATACCCTGCCCCACACGCTGGCCGCCCAGCTTCTTCTTTAATCTCAGCACCAGCATGAGAAGCATCTTTCCTTTACCACCTCACAGCTGGGGTCACCATCGGTAACCCTGTCACCTTCCACATCTCCAAGTCAAGCATCCAAAGCTTTGGCCATCGTCTCCGACCGTCCCACTCACCTTCTACTGTAAAGGTTTCCTGGTCCACTGGCCCAGGTTCTTCACTATCCAGAACCCCATCATGTTAAGCCCAGGCAGCAGAGGAACACTTCTAGAGAGACTTCCGTGGCTGGGCAGAGTGGACTCCCTCCAGCTTTATGACCACGAGTGTCAAATGTGCAATTCAACACCGGCAGGAACTCTACCCCTCCCAAATAAACCCCCTTCCCACTCACTGGGATTATGGGAACTGGAACAGTCCAAGCCATCAGTGAGCACTGCCTGGTTTCCCTGAGCACTTCAGACAGTGAAGGGCTACCAGAGGCGTCCAGTCATGATAGTCGTTCAGATTTCATAGGCTAGGAGGGTCCTCGGTTCCTTCTGCATTCCCGGGGCTCCCTGGGAGTGTTTCCTGGGCACTCCTGTACAGTCCTTTAGCATTAGCCCTTCTTTCTCCTCTCAGTGGTGTCTGCCACCCAAAAAGCCACTTGAGGAGTCACATCCCTGCAGCTGGCCATGACAGGATGACTTTCAGGTACCACTGTGAAATGTGTGTACTGCTTGCTCAGGACCCCTCCCCATTTCCTGCAGTGCTAGTAGGACTGTCATCAATACCCCAGCCCCAGGACTCACTCCACCTGGGTTCAGCTGATCACAGGGGGCACCTCCCCAACCCTGGTCACTCAGATCTTCTCAAAAATCACTGGGAGAGAAAAGGACTCTTTCCCTGGAAGGATGTGAATCTGAGCACCTGCAGCCATTTCTCCATCCAGGAAGAGGGAACCTTTCCTCAGGAGGCCAGTGCTCAGAGGAGGAGGGAGCTCAAGGACCATCTCCTGAACCCTCACATCCACCTAGACAGGAACAGGGACCCACTGATCCCCCTTCCCTGGCGGACCTGGTTGGATTGGGGGTTCTTTCATTTTTAACTAAAACTAAGCAGCGTTTTACAGTGAGTTGGCCATACCAAGAATGCCACCACCTGACACTTGGGTTCTGGTCCCCACCAAGGGCCAGGTCAGCTTGGAAGTCCTTGGACTCTTCACCACACCTGAGCCACTCTGTGTTCCCACACAGAAGCAAGGGTGGAGTGTCCCCCACTATACTACACATGGAAGTGCAAATGCACCCCAGAACCTCACAGGCTTCTATAGCTTCCACCAGTGGCCACCCTCCAGGAGACTAAGACTTAAGTCCTTCGCCTGAACTGGAAGTAAGTACGCAAGGCGGGAGCTGTGCTGTGCTCCAGGATCTCCCATAGTGCAGCCAAAACCCTGGCCCCCTCCTCTCCCAGCCAATGGTCGTCTGCTGCCCATCAACACTGTGCTTGGAAGCCTGCACCCCAGCTGAATCCAGCCTGCCAGCATCCACCCACACACGCATGTGCTTCCAAGCATAAGGAACCAAGGAAAAGAACTGTGGTGTGTGTTGTTCAGAAGGGTCAAGAGGAAGGAGACCCATGAAAGAAAAATGAAGAAAACAACAAACAGAATAAATGAACAACCTGCTTTTACCTTCAAGTGCCAGCCAAGAAATAAAAAGATTCCAGCCTCTATTTCAAAACATAGCCAAACTGTAACTTCACATGACTGATTCCATTGCGCAATTGGTTTTTGCCCAGTTCCATTTCTGGGGAATCGCTCCTCCTGTCTACCCACAGGCTTACAGTGGGAACAGCCATGATCATACAGAATGAGTCCACCCCCACATGCCTCCTACCAGGAATTTGGAATGAAGACCAAAGAAGCAGCTCATCCTTGCAGAAAGGAGCGGAAGGGCACACGTTGCAGGAGATGCTGCAGCAGTCCTCTAGGTGTTGCACACCTGGCCCAGGTCCACACTGAAGGTCCACCATGTCTCTACTTGTGGGTTTGCACAGACTTAAGAAATTCTGTCTGCTGAAACTAGTTCTAGTTATGTTTTTCAGTTGCTGCCAAAAGAGCATTCATGAGAAGAGACTTCTAATGAGGCAAAGATGATTGCTGGAGGAACTTGAAATGAAAAGAGCAAAGTGGCCCCCCTCCTCAAAAAAAGTCTGAAACCAAATCCACGTCTATATAAAAGGACACGTGCATGGACCATGGGCACAGAATTCTCCCCAAAAGCTAATAATGTCAAGATGAAGGAAGGGAGTGGCACCATGAGAAAGAAAACCAGCACTGACCTGGGAACAAACAGAAGGGGCCACCAATGACATCTGACTTCATGTCTACACATGTGCCAGGTTTCACATGAACCCAGTCAGCTACACTGCCACCCAGAGGTCAGCCTCCCCTAGGGAGTGCTGGAAAACCGAGTTGGAAAGCTGAGTCCCAAATTTCTCAGCTAAGGACACTGTTCTCAAGAAGAACCGATGAAGGACAGATGGGAAGTTTGTTTTGCAAACTTACAGTCACTCCACCAGCATAAAAGAGAGACATCGCCATCTGATTTCCAACACCCAATGGTTGTATTGAACCTGTGGAGGAACAAAAGGAGAGAGGGGGACACCAACGAAAGAGAAGCCACTGTCTAAAACAAAAATTGTCAGCGCCTAGAATCCTGGTCCCATATTTCCTACAGATCAGGTCTAAGACCCCTGCACTGTGGCTCCTGCCACTGCCCAGCCTTCCCCTCTGCACACCAGCAACACCGAATGCTCATAGTTCAGACACCATGATGCTCCCCATCTGGGTCCCTCATGGTCAACTGCCAGCTCATCGCTTTCCTTGTTGCCATAAATTTTATTTTCTCACTTTTTTCATCACTTTGTTCTTTTCACTTGTAGGTAGTCTAATAATCACTTTGTTTCACTAAATGCCCTTTAGCTCCAAATAGTAAAGGGAAAAAAAAATTTTGAACTCACTTAAACAAAAAGAATAGGGGCTACTGCCTGCCCCAGCTCACCTGGCCCATTCACCTGCCTCTTCCTTGTTCTATAAGCCTCAGCTTGTGGATATCCCACCCCAAGAAGCATCCAATAACCCACATCTGCTCCCATGTTGCCCTCTGTAATATTTTCTACCATCTCCTCCACCAGTTTGACCGTAAGCTGAGGATGAGGACTGTATTCCCCAGTGTCAATATTTTGCATAACTGTTTGTGACAATTCTGTAAATGTTTCTGGACACATATACAAATTATCAAGAAGGAAAATTCTTGCTGGAGATCAATATAATTAATAGAAATGCAATGACTAGACACTATCGCCACTACACACATTTTTTAAAAATTCCTAAACAATTGTTCTTGCCAGTGGAATCCTATCTCTTGGCACTCAGTTTCAGTCAGTTTCACATCCATTCTGCCTGCCTTCAGAGCCTCTGGTGCCCTCTCCTGCAGCAAAGCAGATTTTCCATTTGAACTTGGGATTTCTCCATTTATCACTATTATGTTGTTCTGGAAGACGGCACTCATTATTGTAGACTCTGTTATCTGGTGACATAAACACTTAATTAGAAATTATCTCATGTTTCAGATCTCAAGATGTTTTTTCAACAATGCTTGTTAAAACAACAATGATAAGTACCTTTTATTAAGACCAAACTAAACACTTTCCATGTAGAATCTCACTTAACCCTCATAATAACTAGGAATTATTTTTGCCTTTTTATAGACAAGGAAACTGATATTTAGAGAGGTCAAGTAACTTGCTACGTACCATTCAGATATATTGTATCAAATGGGAGAGCCCAGAACCAAGCCCAGGAGATCTGATTCAAAGTCACCCATTGGCAATGTCCAAAAAGAAGCCAAATAAAGAAAAAGAGCTGGTGGTGGTGGTTGAGAATGGACATGATCTGAACCCAGAAAGATGGAGAGAAGACTGACCCAAAGCAGGTGACTACATTTCATTATGTCCCTGTGCAGCTTTTCGATTGCTCTAAGAATATTTGTTCATTTCATTATTCTCCTGTTATCTGTCATAAAACTGGGAACTTGAACCTGAGGCTAAAAGTGAAGGAGAATATATTATTACTCACTTCTCAGCTGGAATTTGACATAAGACCATATATCTAAGGTCAGATTAGGAATCTCTTGAAAGCAATAAGTTCACACACAAGACCGCCAGTGGCGGAGCGAACTCACTTGGCGTTCATCCATTCTGCAGCCCCTCCTGTGGAGACTCCCATTTCTCTCAGAGAACAACGTGAGCATAAGTCCCAAGCATAATGAGGACAGGAAGACTCTGAGGGCTCTCCCTAGCAGTAGACACCACCCCTGTTCTGTGCAACCCCACATGGGCTTCCTTGCTGAGAGCCATAGCCGAGTCCGAATGACACATGGCATTTTTGCCAGAACGGAGTGGTTGAGAGGTGGCCAGCAAGCCATTGAAATGATAATGGTTATGTTAAACTGTGTATATTAGACCCCTGCTGTCCGCCTCGGCCTGCTACTTTGGAGTTCTTGTGCTACTTTGGAGTTCTAGTGGGGATTCCTGGAGAGTTCCCATTGGTTGGGGAAGTGCCAGAGGAGGGATTTCTGGTTGGTGGTTCCTGGAGGAGCCACGTGGGTGGCATTCGGGAGAGTTCCCAGGGAGCGTGTGTGGAGTGTGCTGGTGGAGTTCAGAAATAAAGTTTGTTCCTGCTTCAGTGGCTCGTGATTTGTGCCCAACCAGACTGCGGCATTTGGCCGCCCGTATGGAGAACGCCTGAAGCTCGGAGGTAAGTGAAATTGTTTGCCCCTAAGGGAAGGCGAAAGAATGGGTGACCATTTCAAAAAACAATGTGTTCTTGTTTTGATTTGTTTTGTTTTTGTTTCAAGCTGCCTATCCCTAAAACTTTCTCAGGCAAACTGGGAAAAATTGTTGGCTCAAGATTTGAAGTTGTTTGCCCCTGAGGAAGAGATAGAAATAGACCACAAATGCACATGTCAAGAAAATAGAAAAATTGATACAACAATTTTTTGTTCTGTTTTTGTTTCATTCTGTTTCGGTTTTGTTTTGTGTTATCTTGTTGGGTTGCATTATCTTTATGGTAGATTAGAAATTAGTAAAAAACAAACTGAAAGAGTGTTAAGTAAATTGTTAGAGGTTCAGACATTAGAGAAAGACATTTTAGATCAAGTAAAAGAGAAGGTCTCTCGAGCTAGTCAGACAGAGGAAGAAAATTTAAAGGAGGAAGAACTATCAGGGAAAAAGTTACAACAGGAGGCTGCTACTAACACCTTTCTATTGTTAGGATGCAGTTCTTCTACTCTAAAAGGACTTATGATAAGTCCTGGGGTAATTGATCCCGATTATGAAGGTGAAATAAAAATTATAGCTAGTTCTCCAAAGGGTATATCAGTAATTTCACCAGGAGATAGAATAGCACAGTTACTAATAATACCCAGCCTACATGATAAATTTTCCAGTCGTACTGTAGAAAGAGGTTCCAAGGGATTAGGCTCCACAGGTGTAGATTGGGCTATGCTGTCTTTAAATTTAGATTCTCGCCCAATGCTAAAACTAAATATTCAAGGACATGAATTTAATGGGCCACTGGATACAGGTGCAGACCTTAGCATCATATCTCGTCAAGAATGGCCGAAACATTGGCCATTACAACAGGCCACTCAAACGTTTTGAGGCCTAGGAGTGGCGACTAATCCCCATAGAAGTGCAATGGTATTAGATTGGAAGGATCCTGAAGGATGTGAAGGAACTATATAGCCATATGTATTGGATCATCTTCCTATAAATTTATGGGGACAAGATGTCCTAGATCAATTAGGTTTGACATTAAAAAATAACATCAATCCAAATGCACCCACTATTAGGGCTAGACAAGGTTTTAGGAAAGAAAAAAGATTAGGAGAACAAGGTATAGCAGCACCAATACAAATAGATCAAGAAATAGATAGACATGGATTGGGTTTTCAGAAGGGGTCACTGAGACAATAAAAATTACTTGGAAATCAGAAAGACCAATATGGGTTCCTCAGTGGCCCCTGACTAAAGAAAAGATACAAGCAGCCCATGACCTGGTCAAACAACAATTAG
>NW_026000206.1:3003831-3042964 GCF_001458135.2 Marmota marmota marmota | reverse complement strand
CATAGTTGAAAGAGCTCATCAAACTATTAAAATGTACTTATTAAAGCAAAAAGAGGGAATTGGGAAGGGGTATATATTCTAACAGGACAATGGAAAGGTCCTGACCCAGTGATTGTCTGGAGTTGGGGTTCTGTTTGTGTGTTTCCACAGGGAGAACAGCAGCCGATTTGGATTCCAGAGAGACTAACCAAAGCGATTTCTGCAGATCAAAAAGAAGATGATTTGACTCAAATCCATAACAGCTGATATCCAGAGCTCCAGCTTGGCTATTCTTACATCTGCAACAGTGGTTCTCCCACACCTGGAGGCTAATGAATAATGAACACCATTAAAGCCTATTTCAAATGTAAAAAACCTTGAGGCTTGCTTGTGCAAATACCTTCAGACCCATATGCAAGTTACAGATAAAAGGATGGGATATCCAAATAAGAGTCAAACCCAGGTGGTAACCAGGATGCTTTTTTAAATATCTATTTTATTATTGCCTTTTCCCACATCATAAAGTTCTATTTTATTTTTTGAGCTCATACAGACCTGATCAGTTTTATTTTTTGACTGTGGAGTTTTTAAACATTGCAATGGAGATTTCACCTGTGAAAAGCTACAAAGCCTTTACTATTATGTTATGTGTTGCATGTATTGTGTTATGTGTACACACTTCTGTTTTGTGTTGTATGTCTGTACGTGCGTATGTCCATATATCATATATGACGAGCGCTCATGAAAAAATGGATCCAAATTTTTTTATTCACGTGATTTAAATGGTTTAATTTAAATTGGGTAAACAGCTGTTGAGGATTGTTTTAATATGTGAACAAATAAGGAGGATAACAGATCTGTTTGTTTACTTTCACCTTTCCTTTTCATTATATTTAATAATTCTGTTCAGGATAATGTAAATTGTTCAGAAAATCATTTTCTTAGTACCTGTTGGAATGTTACATAAATTCTTTTTAGCCATCATTGCCAGAATTCCTATCTTCCTCCCAGTGCCAGTGAAGACAAAGATAAAACCAAACTACAGCTTCTTCGATAGCTATCACAATGAACTGTATAAACTGATGCATCAATGAATAATAACTCAACAAGTAATGCTCAATCAAGGAGTCGATTTACTTTAGGAAGAAATGGACATATCGATGGATTCCTCTGCTTTGAACTGCTTGCAGAAATTGCCTGGACTATGTATCACTTGTATGCATTGTGAACTATCTGTTGGTGCAGCAAATTGTGGTAGTGCTGGAGTATCTTTGCTGATGATGTCACCAGTGGTACAATTTTTCCAAAGGAGCCGTCATGTGGCTTGGTGTCGTGGCGTTCTGCATCCTCCTCCCTTCTGCTAGTGATGGTCTAAAATTTGGGGCCAACAGAGGTGAGGCAAAGAACCTCACCCCCCCCCATTGGTGCATAGGCCTATCCACAAGTATGCTGGACCAGTAGTCAGTGACGGGTAAGATCCAATTGCAGTGGTACCAACCTAAGACAGGAGGCTGACGCCTTGAGGTCAGCTCATCCGATGACGGGTAAGGACCATATGTAGTATTGGAGAGCCTAACAGGCACGGTCTCTAAGCCACATGCTTGGTGTTTAATTAAACAGAAGGGGGGAGATGCTGAGAGCCACAGCCAAGTCCAAATGACGCATGGCATTCTTGCCAGAACGGAGTGGTTGAGAGGTGGCCAGCAAGCCATTGAAATGATAATGGTTATGTTAAGCTGTGTATATTAGACCCCTGCTGTCCACCTCGGCCTGCTAATTTGGAGTTCTTGTGCTACTTTGGAGTTCTAGTGGGGATTCCTGGAGAGTTCCCATTGGTTGGGGAAGTGCCAGAGGAGGGATTTCCGGTTGGTGGTTCCTGGAGGAGCCACGTGGGTGGCATTCGGGAGAGTTCCCGGGGAGCATGTGTGGAGTGTGCTGGTGGAGTTCAGAAATAAAGTTTGTTCCTGCTTCAGTGGCTCATGATTTGTGCCCAGCCAGACTGCGGCACTTCCTGAAGGACTCAACCCTAAAAATTACATGATGCTCTAACAACATCCAGTGACTGGACAGCAGAGCCCCCAGTCTGCTTGACTGGTTCTCATCAGGGAACATTCCTCCAATGGGCCAGAAAAAGGAAAATCTCAAAAGTGCCAAGTCCGGGTATTTTAAATTAATGAAAAGAACATATCAAAATTTAATGGGAGAAAATAGGTCAGCTCCTATTTTTAATCAAGAAAAAGGTCTTGGTGGTACAACCTTGGAAAGCACCATGCACCAAAAAGTGTTGCCATTAGAGGAACTGAAAATGAGGTCTAAGGGGTCCTCTATCTTTGCCTTTCTGTCTCCCCAAGTGACAGGCAATGTGGTTTATTTGTAGAATTTCACTGTGAATTGTTTGAGGAAAGTTGACTTGAAAAAAAAAATCTATTGAAATAAAGTCAGATGTTTCCTGGAAGTCAAGGACATAAACAGAAGGGAATGTTCAGGTCCTGCTGAACTACCGGGAATAGCCAAGATGGCTGCTGTGAACCAAGGAGGAATGGAAAGGCTGCTAATCCACATAGAGTAAGCCCTGTCTAATTAACCTTGAGAACCAAGGGAAGGGGATGGGAGATAAAGCAAAGAATTCCAACTTGCCGGTTACCAAGAGCATTCTTCTCCATCTCCATAGATGAGATTGTGCCCTTGGAGCATGCCAGGCAGTGACCCTTCCAAGAGCACATGTTACCACCCCAAGTTGTCATATGTGCTCTTGCACCTGACTCCAAACAAGATATTCAAGAAAGAAAAGGCAGAAACAGCCCAAATGTCCACCACAGACAAGTGGGTAAACACAACGTTGTCTATACATACACATAATCGATGTCCCTCACCATAAAGATGGAGATGGACTTTGAAAACAGTATGTTAAGTGAAGTATGTTGGATCCAAAAGCCCACTCATTTTATGATTCCATTGTTGTTCCTATTTTAGCGGTCATTCCTTTCCTTTCCTCACCCCCAGCTTTATTGAAGTATAAGTGACAAACAAAATTGTATATATCCAACGTGTTTGATATGAATGATTTGATAAACATATACATTATGCAATGATTTTGCCACAATCAAATTAGTTAACACAACGCACCACACACAGTTACCATTGGGAATGGGGATGAGGATACTTAACCTCTACTCTCTTAACACATTTCAAGTAAACAATATGGTATTCCTATTTTCACCCTGTGGCACATTAGACCCCCAGTACTTATTCATCTTATAATTGAAACTTTCCACCCTTGGATCAACATCTTCCTATTTTCCCTAACTCCTCCCCCAAGCACCTGGCAACACTGTTTTATTCTTCGCTTCTATGAGTTCAACTTTTCAATTATACATATAAGTTAGACCATACAGTATTTGACTCTCCGTGTCTGCTTATTTCCCTTAGCATAATGTCTTCCCGGTTCATCCATGTTGTCACAAATGGCAGAACTTCCTTCCTCTTTATGGCTGAGTAGAACTCAACTGTATGAAGGTACCACCTGTTCTTCATCCATTCACCTGTTGATGCATACTGGGTTGTTTCCATATCTTGGCTATTGTGAATAAGGCTGCAGAGAACGTGGGGGTTTAGATACCTCTTTGACACAGTGATCTCATTTCCTCTGGGTGTGTGCCCAAAAGTGGTATTACTGAATTTTATGATAGTTTTATTTTTAATTTTTTGAGGAATCTGCATACTGTTTTTCATGATGGATGTTCCAATTTACATTCCCACCATTAGTGATTCCAATTTCTCCTCATCCTTGCCAACTCTTACTACCACTGGTCTTTTTTTTATAACAGTCATCCTAACAGATGTGATGTGATATCTCACTGTGGTTTTAATTGGAATTTCTCTGATGACTAGTAATGGTGAGCACCTTTTCATATATGTGTTGGACATTCATACAACTTCTTTAGGGAAAAATCTCTGTTCAGGTCCTTTGGGCATTTTTAAATTAGGGGGAGATTTTTTTTCTGGTTTTGCTATTGAGTTTGATAAGTTCCTTACATATTTTGTATATTAATCCCTTGTCAAATACAAGGTTTGCATGTATTTTTCCAATTACGAAGGTTACCCCTCCTTTCTCCCTCTCTCATCTGCAATGTTTGGATGGAAACCAAGGCCTTACACATGCTACACGAGTCACATCCCCGTCCTGTATTTTCACTTTTTTAAAAATTGTTTCCTTTGCTATGAAGATTTTTAGTTTAATATAGTTCCATTTATTTTTTCTTTTCTTTTTTTTTTTTTTTTGCTTGTACTTTTGCTATCTACCCCCCAAAATCATCTCTAAAAGCAATATTAAAGAGATATTAAAGAGTTCTTTCTCCATTATCTTCTAGGAACTTTATGATTTCAGGTTTTACATTTGGGTCTTTAATTCATTTCAATTTAATTTTTGTATATGGCAGAAAGAGAATCCAGGCTCATTTTTGCATGAGGATATCCAATTTTCCCAGCACCATTTATTGAAGAGACTCTTCTTGCTCTTGTCAATGAGTGACCATAAATGTGTAAGTTTATCTCTGGGTTTATGTGGTTCCATTTATGGGAAATATCGGAGTAAGTAAATCTATAGAGTCAGAACGCAGAAAGTTGCCAGGGACCAGGGAGGGAGAAATGTCAGTGGTTTAATGGGTACTGGGTTTCCTTTGGGGGTGATGGCAATGTTTGGGAATAAAGATAAAGATGGTGATTATACAAAATTGTGAATGTAATTAATGCCACTGAATTCTTCACTTTAAAATTCTTAATTTTATATTAATTTTACCCTGATAAAAATGTTTTAATAAAACAAGACATTTACCTTCTGTTCTATAAAATACTCTATGGAAATTCTAACCCCCAAGTAAAGATTAGGACAGAATGACAACTGCTTTTTAAACAAAATTCTGAGAGCTGACCTCCTGTCCTCCATATCACGCAAGAGTAAAGCATAAAATCCTTTGAATGGGTCAAAATTTTCTGAAGAGACGTTGATTCAATGAAAGAACTGTAGGTTTAGTTAAGCAGAAAACCTCCCAGTCACAATATTCTACCCAACGTCTCCTATACACATTCTCCTAAGGGGGGAAAAAAAAAAGGTTAATGTCAACATGTCCCAAAGTTCTTTCTTTAAAGCTGTGACTTTGTGATATCTGTATCCTGCTGAGTCCCATGGGGGTGGAAGAGCATGCTGTCCCACCACCAGAGAGGTTCCTCGGGTTCATGAAGGTGCCATGCATCAAAGGGTTCATGAGCTCATCTGAGGACACAAACCTGCTTCAGGGTCCAACCCCTTCAGAGAAAGAAAACTTTCACCAGATCAAGGAACCTGAAACACCTGGAAAGCTCACTTTGCACTGACTCAGGCTTCATGATATTTGTTTTATAGCATCTCACAGAAAACCCTGCTCTAAGAAAACGCACTACAGAAAGCAGACACACTAGTTATGGCTCCCAGGCCACTCAGTGTACTTAAATCCTACCCTCCACAGAAAGAAATACCCTAGAAGTTCAAAACTTCTTGACTTATAAATAACTTATTGGGATTTTAAAATTACTCTGTTGACTATGATGAGAACAGCATCAAATTGGCTTAAGCAGGTTCAAAGTTCAAAATGGGAGGAAGAGACAGTTCAGTTCTTTCCTCACAAGGGAGGGTGGGGGGCGGGATACATGGACATAATGCCCTTCCTTACACACCCTCTTTTGGGGTTGAACATTTGCACAGGGCAGTGGCTATAAAATAGACATATCTGAGTGCACACAGCAGCTCATAGGCCATGATCCAGAGTTGGAACCAGGAGCTGAGCACAAACCACAAAACTGTATTTGTAAGACATCTTCACTTAAAAATTCTTAGATTTCGCAGGAGGAAAATCCAATTTGACAGTGTTGATGGGAAAAGAGACATGACTATTCCAAAAGCTACCTACCTTGGGACCCATTTCGACAGAGGCAGGCACAGAACACATGGCAATACACATACTATGAACTGTCCAGGGTTCCCATCTGAATCTACCATTACCTTCCTTGAGAAAAAGGAAAGAAATAAACCAAGGGGGAAAACACTGTCACATCGCATTGGTAATTAGAAAATCAGTAAAACAACAATCATAAGGATAGGATGCTCTCATATTTGTCTTCCTCTCCTTACTCTAGAAATTTCTGCACATCCTTGGGAGGAAATGGGACCCATCAAAATGGTAAGATAGTGAAAGTCCACCTGTTTTTGTCCGCTTTTTCACCACTGTGACCAAAAGACTTAACAAGAACAACTTAAAAGGAGGAAAAGTTTATTCTGGCATATGGTTCAGGCAATGGTTGGCCACGGTGAGGCAGAACATCATGGCGGAAGGGCTTGGTAGAGGAAAACAGCTCAGGGCTTAGCACCAGGAAGCAGAGAAAGGGCTCTGATCACCAGGGACAAAATATAACCCCAAAGGCATGCCTCCAGTGACATCCTACCTGCCTACAGTTACCACCCAGTTAATCCATATCAGTGGATTAATCCACTGATTAGGCTCAATCTCTAGAAATCTAATAGTTTCACTGCTAAACCTTCTTGCATTGCCTCACACGGGAACTTTTGGGGGACACCTCATAAAACGACCTCTCCTTGATAAAAACACAGCATCCCTCTCTTTCTGCATCTCTACTCAAACCAATAAATACAAAGAAGACAGAGGTTTGCATTAATTCTTAATCAGACAGAGACCACCTGAATCTGTGAACTCTCTAAAATGTCACACAAAATGTTGGGCTTTGTGCCTCATCTAGAGAGGGGGTCAGTAAGTTCCTCAGGCTTTCTGCAGGATCCCTGAACCAAAAAAGCTCTAGATTCATTATTTTCAAAGGCTCCTAGGAGGGATCAATAACTAAGCAGAGGGCCAACGCCGTGTTCACCACACTCAGAATCAGCTCTCCAGGACCTTCGGGGCTATTTTCACTCCACCTGTATTTGTTGTGCCTACTCTATGCTGGAGTGGGGGTGGGGTCAAGAATCATAAAATTGAAAACTAGATCCCAAATGTTCAGGCACACATCACTCAAGAGAATTCACAACAGGAAACCCAATCAGGTACATTTTTACAGAAACCGTGCTTGTTCCAAGTCAGTCATGAACTTGAGTCACCCAGCCCCCTGGATGCTTGAGTTCAGATCAGTCCGAGCGGGATAAACCTCCCAAACCCTTCCACCTCCCTTGGTTTACCCTGTACCCATGCATATAGCCTTGTGAGAAGGTTACAATTGAAATTCACATCACATGTCTGCAGATAACAAAACTGAATTAAGTCATTAACATATTGTGCTTTCCCAAGACTCTAGTCCTACCAGCTGCTACTGATTTATCTGGCATGATTCCAGGTAGGACCAGTTCTGTTCCATAGAATCTTCTCTGGCAGATTCTAGAGTTACCCACAGTAACTCAGAAAGCATATGACAGATTCACATGGATGCTGAGTTTTAAAAACCTTGTTTCAGGATGGAGAATGAAGGACCCTCACAGACCTCTTGCCATCCTGTTTCCAATATATTTCTTTCATTCCCAGACAGTTGGCAAGGCTTGGAGATGTTCAAGTTCACATAGACAGAAAGCAGCAGGGCTGGATGGGAAGGAAGTCCTTGCTGCAGCTGCAGACCCTAGCTATTCTGGGAAGGCAGCGTCCCACTTTACAGATGAGAAAACAAAGGTGCAACCACGCCTACAAAACATCTTAGTCACCCACAGGTCAGCATTCCTCCCATTCCTCTGGCAGCTGTCAGCTGAAGGATCAATCGCAGCACTGAGTCAGCACTGAGCGGAGCCCCCATCAGCCCCAGGCAAGACAGGGCTGGCCACCTTGGGCTTTCTCTCCCCTCACCCCTCTGCCCCTCCCCTTCCTATTGCTTCCCCCACCCCACACTCTCCCCCAGTTTACCATCCCCAGGAGATACACCTGTGAGGATACCCAACCCCGGGGAAAAAGCCCACCTCTTGTTGTGTCTCTAACTCAGGTTCCTTTGGGCACGTTCTCAGCCACTTCCAGAGAAGTAAGACATCCTCCACAGGCAGCCCTTCTCCCCTCTGTTGCGCCCGGCCCCCGTGCGCCACCTCTGTGGTTTAAATATAGGCAGTATCCCCCAAAACTCCGCGTGTTAAAGACTTGTTCCCAGGGTAGTGCTACGGGGAGGTGCTATGGCCCTTTAGGAGATGGGAGGTCTTAAGTCACTGGGGGTGTATTCCCAAAGGGGGCTGTTGGACCCCCATCTCTTCCTGTCTTTCTCTGCTTCCTGGCTCATGAGTGAGCAGTTTGCTCCACCAATGACCTCTCTCCATGATGTGCTGCCTGCCAGACACACTATGGGTTTAGTCTTGGACGGGAACCTCTAGAACCATAAGCCAAAATAAACCTTTTCTCTTTATAATTTAACTGCCTCAGGTGTTTGTTTAGTGATGGAACACTGATTAATACACTCCCCAAGTCAAAATGTGTGCATCTCAGCAGTGGCTTTTGAAGATCAAGCCTCCCTAACTATAGTCTGTCTTAGATGCTCCTGCAGTAGGGACTGTGACTTTCAGCACAGGCAGCAGGGCAAAAGCAAATCCCCTGCATGTATTTAAGCCATTTGTTCCAATCTTGCTCCTGCCAGCCTTTCCTGTCAAATGCAACTTTGTGTTTCTTGGCTCCTTTGACTTTCTCTGCCCCAAATCCTAAGGGAGCTATTAATGAATGGAGAGTTGCCCAGAGAGCAGCAGCCACAGGCTAGCAGAGGTTGCAAAGCTGGAGGACTTCCAAAGGGGACAGGCACTGGTGACAGGTGACACTGCCTACCTGTACAGCAGGACCAATGCCCCAGCTTCATGATACCCGGTGGCTCTGTGCGGTCACCTGCGGGGGTCCCCTTAGTACTTGGGTGTAATGGAGCAACAGCCACAGACCCTTGAGCCACGCAATCTTGCACCAGACCTCCAGGACAGCAGTGCGCACCCCAGCGCCATCTGCTGGTCGCTCTTTGCACTTGGGTCTCCATCTCTGTACACGGGGTGATTATAACAGGGATCCTGGGGAACCCTGCTTAAGAGCGAGCGAGCGCCATAGAAAAAGTTTACTCATTCGACACATTCTGGATCCCCGCCCCCCACCACGCGGTACTGGGATTGAACCAGGGCCTCGCGCATGCTTGGCAAGTGCTAGCATGTAAAGTACTAGCTACATCCCCAATCCCTTTCTGGTTTCTTTGTAACCCTCTTTTTTCTATTATGTTTCTCAGATCACCAGATCTCACTGCATTTCAGGTCACAGAGGCGCCCAGCTACAACACACGGCATTGCCACTCAAGCCCTTCACTGACTCCCAAGAGGAAAACGAGGGTTTACTCCCAGGGATACACAGGGCCAAGGGAAAAGCACCTTTCATCTGATCACTGACACCTCAGCCTTGGCTATAGTTTTCAGACAAAAACGGAACACCACCAGCATGAGGAATGTGTCCTTGTGCTCCTCCTTAGCAGTGAAGTTTCAGATTCTCTAGTATAAACACGGGAAGTATTTATACTACACAAGTATTGCCTGGTGACCCCTCATCATGGGCCTCCCTCCCAAACTCTAATGCTGAAGACCAGGCCCCCAGACCTCAGACGGCGAGTTTATTTGGAAACAGAATCATTGCAGCTATAATGAAACTTAGATGAGGTCATACTAAAGTAGGGTGGGCCACTAATCCAATATAACTGGTGTCATATAAAAGGAGGATATTTGGACACACACATGCATTTGCACACAGGGAAAACATAATGGGAACACAGATATTGGTGTGATTTGTGTACAAGACAAGAGACCCCCAAAGATTGCCCGCAATCCACTAAGAGAGAAGCCTGGAACAGATTTTCCCCCCTTCCCAAAGGAACCAACCACACCGACTGCTTGATCTCAGACTTCTAGCCTCCAGAGCCCTGAGATAATACATTTTTTATTGTTTAAACCACAGAGTTTGGGCTGCTTTGTTACAAAAGCCCTAGCAAACTGATACATTCTTCCATAGCAAGAAAGTTTTGACAATTCATGTGGAAGAGAATATATGACACTCAGAGGTAGATATTCCTGGATTTATTCCACAAAGATTTTTGAGCATCTGCCCTGGGTAGATACTGTGTTTGGTCCTAGGACTATAGCAAAGGTAAAATCATGGTCCAGCCATTCAGGGGCTTAGGTCTCTGAACTGAATTCCCTACAGCCAGGGGCAGGTGCTTGGGAAACATTGGAGGAGTTGTGAAGGGCTGAGAGATGGACACCGGGGTCTGCATATAACCAGTAACAGTTGTCCATGATTGAGGAGAGCCAGTGGTGGCCAAGGTACCAGAGCTACATCATCAAGAGTCTAGCAAAGAGAGAAGAGGCACCTGCCAGAATCGTGCCCACGACTAGTGTTACAGATACAAATATGTGAGAAGACATTATCTCTTAGCAGCTGTAATGACATGTCCTGATGCAAAGCCATTTGCTAAGGATTTGGGTGACTATGGTAAGACCCCTGAAGTTCTGCTCCAATAAAACTACAGGGTCACTAAACTGCTTTCAGATGAAGGCAGGTTCTTGACTGCAGTTTTTCATCTGGCTGAGCAAGTTAGCTTGAGCCCAGCACAGGGAAGGAAAGAGACCTCTAGTGGGAAGGTAAGAGACAGGAGGCTTTGGAAGACAGGCCAGACGCACCCAGTCAAGATTTTTATATTAGTTACTGGGAAAAGGATCAGTAAAAGAAAATGCTTTCTTCCAGAATTTTCTAGCGACTACCCCATTGCTCCTTGGAGCTTGGGAAGGGTCTTGGCCTGTGAAAAGGACAGGGGGACAGCAGAGAGCTGGGTTAGCCAGAAGCTATGTGTCCATAATCACTGTGATTGAGGAGCACATCCACAAAGAACACCGCCTGACTCCATGTGAGAACTATTCCCAGGAACAACACACTTCAAAATCTACCAGAGGCTACTGGGCCATCCTTCCCACTGATGGTCAAGGGAGCATCCTGAGGAAACACCACTTGGCCCACGGGCTACCAGACCAGCCTTGTCCAGCCATCTCCAGCTCACTGCAGGTTTTCCTCGTGGACTGGTGTTGAGTTTCCTCAAGTGTTTCTCTGACACGTGTTGGGATGATCATACCACTTTTCTCGTTTCATCCCTTAATACAATCATTTACACTAATTGATCTTGTAATATTAAAACAAAACCGACTTGTACATGAGGTACACATCCAACTGATGCAGATTTGGCTTGCTAAGATCATCTGTAGGATTTTTATAATTACATTAAGTGACTTTCCTTTGCCATTCAGTCTTTGTTGGGTTGTGGGGTCAGAGATATGCAGCTCTCACGAAAAAAAAAAAAATGAGTTGTGGATTAGTCCCTCTTTTTTCAATATTATAAAATAACTTATATAAAATTGGGATTATTTATTTCTTAAATGTTTAATAGAAATTCCCAGTAAACCAGGCTTGGTGGTACATACCTTTATCCCAGCAATTTTGAAAGTTGAGGCAGGACAATTACGAGTTCAAGGTCATCAGCCTCAGCAACTTAGCAAGGCCCTAAACAACTTAGCAAGATCCTGTCTCAAAATAAAACATAAAAAGGGCTGGGGATGTAGTTCAGTGGCTAAGCACCCTTGGGTTCAATCCCTGATACTGAAAAAAAAGAAAAAGAAATCCCCAGTAAAAACTATCAGGCATATCCTCTGTGGGAAGATTTTTAACAAGTGGCTCGATTTCCTTAAGTAATAAGACTACTTGGAATTCTCTTTCTTCTTGAATCAGTTTTGGTAGGCTACATTTTTCTATAAAGTTTTCCATTTCATCAAAATTTAATTTTATAAGCTTTACATGACTTGTATACCGTATTATGTTTTAATGTCTGTATTTCTAACAATTTCTATTTCGAATATATTTATGTTTCTTTCCCTCTTTTTTAGATCATTCTTCCCAGAAGTTTGAAACTAATTTGTCAGAAAACCAAATCAGTTTTGCTAATTCCATCAGAAATGTTTTCTGTTATCATTCTACAATTTTCTGTTTTTCTCATGTCTACGTGTAACCTATTGCTTTAATCATTTTGATTTTCCCTTGGAGTTTATTCCACTTTTCTCCTACTGACTGAAGTTCAATTGTTGTTAGCTCATGAATATTAACATTAAAAATTAACATATTAATTATGATAGAGTGCAATACAAATAAGCTCTACTATATTTCAAATATGATATAAATATCCTATCCTGAATTATATTAAATATTTAACGCTATCAATTTCCTTCTAAGAAATATCCTACATGTTTTACTATTTTTTTTTTGACCTTGTGCACCACCAACCCAAGGAACTATGGGTCAGTTTGCTTGGTAAGACTAACTTCAGGGCCTGTGGGTTCCCTTCAGTGGCCCCCAAGTCCCGTGGCAGACCCCTCTGCTTGCCCTCCCTTTCTTACTAGCAGACACCAGTACTGTCCAGGAATCCAGTGACCCCTGCTTCATGGGCTGTCCCCAGCTCTGAGGGGCAAAGGCCGAGTGGTCTCCACTGCAAGAACCCAATTCCCTGGCCAGTGATGACTCCAGCCCTGAGCCTGCAACTCAATCCTAGCCACCGGGATTGGGAGAAAGTCTGCCTGGGGTAGACAGGGGAGAATTCAGAGAAAGGATTTTCTTTTCAATAGAAAGAGATATTATAAGGGAGAAGATGGCTCCTCTTTTCTGTATTTTGTTACCTTTGGATGTGGGAAGCACGCGCGCGCACACACACACACACACACACACCTGCAAAGCTATGCTGTAATTATGAGGGAGGAGAAACGTTAAACTAGAACGGCAGAGCTAAAAGCTGGAAAGCCACAGAGACGATGCAGACGCCCTGCATCTGCAGTAGGTAAGAAGCCCCCCAAGTGCTTCAGGTGCAAATTACAAGACCCAGTTCCCTTTGCCACAGTTGCCACAGGAGACCAGCCTTTTGGCTCCTGAACCGTATTTGACAGCAGTTTTTCTGTGGCTTTATAACACGGTCTTCCAATGCTTGCTAAGATCAGGCAACTGGAAAAGACACGTGGTTCAGCTGTGTCACTTCTGTCACCTTCACAAAAGCACATTAAGCTCTGCTCTATAGCTCTGAAATGATTCCACATGCTGACATTTTGCTACATGGTGTTTTTGTTTGGGAGTCTGTGTTTTGCTTTGTTTCCATGTGTTGTTGCCACATGTGAGAACCTGCAGTGAACTTCCCTTTCTCTTAGGAATGTGAGGCCATACTTCATCAGACCTCATGCTCCATGGGTGAGTTGCTGACCTCAACTACTGGACTTCAAATACTTACCAACTCCAGGGTTTGACTGATACTCTGAAAGCGCAGGCTGTGACCGGCCACACTGTTGTCAGCTGCTTCTCCACATGCCAAGAACTCGGGCTACAACTGTGCAACACCCTGTCAGACGTGTGCTAATCCCAAAGCCTCACCTGCCCACACCAGCACCACCCTGCAACATGGAGGGACCTCATGTGCCTTCCAGGATTTCTCCTGTGGCTCAGTCCAGCTTCGCCCAAGAACCACTCACATGAAGCTCACCTCAGACTCTAACTAGGCTCTGCAGCCCACAGAGCTTCCATCGTTCCTGAGTAACTGGACTTTAATAATTCTGCCACTCACTCGCTATGTTCTTACTGTACCTGATCTGCCGTGTCTTCCCTGGGTGGCTTGTTCATGTCCTCTTCCTCCTCTTTAACCCTGCGAATCTGAGAAAAGTCTCTGTATGGCAACAACACACCATGGGGTTCGTGAAATTGAGCGCTTTCTTATCCCCACCATAGCAGCAGTCTACATTGCCCTTTTGTTCTTAGGAACTCAAGAAAATTTCTTTCATAAATTCATATTTAAATAGTAGATGGTCAGAATAAACTTCTGAGAGGAAAAGCAAAATAAATGCAGTGAGATGGAGCTTGTACCTGCCCTTTGTTGTTCCCAAGCAGACTCCTGGAAAGCCCCAGGGCAAGCAGGTCTCCACACAGTCTGTGGGCTGGGAGCTGTCCTGCAGGTGCCTCACAACCAGCCAAGGTCAGACAGGCACACTGGAATGGTCTTAGCACTCACTTTTCTGGGAGATAACATTTCCATTTTATGACCTTTTCTCACAAAATCTTAAACCATTATCTTTGATTTGTATTATTAAGTGTCCTTTGGTTGCAAATGACTGAAACATTATCTCAGATTAGTTTTAAAAGGCAAAAATGAGGACCACGAATTTAATGGCTCACACGAGTAAATCAAAGAAAGGATGTCTGTATGTGAGGATTTAAACTATCTGGACTACTGCTTCTCCCCTCTCTTCCTTTCTCTACACATCGACTCCATTCTCTCAGGTGAGATCTTTGTAAAGCTAGACCCATGATGGCCAGCAGCCCTATGGTGATCACACAAACACTCAGACTGAAAGAAGGTATCGCCCACCGGTTCCAGCATAAAACTCCAAGTGGAAAACTCTCTGACTGGTCCCGTGGAGTGATGTCATTATCACAGGACCAATCACTAAGGGAAAGAAGATGTTGTGGGTTAAATTGTGTCCCCCAAAAAGATATGCTCATGTCTTCATTTCTGGCGTCTGTAAATGTGACTTTATTTGGAATGAAATGAAATCAACACAAGAGAAACTACAGACACTATAAAATACATGGAAATAGAAAAATACATTTTTGAATGATCAGTGGTTCATTGAAGAAATCAGGGATGGGGAATCAGAAAATTCCTAGAATCAAATGAAAATGGAGTCACAACATATAAGAATTTGTGGAATACAGCAAAGGAATTTAATAGCTATTATTTCCTAATTTAAAAATTAGAGGGATCTTAAATAACCTACTCATGTATCTCAAGGTCTTAGAAAAACAGGAATAAACCAAACCCAAAACCAGCAGAAGGAAAGAAATAATGAAGAAAATCAATTAGAGCTAAGATTAATGAAATAGAGAATGAAAGAACAACAAAGGAACAATGAAGCAGAGTTGGTTCCTTGAATAGAAAACAAGATTGATAATCCCTTAGTTCAACTCACCAAAAAAAGGGAAAAGATTCAAATTAATAAGTTTAGAGGTGAAAGAGGGATTTTACAACAGACTCCACTGAAGTTCAGAAGCTCATTAGGGACTATTTTGAAAACTTACATTCCAGTAAATTGAGAAATCTAGAAGAAACTAATAAATTTCTAGATACACATGACCTGCCAAAATTAAACCAAGATGATATAAAACATCTAAAAAGACCAATAACAAACATGAGTTTGAAGCAGTAATCAAAAGACTCCCAACCAAAGGTTTTTTTGGTGAGTTGAACTAAGGGCTTATCCAGGAATGGACACATTCACTGCTGAATTTTATCAGATCCTTAAAGAACACACACCAATGCTCCTCAAACTATTCCATGACATAGAAAGGAAGGAATGCTTCCTAACTCATTCCACAAGACCAGTATCACCCTGATGTCCAAACTGGATAAGGACACTACAAACAGGAAAGCTACAGACCATCATCCTTGATGAAAATAATTGAAAAATACTCAATAAAATACTTTCAAACTGAATTCAACAACACATTAAAAAGATCATACAACTTAATCAGTTGGTTTCATTTCGGAATGCAAGGATGGTTCAATACACGCAAATCAATAAATATAATAGCACATAAATAGAATCAATTCAGCATCCCTTCATGATAAAGCCCTAAAGAAGCCAGGTATAGAAGGATCTTACCTCAACATAGTAAAGGGAACATATAACGAACCCAAAACCAGCATAATAATGAATTGGGGAAAACAAAGCCTTTTCTTTAAAATCAGCAATGAGACAAAGAGTTTTCTTCTCACAACTCCTATTCAATATAGTACTTGAAATTTTAACCAAAAGAATAAGGTAAAAGCAAGGGGGAAAAAAGGGATATAAATAGGAAGAGAAGAAGTCAAATTTTCCCTACTAGCCAGTGATAAGATCCTATACTTAGAAGATCCTAAAGATTTCACTAGACTATTAGATCTAATAAACAAATTCAGCAAAGTATCAGGCTACAGAATAAACATAGAAAAACCAATAGCTTTTTATATACAAACAATGAACCCATTGAGAAAGATATCAGGAAAACAACTATGTTCATAATAACTTCAAAAAATAAAGCAAAATACCTAGGAATAAAACTAAGCACGGTGGTAAAAGACCTCTACAATAAAATTACAGAACACTGAAGAAAGAAATTGAAGAAGATACTAGAAGATGAAAAGACCTCCCATGTTCATGGATTGACAGAACTACTATCATTGAAATGGCCATATTACTGAAAGCAATCTACAGATTCAATGCAATCTCCATCAAAATACCAACAACAGTCTTCATGGAACTTTTTAAAAGTCCTAAAACTCATAAGGAAGAACAAAAGATCCAGATGGCTGAACAAAAAGAGCAAGGCTAGAGGTATCATAATACCCAATTTCAAAATATTTTATGGAGTCATAGTAATAAAACCAGCATGGGGGCTGGGGATGTGGCTCAAGTGATAGCACATTCACCAGGCATGCGTGCGGCCTGGGTTCGATCCTCAGTACCACATACAAACAAAGATGTTGTGTCTGCCGAAAACTAAAAAATAAATATTAAAAAAAAAAACAGACATGTATACCCGTGGAATAGATAGAGAACTCAGAAATAATCCTGCACAACTACAGCCATTGGATTCTTGAGAAAGGTGCCAAAAACATGCATTGGAGAAAAGACAGCCTCTTTAACAAATGGTCTGGGAAAACTCGATACCCACATGTAGAAGATTGAAGCTAGATTCTCTCTTTCACCTGGTAAAAAACCAATTCAAAATGAATCAAAGCATAAGACCTGAAACTTTAAAACTCTCAGAGGAAAACATTTCAAGATAAAGGCACAAGGAACAACTTCCTGAATTAGAGTCCTATATTCAGAAAATAATAACAAGAATCAACAAATGGAATTGCATCAAATTAAAAAGCTTCTGCACAGCAAAGGAAACAATTAACAGAGTGAAGAAATAGCCTGCAGAATGGGAGAAAATCTTTGCCAGCTATTCTTCCAACAGAGGATTAGTATCCAGAATATACAAACAATTCAAAACACTTAACACCAAAAAAAAAAAATCAATAAATGGGCAAATGAACTGAACAAACACTTCTCAAAATAAGAAATAAAAATGGTCAATGATTATATGAAAAACTGTTCAACATTTTTAGCCATCAGAGAAATGCAGATCAAAACTACATTGAGATTCCATGTCACCCCAGTCAGGATGGCAATCATCAAGAATACAAATAATGGTAAATGCTGGCAAGGACATAGGGGGAAAGGAACACCTATATAGGATTGGTGGGAATGTAAACTGGTACGGCCACTATGGAGTATTATTTAGCCATAAAGAAGAGCAAAATCATGTCATTTAAAGCAATTAGAGATCTTCATGTTAAGTTATACAAGCCCCAGACTCAGAGACAAAATATATCACATTTTCTCTCACATGTGGAATTTAGAGAGAAAAAAAAAAAAGATGGCATGAAAGTGTAAGGAAGACTCTCAGAGAAGAGGAACAGGACTTAGGGAGGAGGATAAAGGAGAGGATGGATGTGATCAAAGTGGGTTACATCATGTGCTAATATGCCACAAGGAAAAAAAATAGACAGCCACAACCCAAAGAACAGAGAGGGCTCCGTTACTAGAAGAGAAAGGGAAGTGTCCTGGTGAAGCAAGCCCAGAGTCACTGTGACAATACATACAGTCATCGCCTTCGGCCAGATTTCTTATTTATAGAGACAAAGGAATGTGGTTTTGCCTTGGAGAAAAATGTTTATTCCTTCTTCCAAAGATAGTACAGAATTCCTTCATTTAAAGTTAGGACTGTACAAGCACTACCATTTGAACAGCTTTATTCTTTAAATAAAGATCGAAGGAGCTTGATTTGCTTTGACACTCAGGAAGCTCCTGGGATTCATTCAGTTGTGCAATTCTACTGTAAGAAATGTTTTATTAATTACACCAAGGCACATAAAAAATTAAAAGTTAAGTTCCTGTGAGGCATATATTCTGTGTCAGTTACCTATCAGATTTAACCTATTATTTCCATAATAAAACTCAAATTATTCATCAAATATAATAAAGATCTATCCAATGAATTGAAACTACTTGTCACTTTAATGTGCTTTTAAACTATTTTTAATTGCTAACATGACTATATTAAATGGTCAGTTCAAAGATGGAAAAGTGTTACTTATAAGGAGCAATCTTGAAGCAGACACCATCAGAGAGCCTTGCACTTAAAGATTCTATTTCAAGGCAAGCCCTGCTGCAGATAGAATTCTAATGAGCCACACAGACAGAATCCTTTAACAGCCTGAGAGGTGAGGAACCTTCTCCACAACCTCATACACTTTTAAAATGCAGACCTTGCAATCAAAAGTGAAAGGTAAAGGAATTAGTCCCATGAATATGCACTCAGACCAGCCACCCAACAAAGCATCTTCTAGACGCTGTTCGTAATAGCCCAAGTGCTGCTCTGTGTACTCCACATACACCAAGGGGGTTCATTGTCAAAACACCCCTGTGAGTGGGCACTAGTGTTAGCCCCCATTTTACAGAAGTAACCTGAGAAATAGAGGTGACAACACTTGCCCAGAATCCCAGCCAAGTAGGTGACAGAACATCAAGATTCCAACCCAGACTGTCCAGCTCTAGAGTCCCTGATCTTAACCTACCTGGGACACAAAGACCCAACAAGGTCACTAAAGGGTGATACAACACCTTTGATGAGATAAAACCTCCCCAGTGAATGATATCCAACAGGGTCTGGCGGTACATAGTGAAATGATTACTACAGAAATCAGTCCTATTGCTCAATGAGGTGTTGACGTGTGCCATCGAGCCAGGGAGAGTGGGATAGGAGGTGAAAGGGGCCACCCCAGGAGGACAGTCAGGACTGGGTTAGGATGAGCAGCATCAAGGTGCTGCAACCAAGGCAGAGTCACAGTTTGTCTCTTCTTTGACATAGAACAGTCATGTTTTCCTTTCACATAGCTGGGAGCAGAGCCCACAGGTCACCAGGAAACAACACAACCATTAGGGCAACAGCTGTGAGCCCTTGTAACTAAGGTGGGCAAGTCATTGTGGTCTCTCCCAGTTTCAATGCTAACATCCTGAGTCTGAAAAGCCCTGGTATCCTGGGCAAAGCCAGATGGTCAACCACCCTATTTGTTAAATTCTGATAGAATAAGAAAATATTTTTTAAAAGGAACAGTTTAAAACCAAACATATACCATATATGTTTACATGAAATAAGGTGAATCCTTGGGGATAGCTAATTTTATGCATGAATTTTGACTGGGCTAAAAGATGCCCAGATTGCTGGCACGTGATTTCTAAGTGTGTCTGTGAGGTGTTTCCAGAATAGACAGTTGAGCTATAAACTGAGTAGAGATCACATCACCAGTGCAGGGGCCTTGTCCAGTTCACTGAGGGCCCAGACAGAACAGGAAGTGGGAGGAAAAGTGAACCTTCCCTCTGCTTCATTTGGGACATCCAATTTCCCCTGCTTCTGGACGTCAGTGCTTCTGATTCTTGGACCTTCAGACTAGGACTGGGTCTTGCACCACTGGCTCCCCTGGACGCAGATCAGATTTCCTGGTCCTCCAGCTTACAGAAGGCAGATCATGGGATTTCTTGGCTTTCACAGTTGCATGAGCCAGTTCCTATAATAAGCATATACCTCCTAAGTTCTTGCTTCCCTGAAGACTAAAGTTCTAACCACAGAGCTTCCAAAACCACCTCAGAGAGGCTGTAGGAACTTGGGACATCAGCTCCTTACTCTGCACCCACTTTCCCCACCTGTGAAGTTAAAGGTTTCAGTTAAGTTCACATTCACAGCTAATACCTAGTCTGTTGTTCTCGAGTTAACATCAGTGTTAAAGGAGAGCCCCTGACACAAACATACCCTGCAACACACCTACACAAAGTGTTCTTATTTAGGAGAAAAAAACTCATGCTACACATTATTTCTCACTTAAGATATGAATTAATTTGAGGTATACTATAAGATGAATGTAATTCTTGGTTTTGGTTTATTAACCATGATTCTTCTAGATTTTTAAATGTTTCCTAATTGTATAGTCAGTTCTAATCAATTTTACAAACAAGGGTGGGAAATACTTTCAGAATAAATTAACTGCTAAAAATCACAGGATTCTCCTTGTGAATAGCAGCCATTGGACCACAAGCTCAGGAAAGCCACCACAACCAGGAACTCTCTGCTCCAAATAACAAGGCCCCCTGGGGACAGGCTCCCACCCTGCCACAAGAAGGCAAGAGTAGAGTTAATGCAGTGGATTGATTATTAAAGGAATGCAGTAGAGAACAATTCGAGTCAACAAAAATTTATTGAGCATGTGGACCACAGGGAGAGAGGCTCAGCAGATATAACTTAAATATCAGCAACTCCACTTTCATAAGTAAAACATAATGATTGTGAATTCCCCTGAGGTGGAGGACAGACTTTCCAAAGGTGTATCATGTGACCCACTCACCTTTCTCCTGTGCCCTGCGATGGCTGCACTCTTGCTCTGTGATTCCAAAGGAGCACAAGGCCAGCTCAACTCATCACGTCTTTGTTCCTGAAACAGGCTGTGTACTCTAGGAATAGATTGAAACAACCAACACTGACGCCCTTCTGACCTGACTCAGCTTTGTTCTTGGCTCCTGGATTCAACCTACTTAAATGGAAGGCAGGTGGCAAATAAAAGCACAATTATTTGTCCTATCCACTACAGCTGGGCTGCATCACAGGGAAAGGATTCATAGCCCGGGTCACAATGCCAATCAGAGACAGAAAAAATGGATTCTAGACATCTGATAAACAGAGCAATATTTTTTTTTTTTACTTTTCATATCAGCAAGAGGGGTGTCTCATCCTCCTCAACTTGATAAGATTTTCTGCAGAGACAGCAATTTAACCCCTCACATGACATATCTGATAAGAGCAAGTGCTAACTTCCCTTCATTTCATATCTCCAGGCACAGGGTAATATCCAAGACTTATTTTTCAGACCCCTAAATACAGAGGCACCCCTGAGTTTGGTTATCACAGAGCATTCTTAAGCAACTTAATAAAAAGAAACTTAACTGAAGGTTTAATCCCAGAATAGAAATTTTCTTCACTGCACATGGAATTGTCTGTGTGATTTGGGATGTTCCAAAGAGTCACTTACCATTGATTGTTTTCATTAGAGTTTATTTCTGAGGTACCTGAGGCTTTTCATTCTCTTGTTATATTTTCCCAAACTTCAGTCTTTTAAGGTAGTGTGGTTTTATGGGAAAAATAAATAAAAATAAAATAGAATGCTGTCCAGAACTAGACACACACATATATATGATCATTCATAGTTCAACAAAGGGCAATCTATTGGGCAAAAAAAAAAAAAAAAACCTTTGCAACAAATGGTCATCAATGCAAAACACCAAACACACATACAACTTCAAACTTTATCTCACATTACACAGAAAAAAATAACTCAAAATGGGTCACAGAACTAAATATGCAAGCCAATACTATAAAACTTCTAGAAGAACAGGAGAAAATCTTAATGACTTTGGGTTAGGCAAAAATTTCTTAAGACACAAAAAGCAAGAACTATTTTTAAAACTTGATAAATTGGACTGCACCAAAATACAAATCTTTCAAAAAACCACCACTAAGGCAATAAAAAAGACAAGCTAAAGACTGAGAGAAATATTTGCCAAACTTATGTCTATCTAAAATAGATAAAAAACACTTTATTCACATTTTTATTAGTGCAATATAGTTGTGCATACTGATGAGATTTGTTGTTACATATTTGTATATGCACACAACGTAACAATATAATTTGACTAATATCACTCCCCAGCACTCCCCCCTCCCTCCCCAGCTCACATTCCTGGCTCCCTTTCCTCAACTGATCTCCCTTTGATTTTCATAAGATCTGCCCCCACTTTTCTTTTCCTTTTTCTTATCTAGCTTCCATATAGGAGAGAAAACTTATGACCCTTAACTTTCTGAGCTTCTTATTTCATTTAACTCGATGGTCTCTAGTTCCAACCATTTTCCTGCAAATGCCATAATTTTGTTTTGCTTATTGGCTGAGTAAAACTCCATTGTGTATAAAAATACCACCTCTTCTTTATCCACGCATGCATTGATGGACTCCTAGGCTGGTTCCATGGTTTGGCTGTTGTGAATTGTGCTACTATAAACATGGGTATGCATGTATCACTGGAGTAAGATGAATATAAAGGACACTTATAATTCAATAACAAGATACATGGAAAAGAGTATAACAGACTCTTCCCCAAAGAAGGTAAATGATGGCAAATTAAATAAGTACATGAAAATGTGTTCCACACAACTAATCGTCAGGGAAATATAAATTAAAGTCACAATGAGACCCAAGTACACACCCACTGGAATGGCTTAAATTTAAAAAGACTGATAATAACAAATGCTCACAAAGATGTGGAGCAATGGCACTCTCAAACAATGCTGATAGGAGTGAAATTTTTTTTTAAAAAAGTTTGTTATAAATTTAACATAGTTCTACTAGAGGAACCAGCATTCCCGCTCCTTGTTATTTACCCCAAAGAAATTGAAACATAAATAAATAAAGACCACATAAAAACTTTCATGTAAAGGCTCAAAGTAGCTTTATTCATAATAGACCAAAATTGCAAATAATCCAAATGTTCATCAATAGATTAACAAATTTTGATGTACCCATACTAAGGAATACTCTACAAAAAAAAAAAAAAATGAATAAACTACCAATACACACAACTTAGATATCTCAAAAACATCAGAATGAAAGAAGCCAGGCCCAAAATACATGTCCTGTATCATTCCATATACTTGAAATTCTAGAAAATGCAATCTCATCTGCATGACAAAAGCAGACCAGTGGTTTCCTAGGGTCTGAATAGGGAGAGGGATGGACCATAGAGAGGAGAAGACCCTTGAACCTGGTGGAAAGGTGTATCTTGATCATGGTGACAGTCACAATGTAAACACTCATCACATTCACCAAAATTAAAATTGGTGGTTTATTTCATATAAATTTACCTCAGTAAACTTGATTTGTTGTCTTAAAAAAAAAAACTTACCAAAAAATGAAGACTTAAAATGCATAAGGCAACAAATTGAAACTATCTTCCTGAGGTAATCAGAAAATTGAAAAGGAATTTTAAAGGAGTAATTTTCATCCAGTGAGTCTTCTCAATATCTGGATTCAGTGTGAGGACTCATGAGAACCATGGACTTCTGCCAGCACAACTATCTCTGGAGAGGGTCTCTCTTTTCTATCCCCTACCCCCATCTTTGGGTAAGATTTTTGTTGTTGTTGTTGTGCCTAAATAGTTACAGTTTTAAACCAAGTTGTAGATGGACACAATACTTTCCTTCCTTCCTTCCTTCCTTCCTTCCTTCCTTCCTTCCTTCCTTCCTTCCTTCGTGCTGATAATTGAACTCAGTGCCTCACACATGCTAGGCAAGTGCTCTACCACCAAGCCCCAACCCCAGCCCAAGTTTTAATTATCAGCTAATGATTTGGCAGGAATTAGTTGGCAACCGTGCGAGAGGGCAGGCTTTAGAGAAATGGAATAGAAGAAGGAGAAAAAAACCATGGTTTTGCCTAAAGGGTTAGGAGCACAGCCCCAAGTACTCTGGAGAGGGAGGTGAAGATGCAGAGGGAAGACAGAGAACAGCAGAAAGGCCCGTGCTCTTAGCCACTCAGCCCTCTTGCTCAGGGAGTTGATCCCTTTGGTTTTACCTTTATTCCATGAAGCAACCTGGACTCAGGTGGGGGAGCAAGGAACCCAGCAAACCAACAGTTCAGAATAAGCAGCCCTGGCTGCCTGATGCCGGGGTTAGCTCTGCCCGGCCCCAACAGGTACAGAGCTGCAGTCAGCAGTCCAAGGGGAGGCGCATGTTTGTTGTGCCTAAATAGTCACAGTTTTAAACCAAGCTGTCAAACTGCTAAATGAAATGTGTTTTGTCTTCCTAAGTACAGCTTCATAAGGCTGATACTAAAAATACATGTAAAGTTAGGCTTTCACATAACTAAAAGTGGGCAAACCATCCAACAACCAAATTTGTCATTGCACATCTGGGTGCTTTGTTAAATAATAAAGGTATACATCATTCACAAATTGTATTTATTTCAGAATTTTTCTTGACCTCCTTTCAGTAAAAGTAAAATTATAATTTTATAATCAAGATTTTCATATAATTTGTACTATATTGATATAATGTCTAAATTTTTAAATAGTAAAAATATAATATTCAAAACGTACAAAATTAGAATAAATTTTCATCAAAAGTGTAAATTAAAATAAAACATTTGCCCAGTTGCGGTGCACATACCTGTAATCCCAGTGGCTCAAGAGGCTGAGACAGGAAGGTAGCGAGTTCGACCCTGTCTCTAAATAAAATACAAAATTGGGCTGGGAAGGTGGAGCAGTGGTTGAGTTTCCCTAAGTTCAATCCCTGATACCAAAAAAATAAAGTAAAACATTTGATTTTGAACATGGAAATACTTTTCAAGCTTTCAAAATAGTTTTTTTAATAATATTTCAAAATGTATGTGTACACAAAATATAAATTTTAATTAGCAAATATAAAATTTTTAAATCAAGAGTTCTTAAAGCTGGGGTTTTCTTTACATTTTTGAAAGTATAATTGAAGCTTATTAAGTGCGTTTTTATAGAAGAAAAGTAACTCTTAATTCTTACATTCAATTTCTACCTGGTTGCCTCTGTAAAGAATAAGTATTGTATTTTGTGCATATTATATTTAGACCTACATAATTACAAATTTAAGAATAATATATAGTGTTTTAATATTGCAAATTATTCCTCAGCTGCCATGTGTAACTACTGCAAACACTGTGCTAATTTATGAGGACCTCTGGAACCAAGAACTGGAACACAAAGCAAAGCAAGAAAATGAATGTTTGGCACTACTGCGAAACAATAACTCTTCATGCAAAAATCTATTGCAAGTTAATTAAAGATAAATTAATTAAATTGTCTTTTCTTTACCTTAGTGCTCTGCTGCCCAAATCATCCTTTCTTCCAAGCAGGCCCAGCTCACAGGAACACCCACTATCAAGGTCATGGCATTTGGGTGCCTTGGCCTTTGTTTCAAAGACTTAGGGCAGCAGATAGCCAGGAGCATTTCCCTGGAGCCTGAACCTGGGCAAATCCCCAAAGCACATGCTTAGGGCTGTGAGTCATACTGCGTGCGCACACTGAGTGCTCCTGGTGGCAGGGCTGCCTGTTAGCTCTGTGACATTTGTGTGTGTATGATATGCAAGACTCTCTAAAGCCTGAGACTCAGGACACCCTTTTATCTAGGTCCAAACATAGCACGACTTGTGACGTCTCAAAATTTTCACCTGACTATATCCACTTTTCTGATGTTGAGATCTGTTAATTTTTTTAATTATGCAAGTAATGTGTGAACGTATTTTTTTTTTTCAAAATTATTTCAACACTGAAGATAAAATAAAGCTAAATGCCAACTCATCCATCTACCCCACCCCACTGTTAGAAGTTTGGCTGCAACAAACTATGAAACTAGCCTGGGTGTCCATCAGCGGGTAAATGGATGAAGAAAAAGTGGTATATGGACAACGGAGTTTGAATCCTTCATAAAGAAAAATGCCATTTGCAGGAAAATGGATGTAACTTGAGACCATTATGTTAAGTGAAATAAATCAAATTCAGAAGGTCAAGAGTGGTATATTCTCTCATGTGTGTAAGCTAGGGAGGAAAAAAGACAAAGGTAGGGGGTAGTTGAATGAAAAGCAAAGGGAGATAATAGAATAGAGGAAGGGACCAGGGGGTGGGGGGAAGGCAGGGAACGGGGAAGTGCTGGGGAGGGATGTTAGCCAAACTGTATTGTTACATTGTGTTGCACATGTACTGACATGAACCAACAAATCCCCCTGTTGTGTATGACTATAATGCACCAATTTAAAAAAAGGTTTGGCTATAAGTTCAGTACAAGTCTTCCTCGGTGCATTGCATCATAGCAGTAGCTAAGGCTGCTGTGGCAGACATTGCGCTGAGCATTTTACACCCAGCATTTTCATCTTTCTAAATCCTCATAACAACCCTATGACAGCTACTTTACATACATGTACTCAAATGTTTATACATACACAACCTGGAGTGACGTGTGTGTTTAACATAAAGTGTGTTGTGCATAAAGTTTGCCCTGAAATGTTTCTGTTCTCTTAATCCCTCTCAAGACCTGCTCATGTTAGTACATTTAGCTCAGCTTCCTTCTTAATAACACAGTTCCTTCTTAATTCTGAATGTATGCAAATTTTGCTTTGGGAGGGAAACAATAGTTCGCTAAAGACCTTCAGAATTTCTCATTGATGGAGATTTCTAATTTCTTGATTTCCAATTACTTTCAGCTTCTGAGAGACACAGCAATTAGCCACCAGGTGAAAGGTTAACTGCCCAGCTGGCCAAGGAACATCCTCCCTCTGCAAAAACTCCAGGGTGCGGTGCAACATTTTTTTTTTACCACTAGAGATATGACAGTTCTCCAAATGAAAATGGAAAAAAAAAAAAAAGACAAAAAGGCTACTTCAGGATGATTTTCTAAAACATACATATGAAAAAGCAGAAATTGCAATATCCATGTGATTTTCTTTAACTGGAGGAGCCCTACCACCCTGCACAAAATTCCTCAAGTGCCAGATTCACCCAGCCAGCCCTTCTGCCTCCTGCACCTGCACCCATCAGCACCAGCCACTCTCTCTTGCCTTCTACGCTGTTCCACACGCTCCTTCCTCCTGCCCGCTTCCAGTTGCTTCTTCACCTTATTAAACAGATGGATTCCTTTCACCTTGGCACAGAGAGAAAAATTCATCTATGTTATTTAACACTAATAATTGAGCATCTGGCACTTCCCCTTGCAAAACTGTCCACTGGATGTCTTGTTTACATCTAAACTGCTCCCTGTTTGGTGAATTGAGGCTCCTTTGGGGACACCAACCAAACGCTCCTTTTTATTGTAGTCAGTAGGAAAGACTACCTAGCTCATTAGTATTTATGATGCATCAAACAAGATGAGACCAGGGAGTGATGCAAAGCAGAGCTGAGCATAAATAAACAGATAAGGTGATCATCACGAGAGAACCAAGGTCGCGGGATCGTAAACCTCCCAGCAAGAGACGAGGAGGTGGGGAGGGACTTCAACACGGTATGGGGAGAATATGGGGAGATTTAATGAGAAGGAACATTTTTATCCTTTCTTCTTTGCAATAGCAAAGTAGAACCCAACTCCTTTATAAATCAGGGATTTAGTTTTTAGCACGCAAGAACCTTTCTGTGGCTTCCTGAAAAGAAGTAGCTGGATGGTTTTCCAAGTTTTTATTTGTCCCCATATTCTCAGGGGGGAGAGGTACTATCACCCAGAGTCAGTTAGGAAAATAAAATTCATGAAAACCTCACCATGTAGGTCTTGTCTCTAGGGAATCCTTTAGTTTTAAGCTCTCACTAACCCTTATGCAAAAACAGACGTGTGACATTCACACCAGCTCTGAAATATAGTTCCAGTACAATTCACATAGTTGTGCTAACTTTAATCAACAGAAACCCGGTGATGGCAGACTATGTGGATGCTAAATTCTGGGACAACCCTGCCTAGAACACCCACTAATCCTCCCTCAGTCTGAGGCCCAGCCCTTCCACCCAGATCCTCCCGCAGCCCTTGATGCTCCTCCCTCCCAGAGATAGGCTGTAGGTCCTCACAGTTTCTTACAGTTGGATGAATCCACCGGCCTGGGTCTGCCAGAGCCCTGGAAAGAAGTCCGTGGTCCACTCTGCCATGTTCACACACCAACTCCAGGCTTCCCAGTGGGCAGAACGCCGCACTGTGCCAGAAGGCTGGTCTTTCCTGAGAAACTGCCATTTCTCTGCCAGCAGAGCCAAGCTCTTCTCTCTCCTGCCCTCTCCCATTCCTCCCCCCACACACACACACTTTTTGGGGAACTGCTATGGAAGTTCTGACACAAACTCCTTAGCTAGAAGCTGAGCAAATGGCCACTCCACTTGCTGCAGAGCACATGGGTAGCCCAAGGCTGGGGCTGCCCATGCATGCTTAGGCTCCCTCCCCCTAAGGTAAACTCAACACAGGAAGCCAAGCTGATTTCTAAACAGGGAGAAGCAGCCGCCTGCACAGATGGTGCCCAGCCCTGACTGGAGGGCAGCAGAAGTGGTCACCCAACCCCTGGGCAGGGACATATAGTGACCAGCCAGAGCAGTCTAACAGGTAAGTGGGGAAATCCTTGAATCAGGTGTTTCTGTGTCTCAATCCCAGCCCTTTCACTCACAAACTGTGAACCCTGGAGCTTCTCTGAACCTAATCTCCCCATCTGCACGGCGGGGATAATAGCATCCCTCACTGATTCCTGGATATTCTGTAAGGATCATGAACTAAGATGTGTGAAACCTTTAGTGCTCTGTGAAAGGGAGCTGCTCTCATGATCCAATCAGCAGCCATCTGGGGCAGCTAGAGCAAACCTGAATGCAAATGCACAAGACAGCCCACCTCCCAGGCACGCAGTCTGTGCTGCAGATGGGAAGCCAACCGGGGTTATTCCTAGGTCCAGTAGAGACCAGAGGTTTCCCACAAGGACTAGAGGAAGTGCACTCTGTGGGAGATCTCAGGAACCAGGTAATTCTAGAGGAGTGGCAGGTTTGTGCAAATGAAGTCCACTTTAAAAACTGGGGCTCCTCCTGCCCTGAGGGCCTTAGTCTGTCTTAAAGGAACTTACCAGTACCCAACCCAGTTTCTGACAACTGGGTTCAAAACAGTCCCTGAACTGAACAGACCCTTCACAGAAGAGAAAATAGAATCCATCAACAAATACAGGAAAAAAAATGTGCAACATCTCTAGCAATTAGAGAATTGCAAATTAAAACTACCCTGAGATTTCATCTCACTCCACCCAGAATGGCAATTATCAAGAATACAAGTAACATAATAGCTAAATTGTGGAACCAACCCAGATACCCTTGAGTAGATGAATGGATAGCGAAACTTTGATACATAGACACAATGGAATATTACTCAGCATTAAAGAGAATAAAATCATGGCATTTGCAGGTAAATGGATGGAGTTGGAGAATATAATGCTAAGTAAGAAAATCCCAAAAAGCCAAAGGCCAAATGTTTTCTTTGATATGAGGATGCTGACTCATAATGGTGATGGAGAGAGGGGGAGCATGGGAGGGATGGAGGAACTTTACAAAGGTCAAAGGGGAGGGAGGGGAAAGAAGGGGTCATGGGGGTAGGAAAGACGGTGGAATGAGTTAGACATCATTACCCTGAGTACATGTGTGAAGACAAAAATGGTGTGAGAATACTTTGTGTATAACCAGAGACTTGGAAACTGTGCTCTATATGTGTAATATGAAACAAATTCCATTCAGCCATCATATATAACAAATTAGAATAAATAAGTAATTTAATTAAAAAAAGAATACAAGTAACAATAAAAGCAAGGATGTGAGGAAAAGGTTCACTCATACATCGTTGATAGGACTGCAAATTGGTGCAACCACTCTGGAAAGCAGGATTCCTCAGAAAACTCGGAATGGAACCACCATTTGACCCAGTTATCCCACTTCTCAGTTTATACCCAAAGGATTAAAGTCAGCACACACAGCCACATCAAATGTTTATAGCAGCTCGACTCACACTAACTAAACTATGGAACCAACCTAGGTGCCCTTCAACAGATGAATGGACAAAGAAAATGTGGTATATATATATATACACACAATGGCATATTACTCAGCCTTAAAGAAGAAAGAAAGTATGGCATTTGCCGGTAAATGGATCGGGTTGGAGAACATCACGCTAAATGAAATAAACCAATCCCAAAGAACCAAAGGCCTAATGTTTTCTCTATTGTGTGGATGTTAATTCACAATAAGTGGGGGAGGGGCTAGGGAAGAATAGAAGTTCTTTGGGTTAGACAGAGGGGAGTGAAGGGTGGGGAGGGGATACGGGACAGGAAGGATAGTAGAATGAATCAGATATTATGATCCTATGTGCGTATATGACTACACAACTGGTATAATTCTACATCATGTACAACCAGAAGAATGAGAAGTTATACTCCATTTACGTATGTTATGTCAAAATGCATTTTACTGTCATGTATAACTAATTAGAACAAATTTTTAAAAAGCAGTCCCTGATTGGAACATGGAAATCTCCTGACCCCATTCCCTCTGTTCCTTCCCACTTTGTAGTGAAAATGTTAAAAGAATTTGCTGTGATCTTAATTTTTTTACCCTGGTCCCCGAATTCATGTGTTCAAATCCCACCACCCCGGTGATAGAATTAAGAGATGGTGCCTTGGCGAAGAGATTAGGTAATGAGGGCTCTTGCCTTTATAAAAGGGATTAATGCCTTGATAGAGGAGGCCCGGAGGTCCTTTGTCCCTTCTACCATGTGAGGACATAAAGGAGGTACAACTTGCCATTTTGGACTTCTAGCTTCAAGAACTATGAGCAATAAATTTCTGTTATTTATAAATCCTAGTCTTCAGGTATTTTGTTACAGCTGCCTGAATAGACTGAGATGCTAGGGATGCAGGATTCTAAATTGTTTTAAAGATGATGCTAATAAAATACTCTGTTTGGGCTGGGATGTGGCTCAAGCGGTAGCGCGCTCGCCTGGCATGCGTGCGGCCCGGGTTCAATCCTCAGCACCACATACAAAAACAAAGATGTTGTGTCCTCTGAAAACTAAAAAAAAAATTAAAGAAATATTAAAAAAATAATAATAATAAAATAAAATACTCTGTTTAAAAATCACTAGGTCCTCGGGTTGTAGCTCAATGACAGACTGCTTGCCTAGCATATGTGAGACCCTGGATTCAATCCTCAGCATTGGAAAAAGAAAGAGAGAGAGAGAGAGAGAGAGAGGGAGAGGGATATTCTGGGGTTGGATCTGCATTTTTTTATATTTATTTTTTTAGTTGTAGTTGGACATAATACCTTTATTTCACTTATTTATTTTTATGTGGTGCTGAGGATCAAACCCAGCACACGTGCAAGGGAATCACTCTACCACTGAGCCACAACCCCAGCCCTGTCTGCATTTTTAACAGACTTATAAAATATTCTTATAGAAGTAGCCTGTAGATCAGAGTTTTTGAAAGACATTAAAACATGATTCAAAGCTGAGTGTGGTAGTGCATGCCTATAATCACAAATTTGAGGCCAGCTGCACAACTTAATCCCTGTCTCAAAATTTAAAAGGTCTGGGGGTCAGGCACAGGGACACACACCTTAATCCCAGTGGCTCGGGAGACTGAGGAAGGAGAATTGCAAATTCAAAGCCAGCCTCAGCAACTTAGTGAGGCTCTAAACAACTTAGCAAGCCTGTAAGCAACGTAGCAAGACCCTGTCTCTAAACAAAATATAAAAAGGGCTGGGGATGAGGCTCAATGATAGATAGAGTGCCCTGAGTTCAATCCCTAGTAAAAGAAAAGGAGAAGAAAAGAAATAGAAAGAAAAGGAAGGACAGAAGAAATTTATTAAGGAAGGAATTTCTCCCTATTCGGGCAATGCTAAAGAGAAATGTAAAACAAAAACTCATTTCTAACCTAGGATTTCCCCAATAGGTTTCCAGGAGAAACACAGAAGTTCTCCTGGATGTACACCATCAGCCTGAAGTCTTCCACGACAAGAAAACAGCTAATTCATCTTACCTTTCAGAGTAACTTTCTTTATGCCAAGTCATAGTGGAAAACAGTGGAAAGAAACGCCTTTCAGACCTCACAGATTTAAATGTCTCTAAGAATAACTTCACCTTTAACCTGTCCTTTTCAAGACCTCGAAAAGCGGTACATTTCATAGTGATTTATTACTGTGAAATTACCCAGTCATTTGCTTCTCAATGGGACTTGAGAGTTTTTCTTTTTTCTCTTTTCTTTTTTGGTTCTGGGGATTGGGACACTTTACCTCTGAGTTATATTCCCAGCCCTTTTTATTTTGAGCCAGGGTCTCACTAAGTTCCTTAGGGCCTCCCTAAGTTGCTGAAGCTGGCCTCAAACTTGGGATCTTCCTGCCTCAGCCTCCCAAATGGCTGTGATTACAGGAGTATGCCATCACACCTTGTCAAGAGTTTTTCATTTAAATAAATTCTTTTGTAGTATCATTTAATAAAATTTTATGTATTAACCACTATCTTTATGTACCCTTTGCAGAAACACTAAATAATAGTTAATAATTATTCAGTACTTCACCAGGTGAGAAGTCTTAAGTCCTTGATGTGTTCTGATTTATTAATAATTTATTAATTTATTAATGGGGGGCGCGGGTGGACATTGTCACCTTTCATGTCACAAAATGCAGTAGACTCCACTGCACTTCACAAACTAGGTACCATTTTTTCCCATTTTACAGGTGAGGAAAATAAAGCTCAGAGAGGTTAAGTTTTCTGAATACACAACAGTTAAGTTGTAGTCAAGCACAGACCATTAACCCTGAAGCCCACGCTCTTACATAAAGTGAGGTGCCCTGAAAAGAACAGCTGATAATAAAATTAACAGCTGACAATAAAAGCTGTTCTTTGCTGATAATAAAAGGGGAAACTGAGGCCAGCAACTGGTTTGACATTCTCTTCAGAATCCTCCATATGTTAAATACTTGAGATAATTTACCTTTGAGGTCCATCTAACCCTAGTCTGGTTGAAATTTTAAAATTAAAACAGCTTCACCCCAGCAGACCCAAAGAGACCCCATGAATGCACAGTTCCCCACGCTTCATCACGTCTGTACCATCTGCAAGATTTTGTCACATTCGTGTAGCTCACAATCTGATTACACACTTAATATTTTCATTTAAATCATCTACTCTGTTTCAAAAGGATTTCATAATATCTCTGAAGTCTATGGTTCGGTGTTCTGGTTGTAGTTTTTCAAATACTTTTAAAAACAAACATATAGGGCCGGGGATGTGGCTCAAGCGGTAATGTGCTCGCCTGGCATGCGTGGGGCGCTGGGTTCGATCCTCAGCACCACATAAAAATAAAATAAAGATGTTGTGTTCACCGAAAAACTAAAAAATAAATATTAAAAAATTCTCTCTCTCTCTCTCTCTCTCTCTCTCTCTCTCTCTCTTAAAAAAAAAAAAAAAAATATAGCCACTGAAACTTTAAAAACCATCAAGGATCCCCTAAGATTATTTCTAATTATACTACTGACAATATATCGCAAAGTTGGGACACACTGAAATTAAAAATCTGTGGCTTCTAGAACTATGACAGACTAAGAGATCTTCGAGAAGGTCTTTATTGGAAACCAGTATTTATCTTTGCCAATAAAGACAAATCCAAGAACAAGTTCAACACAACCTTCTGTGACTTTTAAACTCCAACCAACTGCCATGAAGAATTCAGTGAAGTCACAAGGTACAGTTTTTGTGACCCTCAATGCATGGTTTGTGCTTGCATTAAGTGTAACACAGCATATTATTTAACAATTAGATCTTGTTAAAGTCTGTTGTCTCCTGAAGTTTGGAATCCTTTCTAATGGCCAAATACCTTGAGTTGACTGTGAAGGGCATCTTTCCACTGCTCAAAGGAGGGCAGGGTTTTAAGGTCACCACCAGTATGGGGACTAAATTACTGAACTGGAATCTCTAGAATCTGGTGAGAAGAAATTTATTTAAAAAAAAAAAAAAAAAACAGCTTTGATCATAGTGTGTCCCCCCCACCCCAGTGACCAGAACATAAAGGAGAAAAGGCAGGAAGTATAGCCAAACTCTACTCACCCTTTGTCTCATCATCTATATAGAATGAAACTTATTCATAGTTCATGTTACCAGTTCCATGTTACCATGAAAAAACAGCCTCTATCTCAGAGCAAAGCCTGTCCAAGGAAGGGACATGGCCTTTGTCCTTGGAAAAACCCACAGAGCACTCCTAAGCACATTCCCATCCTGCTAAGTTGTTTATCTACAAATAACAGGAGAGATCTGCTGCGCCAGGTGTCCCTGACTCAGTCAGGCTAGGTGGGGACCCATAGCAGCCCCCTAGCAGCCACCAATCAGCATGAGACAGGGAAATACCTGGGATGCCAGATGACCCTCCCAGTGGTTTATGGTGGTTGATAACAAGTTGGGAAACCATGTAGTTCAGCACGTACACCCCTCTTGGCTCAAACCAATCAGTTCAAACGAATACCCCTTTTGTACTGACCAATCACCCCTACCCAACTTGTTCCCGCCAGTGAATGTGCTAATCATGTTTTAGATTTGTTATTTGATTTTCCCGTGGTGTGTGATGATTTGCTAAAAGAGGCTATGATGTATGTGAAGTCCCTGCCCTCCCCAAAAAATGTATAAAAATGCTGCAAACCCTGGGCTCGGGGCCTCTCAGCGTCACCAGTTGCTGTGTGTGCGTGCGGAGGACCGAGCTAGCTCGCAATAAACACCTCTTTGCTGCTTGCATCGATCTTGGGTCTCTGGTGGTCTTTGGGGGTCCCGAATTCGAGCATAACAACCAGCCGTGAAGCCACAGTACATCCCCTGCTGGCCTCATGGGTAGTTTTAGGACGCACTGAGGAAGCAGGAGGGAGCTGTGCATGTTGGGGGGCGTGGGTGGACATTGTCACCTTTCATGTCACAAAATGCAGTAGACTCTAATAATGGAGAAAGGAGCTCCACAAGCTTTTGGTTTCATAATTGATGCGACCATTTTCCTCTGCTCATCAAGGCAAATGACATCATAACACTGAAATCAATTTAGGCTAAAATTCACATGAGGAAAGTAAACATAACCACTGATATTTCCATAATAAATTTAATTTTCATTCGGCCTTTTTACAAGACCACAGAATTCACTCCTTAAGCCAAAGTTTCACTCGCATATGTTAAAAACACATCTAGAAGAACAGTTAACTTTTAAAGTCAGCCCATCGGTCCTGTTAAAGGGTGGACTAAAGGGGATTTAATGAGAGAACTCATCTGATAGGCCAGTAATTCACAGGACACAGGCAAAATAAGAGCTTGAGGATTTCAGAGAGATGTTTTTAAAATCTATGAAAAGATCACATGACGTGATGGGCAGTTTTATTACCTTTACCTACAGTGCTCAGATGCCAAGTACAGCCCACAGATGTGGGTTTTTTCTACCTGCATAGGCTTTTGAAAAATTGATTTCCCTGCTGCATTTAACAATTGGAGGATTTCATATAAAATTGTGGGTTTCCAACCACACTAAAAGCGTAATTTCTGGCAACACTATGCCCACCTTCCAGCATGTCATCAATAGGTGGAAATACCCTATAAGGGTTCAATTTTACCCATTTCCCCAATATGTCACCAACCCAGATCTGCAAGTATTTGGATTTTCACCCCCTCGGGGGACCCAGGACCTAATGCGCAGCTGGTAAAGGAATCAACAGCAGATTCTTCTGTTAGTATTGGAGCCAGCGTTAACACTTGCCACCTTCCCTCCTGAAGGCAGGTGGCATTTGCAAACAATGTGACAATAAGGTCTTCAGGCTCTTTGATGTTTCCAGACACCTCTACAACTCTTCGCATTAGGAGCCAACTCGGAAGCTTTCTCTCTCTCCAGAGTTTCTGAGAGGCTCTTCATGTGCAAGTCTGATACACATACAAATGTGCAACTATAAATGTAGAGGCACAAGATATATCCCATCTTCAAATTCTTTAATTCAACTTAAATGCGGGTAGCACCTGAAAGGAAAGTGACCACAACACTCGGAGCGACCACTGCTTTATTGCAGCAGCACAAAAGAGAGAAAAAGAGAGAGAGAGAAAGAGAGAGAGAGAGAGAGAGAAGAAAGAGAGACCAAGGGAGAGTGAAAGCAAGAGAGGGAGACAGAGAGAGCAAGAGCAAGAGAGAGGGGCCTGGCAGGAGGGAGTTTTTTATACCCAAATCTAATGGGGTCTGTGGGTCTGCAAGCTGCCTTGTTGGTGTACAGTGATTGGATCATACAGTAGTTGCTAAGGGTGTCATCTTCTATCTTCAGGCAGATGGGGCAGGGGTCAGATGTGGGCTTCCGTTGCACCAGACGGGTGGGGGTTGGTCAGCCTTGAGTGGGGTTGAGTGTTCAGACTTGATGCAAACAGATGATAAAGGACCAGACAGAGGGGGTTTGAGTGCATGGGTTACCCTGCAGCTAACATTCATTCAGCCTGCCTTGCAGACAACTTAGTTCAGCCTTTCCTGCATCTAACAGCACCAAGCCCTGATCACCACACACAGTATCACTGTGACGAAGTGAGAATTAACGAGCATAAGGGCAGCACTCGGGGAAGATGCAAAGGACCAGCCTCCTCCCAGGGTCCTCCACAGACATCAGAGGGAAAAGTCTTCTGTCCCAGAGCAGGCTGGGCTTTTGCTCCTATCTCAGGTCCTGGTAACCATCCCACTCCATCAGGGTCAATGACACCACAGGGCACCAGCTGGGAATTAACGAGTGGCCGTGGTCTGTTTGGCACTGTGAGCCCATTAATTAAGTAAATCGGGCATGAGTACAGGGAAGAGGGAGAAGATATTGGAAATCTATGACCTAGTGGCTGCTGGAAAGAATACATGAAAAGGCAATTGGCAGAAGGCGCATGGGTGAAGGAAATGTCTGGAAGGATGCACACCAGGTGTCAACATGGACCCTCTGGGTGGGAGGCAGGGAGCCCTAAGAATGAAGAACTGTCACCTTACACAGTCTGCTCCACTTACTTGTGTTTTCTAAACTGAGCAGCGATTGCTTTCATAATTATAAAAACTTCCTTTCCTTTTCTTTTTTTCTTCTTTCTTTGGTACTGGGGATTGAGCCCAGGAACACTTTACCACTGAGCTACATCCTCAGCACCCCTTTCCCCCCCTTTTGGTTGTAGACAGGGTCTTGCTAAGTTGCTGAAAGGCCTACCAAGTTGCCAGGTTGGCCTCAAACTTGCGATCCTCCTGCCCTAGCCTCCCAATTTGCTGTATTACAGGCATGTGCCACTGCACCTGGTTATTAAAACTCTTAAAATAGAATATTTAAAATGTTAAATATAAAACATTCTTATAAAATATGTTATGCATAGAAATACACTTAGGCAGAGAAAAAAACTTATCTGTGGGTGGAAAAACTAAAAGTAATTATTTTATTTTCAAAATTGTTCATATCATCCAAAATTTCTACTTCTATAATCTGAGAAAAAAAAAATAAACTTTAACAGGAAATTTTGAGATGAATCTCATAGTATCTTAATATCACCTCTCACCTCCTCCTTTCAATTCCAAAAATTTAACTGAAACAATCTGATTTTTAGTCTCTGCCTCCCTGATTTTCTATATCCTATAGCACTCAATAACAAATGTGATTAAGTCACATCTTATGACAACATCTGTTGTGACCAACAAATGACAACATGTCAAACAGCATCCCAGTGTTAGGATGCTCAGAAGTAAACCTTTCCAGGTGGCTGGTTCCTCACTGTAACATTTATCAAGCTCCCCTGTGCCCCCAGTGTCCACACCCACTATGTTCTGAAGTCCTGTCACTCAAAACAAAAATCCTAAGATGACTACAGACCATTTAGGTAGAGGGCAAATCCCCCGAGGGGTCCCATGTTGTGCTCTCCCCAAGTCTGCACTATGGAAACTTCCCAAGTCTTTATCTGGGTATATTCTGGGTAAAGAGCATATATGGGTTGGGCTGGGGATATGGCTCTGGAGTAGAGCACTTGCCTGGTATATGTGAGGCCCTGGGTTCATTCCCCAACACACACATACACACACACACACACACACACACTCACACTCGAAAGAAAAATAGCCATACAACAAATTTGCTGAGCTCCAGATAATGTGGCTGATCGATGTGCTACACTCACTCCTGAAATCTACTACAGAGTGTAAGAGTTAATTTTATGTCACATGAAATGGTCCCTGAGGTGCCTCGATATTTGGTTGACCATTATTCTGGGTGTATCTTTGGGGGTTTCTGGAAGAGATTAGGATTTCAATGTGTTGCCTTCGTAAAGCCGCCCCAGTGTGGACCGCACCATCCAATCCACCCAGGGCCTGAACAGACCAGGAGATGGAGGCAGGGAGCTCGCCCCAACGGCTTGAGCCGAAAGACAGAGTTGGGCTTCCACTCTGTTGCCTGTGACAACACAGAGGCCGAGAAACACACGGCACAAACGTAAGGGGACAAATGGATGAGACCAGCATGACTCATGGTGGAACGAGGTTAAGAGAATGATTCTATAAAACGAGCCCAGGGACTGGCTCCACACGTGCCTTCTTCGCCAAATGCAGCCCCGCGTGGCCTGAGGGGACAGAAACGTCACCATCCTCAACAAACTGGGGCAGCGGTGGAAGGCCTGACAGTGTGGGTATGAGGATGGGGGTTAGTAGAGGAGGGCTGGTTATCAAAGAAGAGACAGGGGGTTGCCAACAGCTAACCCTCCAGGCCACACTTCCCAGCACAGCCACTGCCCTGGGCTGCTCCTTGCTCCCTAGGCACAGGGGCAGAGAAGAAAAGGCAAGGGGCGGGCTCCCCACGGGCACCCAGCTCAGGCCCACTCCTCTCCAGGGGGATCTGCTACCTCAGTCTCTTCCTTAAATAAAACGTGCTTTCTGCACTTGCCTCGGTGTTTCTCTGCGGCTTAATCCTCAACACTGGAGGAAGCAGGGCCCTTTCCTGACCTCCGAGGCCGGGGCCACCAAGACGCAACACGAGGGTTGTCTGGTCGGAGCGGGGCCCGCGGTCAATCACGACCCTCCCACAGATCCAAAAGGGCAAGAGAAAAAGGACCCAAGCTGCCCAGTGCCCACACCTGGCCTCGGGGGCGGGGAATGCCGAGCCCTGAGCAGGGGTACGTGGCCCTTCCACCTGTCCCTGATTTAGAACTCGATCAAACGACCGTGATAGCGGCGAGTGAGGCTCCGCAGAGGCCACGGTCCTGGAGGAACAGGAATGACCAAGTCCAAGTCATCCCTTCCGAGTTGAGGCCGAGCGGGGCCTGGCACCTGTGCCCGGCCGCGCCTTCAGCCTGGGGCAGGGAAGGAA
>NW_026000206.1:2997749-3003258 GCF_001458135.2 Marmota marmota marmota | reverse complement strand
TGTGTTCTGAGAGGATCGGTGCGCTGAGCCGGATAGAGGCAGTGTGTTTCCTGGAAGTGTGTGTAGAGTGTCGGTGAGAGTTCGGGAATAAAGAGTTGCTGTTTGAATCTACAAGGCTTTGTGGTGGTTCGGTTATTTTGTGCCCAGCCAGACTGCGGCATAGAACAAATCTGGGGAAAATTTTTTTAGAGACCTACTTGAAAAGTTGCGTACTAGATGGGCACGGTGGTGCAAGCCTGTCATCCCAGCAGCTCGGGAGGTTGAGACAGGATTGCAAGTTCAAAGCCATCCTCAGAAACTTAGGGAGACCCTGTCTCTTTTTTAAAAAAAGTAAAAAAGGACTGGAGATGTGGTTCAGTGGTTAAGCACCCCTTGGTTAAATCCCTGGTACAAAGAAAAAAATTTTGCACAGTAATTTATTGATCCTACTATATACAGATATTGGGCAAGTGCTTTATAAATCTAATATTATGCTCCTAAGAGGTGCATATTGTTTTACAAATGAGGACAAAGAAACAGATATTATTAACTGTCTTACACAAGTAAAGTGAAGAGCTAAGAAGTTGCATCGTTAATAATTACAATAATATGTAAGTTAAGCACGTCTCATACACCAGACATTATTTTGTGTCCGTATCTTAAATAAAAATATAAATGTGGGGGTAGATGTGAGTGCTCATCTTGAGACACCAGAGTCATGCTGCTCTCAAAAATTCAGACATCCTTGTTTGTAAAGCACTCATAATTTTTTTACCCACTGAATGTGAACTCTCCCTCCTCCAAACCCTCAGAGCATTTCTTGGTCTTTCTTGTGGGATTTCTCATATTTTGACTTAGAGTGCAGTTACTGGAGGCCTCCTCCTCTCAGCCCTTGTGGAATTGAAAGCCTTGGTTAAAAAGTAGATCTGGGGCTGGGGTTGTGGCTCAGAGGTAGCCAGCTTGTGTAGCATGTGTAAGGCTCGGGGTTCAAACCTCAGCACCACATAAAAATAAATACAAATAAATATATTGTGTCCATCTACGACCAAAGCAACAACAACAAGAAAGTAGATCTGGTTGCTGGGTAAAAGACCCCTTCAAATGACAATGCTAAAACAAGGGCAGGTTTGTTTCCCCCTCCCATCCTGGTGCAGTTGCAGAGTGTGGGGCTGGAGGGAGACTCTGCTCCACAGTGTCATGCAGGGACCAAAGGACCTTCTGTCTGTGCCTCTGCCATCCCCAGAGGGCTCCCTTCATCTGGATACAGTGGCTCAACACCTTGACTACCATCCAGCCAGTAAGAAGGGGCAAAGTTAACAAAGGGAGGGCAAGCCCCTGCTTTCAAAGACAGAACCAAGTTAAAAATTCCCTTACTACTGAGGTTACAATGGCCAATCATATATGACAGAGTGCTCAACATCACTAATCCTCAGGGAAACGCAAGTCACAACCACAAAGGGACACCATTGTACCCCAGAAAGAACGGCTATTATCTCAAAGACAAAAGATAACAACTGCTGGGGAGAATGAAAAGAAAGGAATTTTTGCACACTGATGGTGGGAATGTAAATTAGTACAGCCATTATGGAAAGCAGTATGGAGGCACCTCAAAAAATTGAAAATAGAGCTACCTTGTGATCCAGCAATCCCAAATCAATACTCAAAGAGACATTGGCACTCACGTTTATTGCAACACTGTTCACAATAGCCAAGCAAAGGAAAACACATGTCCATCAGTTGATGAATGAGTAAAGAAAATGTGGTCCATCTGGGGACATGGCTCAGAGGTAGAATACTTATTTTGCATGCACAAGGCCCTGGATTTGATTCCCAGGACTGTGCATGCACACATGTGCACGCGCATGTGCACACACACACACACAGAAGACAATGTGGTACACATACACAATGGAATACTATTCTGCCATTAAAAAGAAAAGGATGAAATCCTTTATGACAACATGGATGAAACTGGAGATCATTATGTTAAGGGAAATAAGCCAGGCATAGAAAGACAAGTACTTCATAATCTCATGCATATATGAATTCTAAAAAAAGTTCATCTCATAGAGTTTAGAATAGAATGGTAGTTGCCATTGACTGAGGAGAAAAGAGAGGGAGAGCTAGGGGAAGATGATAAATAAAAATGTTTATTAAAAATATTTAATTACTAATAATGAGAGGGAGAACATAGAATAAAAACAATTAGTCTGGATGAAACTGGAGAATATCATGCTAAGTGAAATAAGCCAGTCCCAAAAAACCAAAGGCAGAGTGTTCTCACTGGTATGTGGATGCTAAGCCACAACAGGGAGGGGAAAATTAGAAGTTCACTGGACCAGACAAAGGGGAATGAAGGGAAGGGAGCAGGGATGGGAATAGAAAAGACAGTAGAATTAATTGGACATCATTTTACTGTCCATACATGACCAATGTAGCTCCACATCATATACAACCACAATAATGGGATACTAATTGGAACCAGTCATACTTATTCTATGTATGTGCAATATGCCAAAGTACACCCTACTGTCATGTATATCTTGAAAGAACAAATAAAAATGTAAAAACAATTAGTCATGTCAAGTGGCCATGTCTTAGGAAATGTACTCAAAACAATGTTATATGCATGCAATACAGTCTTTCTTCATTCAACAGATACATGTATAAAATGCCACCATACATCAGATAATGAGCTAATTGTTGGAAAACCAATGTAAAGTTTTTATGATTAATAGGTAAATAAATGAAGCAGCCCCTTTTTTGGAATAGCATTCTGGAGGTAAAACCATGAAAATTTCAGGAAGTCAAATAATTTAAAATAGGAACACAAGTAATTTCTTCCCATAGAAGGTCGTAGATAAAAACAGACATATTTAAAGCTGAATTTCCTGTGGCTTGCTTAAAATATGGAAAATCAATTATAAAGCAAACAAACAGCCCTGATTTATCAGGCTATACTGCCACTAGCAAAATATATTGCAGAGTCTCAGTCCTGAATTTTTACTATAATGACTTTTTCTGTATTTGACTGTGAAACATATTTTTATTTTTTCCCAATACCAAAGAAAACAAAACAAATTGTCACTTACTACATTTAGATAAATATATGGGTCTAAAATTGAATTCTTTTCATGTCTGCTATAAGATAAACATTCAAGGGATTTAATCTGGGAGAGGAGCCAAAAGTCCAACTCTAATTTATTGTTATTTTTAAATTATATATAAGCCACAGCACAGAGCCTTTAATAATAATGTCAGCTGAAATGCCCCGGGATGCATGACTGTTTCAACCACAGACATCACCAGCTCCGCTTTTCTCATTTCCCAAATTCCATTAAGATTTATTCCATCTTCCCAGATGTGACATCACCCCCTGCAGCTCCCCACTATAAAAAGTCCAAAAAATGATTTGCACTTAGCCTTTAACTAAAATGCCAATAGTAATGTGAAGAGTCATATTAAAGGGTAAACATTTTAAAGTGAAATGTTGAGATGATGTTGAGTTTCTCACTGAATTAAAATTAAGTTGTATTTAATCAGAATGAAGTTGGGCTTCAGGTTTCAAAGAGGCAGAGACAAGTGAGGAATTTGTATTTTCCTCCCCCATGTTCTTGGCTCATGTTGTCTTTCTCTGCTATGAACATTGCTCCTAAGAACCCTGACTTAATTTCTGCCCTCTCCTTGGCTTATCTAAAAGGAATAACGGATTCCCAGGAACCAAATAAGACTTATCTATCTAGGGGAGACAGAGTTCCTTATAAACAATTTTGCAATTCTTATATTATGTAACAATTAGATAGACATTTATTTAGCAAATATAAAGTATAATGTGTCTGTCCCATACCTAATAGTTACTATTTGTTTAGGAGTTACTATAATTAAGGCACAATTCTAAGTCCTCTGAATACTGAAACTCATTGGTCCATTAAAAATATTTAGGGAGCTGGGCATGGTGGCACACACCTACAATCCCAGTGGCTCAGAAGGCTGAGGCAGGAGGAGCACAAATTCAAAGCCAGCCTCAGCATTTTAGCAAGGCTCTGAGCAATTTAGTGAGACCTGTCTCAAAATAAATAATAAAAAGGGCTGGGGCTGTGACTCAGTTGTTAAGCACCCTTGGGTTCAATTCCTGGTAACAATAAATAAATAAATAAGAAAGGAAGGGACAGAGGGAGGGAGGAAGGAAGGAAGAAAGGAAGGAAGGAAAAAAACAGGTACAGAGGCATATGCCTGTAATCCCGGCAATTTGGGAGGCAGAGACAGGAGGATTGAAGGTTTAAGGCCAGCCTCAGCACCTTAGTAAGATCTTATCTCAAAAATTAAAATTAAAAAATAGGGATGTAGCTCAGTGGTAAACTGCCCCTGAGTTCAATCCCCAGTTTTAAAATTAAAATAAATAAATAAAAATATTTATGGATCATTAACTATATGTATATCCATTCTGCATGTATTTATACAGCAACAACTATGCACCAGGCATCATGCTGAGTTTGCATAAGCCCCTGCTTTTATGAATCTGTGGACGACTAGGGAAGGGAGACAACCAAACACTTGTTCTCAGTACTATAACCCGTATAAAGTCTGGGTCCCCATGGTTCAATATCCCAGCAGTGTCACAGTTAAGGAAGCACAATTCAACAAACCAAAGTAATTACTGTATAGCTCAGATCTCTGTCAAGGTCCTAAAAAATAAGGAAGCATCAAGAAACCGTCACAAACGGGGGAGATTGGGGAGATGTGAAAACTAAATGCCAGCAAGGCCCAGTGTTACTCACCTGAAATCCCAGCAACTCAGGAGGCTGAGGCAGGAGGATCATGATGAGTTCAAGGCCAGCCTCAGCAATTTAGCAAGACTCTTAGCAACTTAGTAAGACCCTATCTCAAAACATAAAACTAAAAATAAAAAAGAACCAGGGATGTAACTCAGTGGTAATGCACCTTTGTGTTCAATTCCCAGTCCAGAAAAAGAAAGAAAAAGAAAACTAAATGCAATGGAGTGTGCTGGATTGGATCCTGGAACAGAAAGAGAATATTAATGGGGAAAATGGTAAATTCAATTAAAGTCTGGAGTTTGTTTACTGAACTGAACAATATCAGTTTCTTGGTTTTAACAAATATATAGCAGTACTGTGAGGTATACAGAAACCCTCTGGACAATCTTTTTTTTTTTTTTTGGAGATGGGCTTTTGTGGATCCCATGTGGGAGTGGGCTCAACTTGTTCTTGTCTTTCTTTTTTTTTATTGGTTGTTCAAAACATTACAAAGCTCATGACATATCATCTTTCATACATTTGATTCAAGTGAATTATGAACTCCCATTTTTACCCCAAATACAAATTGCAGAATCACATCAGTTACACATTCACATTTTTACATAATGCCATATTAGTGACTGTTGTATTCTGCTACTTTTCCTATCCCCTACTATCCCCCCTCCCCTCCCCTCCCATCTTCCCTCTCTACCTCATCTGCTGTTGTTCAGTTCTCTCCCTTGTTCCCCCCCCTTTCCCCTCACAACCTCTTATAT
>NW_026000206.1:2976788-2995699 GCF_001458135.2 Marmota marmota marmota | reverse complement strand
TGCTTGGACTTGCTGTCTCATGTCTTCTCTAATATTCCGTTCCATCTGAGTTAGGTATGCCTTGAGTTCTTTCCCTGTCCATGTTTCTGATGCTTCTAGGTTCTCCTGTAGATTTAAGTTGACCTGCATTGTTTGTAATCCTTTTTTCCCTTGTTTATTCATGTTGTTCACGTTACTTTCCAGCTCTGTTTGACTGCTGTGTATCTGCTTTCTCCTATAAATTTGTTTTGGTTTTTTATCTCTGTTGTCTCTCCTTTGTGGTGGGAGACTATGCCTAGAAATGTTGGGCTTTATTGTACTTTAAAGCTGATTCATTCAATTCATAATAGGCTTCCGGATTCTGTATGCATATAGTGATTTGTTGTTTGTTCTTAGGACTTTATGTTTAGGTTAGGTGCTATGATGGTATGAGGGTTAGTATGTCTTGGCTACTTTAGAAGGTTGCTCTACTGAAGGGGGATACTAACAGGCAATTGGATCAGGGTGTTGGTAGTAGCTAGGTATTTAGGAGCCCTATAGACAGCCTTGAGACATTCACCTATTTGCATTTAGACAATTACACGTAATGGAAGACGTAATGCTTGGGATGAAAATTGGGGGGTAGGGGAAGGAAGGTGCTCTTGAAAAGAAAGAAGGAGTGAGAGATAGATTAGAGGAGAATGAAAAGAACAATAAAACTTGAAACGGGAAAGAAAGAAAGAAGGAAAAGGGGAGAAAAGAACAGAGAGAGAAAAAAAGAAAAAATTAAAGTCTTAGAGATCCATTTTCTTCTCTTCCAGTAGGCGGAGCTGTGCCCTCGGGCGGAGCTTCTGCCCTCTACCTGCCCATAGCAATCCCTGTAAGGCGTCTCCTGGTAGTCTCTCAATCTTGTCAGTCCAGAGCCGTTTCACTTCTCCGGCCCCTCCACCCCTTCCTCCTGTCAGCCGGCCAGCCAGGTCCTGTTCACCAGAAGCGGTTCCCCAAAGATCTAGTTACACTTGCAGCCCCACCGCGCGTCCCATTTAAGCCCCAGTGCTGTGGTAAACTGGCGGCTAAGACCTTGGGAGTCGCCGCTGATGATATGGGGGGTTGGGGGTCGGGGATCCCCTCTGCTACCTTACAGACATGACCCCTGAGAGGTCCATGAAGTTTCCTGGCTGCTTGTATCTGGATGGGGTGGGAGTCACACACCTGCTAAAGTGGATTCCACTGAGAAGGAATTCCGTCGGCCGAACTCCGGTGACATCACCTCTCTGCTATGGTGGGCCCCAGGCTCCTTGCCGGAGTGTCCGAAGGGAGGGGTGGGACTGGTCCGTCCCAGGTTGGCCTCAACTCCCGGCTCTCTATTTCATGAAGGCTTGGCTAAAGACCTCTTCCTGCCAAGCTGCGTCTCGGAGGCTAGCCGCCCAGTCACGGTGGCTGCGGGCGGGCGGCCGCACCGCAGTGCGCGGACAGCAGCTGGCGGGTCTGGACCTCTGCGTCTCGTGGCGGGGATTCACTCGTCTGGGGCAAACTGTCACCTCCAAAAGTCCTAGTAACTCCTGGCCGGTCTCTCTTCAGTGGAATTTTGCTAGGAGATTCTCCGCAGGTAGAATCTAAGCGTATCTATGCGTCTCTCTGACCCCATCACTGAGGGGGTACTGAAAGCGCTGCCTCTCCGCCTGCTGCCATGTTGGATCTCTCCTCTGGACAATCTTTTTAACCTTTCTGTAAACCTAAACTTACTCCAAAATGTGGAGTACATTTAAAAAAAATAGCTCATATCATTATTTGAATTCTCAAAAACCCACAATGAGGGCTGGGGTCATAACTCAGTGACAGAGCACTTGCCTAGTAAGTGTGGTACTGAGTTTAATCCTTAGTCAACATAAAAATAAAATAAAGGTATTTTGTCCATCTACGGCCCACCAAATGCCACAGTCTGGCTGGGCACAAATAACCGAGCCGCCTCTTGTAGATTCAAACAGGAACTCCTTTATTGCCCGAACTCCACCCGCACTCCACGGGCACTCCCCAGAACTCCCTCACCCTTCACCAGGCTCCGGAACCCCGCGAGAACTCCACGGGAACTCCAAAGTCGCAGGCGCCCGAGGCAGCAGGAGCTGCCCTATTATCGGAGCCCCCCTATTGCCAGAGCCGCCCTGTTGCCAGACAGCAGGGATCTATATACAATTGAATCACAGCAATTATACACAGCTTAACTTAATTATCATCATCTTAATGGCTCGCCTCTCAACCATTACTTCTGGCAAAATGCCAGGGGCCATTCCAACTGTGGTTGTGGCTCTCAACAGGCTTGGTTATTTGTGCCCAGCCAGACTGTGGCAATCTACAACTAAACTTCTTTTAAAAACCCACAGTGATATCTAAACACAGTCCATAGTAACATTTATGAAAGTCTTGAGCTGTGGTTTAGTTCTTAAATTAATTATCTGTGGCTGCATGTCAAACTAACCCCAAACTTGGTAGCTGAAAATGTCAAAGGTTTCTCCTCTGACACCATGTCCAAAGGCCCAGGGACTGGAGTGGCTGAGCTAAGTGAGCCTATCTCCAGGTCTCAGGAAACCACAATCCAGTTGCAGACATCTGAAGCTTCCCCTTCTATAATTTACCTATTCACATAACTTCTCCTAATTTCCTCATGTTCCTCCTGTTTTGTTTTCCCACGCTGATTTCAGATGTTTTTCTCTGCATTCTAGAAACTAATTTTTTTTTCAATCATGTATGTTACAAACACATCTCACAAGCTGTCACCTATTAATTGGCTCTGATGATGGTGTTTGCCTTCCAACAGCAGCCAGAAACAGGACTTGTTAATGTATTCAAATCTATTTTTTTTATGTATGTACTTTAAGGATCCCGTTGTGTTTGTCAGCTGTGCATCACTGTAACAAAATACCTGAGAGAATCAACTTAATAAGCAAAAAGGCTTATTTGAGCTCACAGTTTCAGAGGTTTCAGTTCATGGTCACTGGGCCCTGTGGCTTTGGGTCTGGTGCAGCATAGTACATTGTGGTGGGAGCATATGGTAGAGGAGGCCCCTTTGCCTCATGGCAATCAGGAGGCAAAGAGAGAGGAAGAAGCAGAGGCCCCAATATTGCCTTCAAGGGACACTTTCCATGACAAAACTACCTCCTATGAGGCCCCACCTCCTGAAGGTTCCGCTGTCTCCCAGTAGCATTGACTGAGGTCAAAGCCTTTGACACATGGGCCCTTGGGGGACATTTAAGATCCAACCAGCTGGGAGTGTGACTCAGTGGTAGAGCACTTGCCGAGAATGCACCAGGCCCTGGATTTGATCTCCAGCACCACTGGAAAAGAAAAAAAGAATAATAATAATTAAGTTTCAGGGCAAGGCTTGTAGCTAAGTGGTAAATTGCTTGCCTGCATGCATAAGGCCCCGAGATCAATCCCCAACACCACCAGAAAATAAATAAATAAAAATGCAAATTGTAGCACTTATTAATGAATACTTCCCCACCCAAGCTCAAAAAGAATAATCTACATTTTTTCCATTGTGCTTTCTCTGTAAATTTCAGTCTTTCATCCACCAGAAGTTGACTTTTGGATATAGAATGAGATGAGGACCCCACTGTATTTTTCTGCCAGATGATGACTCAATTTTCACAAGATTATTTACTAAATATTCCACCATTCCCCTATCTCTAGAAACTGCCAGGTTCCATCTCAGAGAAACCCTATGTCTAGAATCCTGCTACTCCCCTAGGACTGTTGGACTTACAATATTTGTCAGGATCTGGTAGCATGAGTCTCCTTTCTTTTCCTGAAAAATGTTTCTCGGTTATTCATGAAGCTTTATTCATCCGTCTCATTTGTAGAATTCATTTATTAAGTCCTCTAAATATACTTCTAAAGTTTTAATTGAAGTTGCATTGAATTTGTAGACTAATTAGGTGAGAATCAACAGTGTTTTAATGTTGTCTTCTTATCCATGGTTCTTCACTTATTTACATCTTACTTTATACCCTTTAATAGAGTTTCAAAATTATTCTTCATAAAGGTCTTGAGACTTTTTATAATTTCTAGAAAATTTATAGGTTTGTGGGATGTGGGCTTTTTTGCTGTTTTAATTGGTTCCTGATTGTCTCTCACATTTATGAATTATTTCTAGAGTGAAAGGGATAATGAATATTGACTTTGTACCCCCCAAAGCTTGCTGAGCTTTTAATTCTCATTAGTTCTAATGCTTTGTTTATTCTCTTCAGTTTACTATGTAAATTCTCATGCCATCTATAAATAATGACAATTTTGTCTCTTCAGTTCAAAATAACTGGGGCTTAAAGACAGAAGTTCATTTGTGTCACATAGAAAAGTCAGGCTGGAGGAAATTCAGTTGACACATAGCTCTGCCGCCATCCAGGACCCAGGCCAGTCCACCGACCTGGCCCCTCACCCTCATGTTCAAGAGGTCACTTGTCATAATGTCCATATTCCCCGCAGCAGGACATCAGAAGCTTCATTTATAGCTCCTCTCCTATTGTCAACCTGCTCCCCAAAACCTAATTTGAGATGTTGAAAATCAACTATCAATTACTTATTTTACTTCACTATTTCGGGAATTTCTGCTTTTACCATTATATATTTTTTTTCTTTCTTTGTTTTTTTTTTTTTTTGTACCTGAGATCGAACTCAGGGGCACTCAACCACTGAGCCACACCCCCAGCCCTATTTTTTATTTTTTTTTATTTAGACACAGGGTCTCACTGAGTTGCTTAGTGCCTCGCCATTGCTGAGGCTGGCTTTTTTTTTTTTTTTTAGTTGGACACAATATCTTTATTTTATTTATTGATTGATTGATATTTATGTGGTGCTGAGGATCGAACCCAGAGCCTCACACATGCAGGTGAGCACTCTACCTCTGAGCCACAGCCCTAGCCCACGGAGGCTGGCTTTGAACTCGCAATCCTCCTGCCTCAGCCTCTAGAACCACTTGGATTACAGACGTGCACCACCGTATTTGAATTCACTCAATTTTCTATCTCCCAGGCACTTAAATTGAGAACAGAGCCCATGTGTTTTCTATATTTCTTGTTTCTAATTGTATTCAAACCACAAACTGTCCCCTGGTATAGTTTGAGTGGCAGTGAGTAAACTCCCCCTGGATTGGCACTCGGTCCCCTTGTGGCAGGAAGCTTCTCACTTGGCTCTGGGGATCCCTGCTTCCTGGGACTCTGTCCTTATGTAATCCCCTGCCCTTGAGTGAGGGCTTGTCCTACAGACTTGCTTCTAGACTAGGACACAGGGGATGGAGTCCCTTCTGAATAAGCCACAAAAGACTCTGAAGTCCTTCTGGTCATGCTCCCTCTCTTGCCCACTCAGATGGAGAGTTGACATAGGAGAGGAGTCCACCGAGCAGACAGCCTCTGGCCAGCCACCTGCAAGGATCTGACATCTGCCAACAGCCTGAGCAAACCTGGAGAAAGAGCCTTCCCCAAGTAAGCCCTAAAATGACTGCAACCTCAGTCCACAACTTGACCTTGAGCCAGGGCACATAGCTGAGCTGCACTGAATTCCTGATCCACTCAAACTGTGAGATAAATAAACGTTGTGTCCTCTGCCAGGGAGTTTGGGATCATCTGTTACACGGCCATAGATGATGTATATACCCCTCCAGCGTCTTTAACCCAGGAATTATTTAGTGGTCTGGAATTCTTTCATTAGTCTTCTGGGTTCGTTTTTTCTTACCACTGTGACAAATCACAAGCTTAGTGGCTTTAAAACAACCCAAATTTATTACCCAAGGGTTCTGGCTTTTAGCTGAGGACACAGCTTCTAGAGGCCACCTGCCCTCTTAGGCCCAGAGGCCTCTTCCTCCTTCTTCAAAGCCAGCAATGGCCGAAGTGTCTTTCTCAGGTGGCATCCCTGGCCACCCTTGCGTAGCCACATGTCCTACCTGTGGAGGAGGCTCTCTGCTCTTGAGGTCCCTTGTGGTGAGACTGGGCACACCTGTGTAATCCAGGCAACCCTCACCTTCTCAACCTTGACCTTCATCTTCCGCAAAGCCACTTTTGCCACATAAGGTAACAGATTCACAGGTTCTGCAGACACCTTTGGAGGGCCCTGTTCTTCCTACCACATACTGACCCTGATTTATGATTTTCTTATGTTTCCAACACAACACATAGTTTATATGAAGTCATTTCTTTCAAATTCATAGATATTTTCTTTGTAGCACCATAACAAATAATTTTGTGCTCTTTCTTCATGTATGCAAAAGAATACAATCTGTTTCTTTTTTTATTTATTTTTCACTTTTAAGTGGACACAACATCTTTATTTTATTTTATTTTTTTATGTGGTGCTGAGGATCGAATCTAGCGCCCCACACATGCCAGGCGAGCACGTTACCACTTGAGCCACATCCCCAGCCCTTCAATCTGCTTCTTCAAGGTAAAGTTAAATGTATCTAATTTGAATATAATCAATGTTATTAAACACTCCTGTGTCCTTTGGGGTTTTTTTGCTTGATTTGTCCATTTTTAATACATACTAAAATTCCCAATTGCAATTCTTGATTTTTCTGTCTCTTGTCTTAATTTTATCACAAATGCATGCCTGTAACCCCAACAACTCGGGAGGCTGAGGCAAGAGGATTGCAAGTTTGAGACCAGCCTCAGCAACTGGTGAGGCCCTAAGCAATTGAGCGACACTGTGTCTCAAAGTAAGAAATTACAAAAGGGGATGTGGCTTAGTGATAAAGCGCCCCTGGATTCAATTCCCAGTACCAAACACAAAAAGCAAACAAACAGCTTTATAAATTTCAACATCTGATGCGAGGGTGTACGTCAAGGTCGGCACACCCCTTGGTCTGTCATTCCTCACTCAGCATACAGCACCTTGCTTTGTCTTCAGTTGTGCTATTTTGCCATAAATGTTTTGTCTGGTAGCAAGCTGCTAAAGTTTGGTTTTTAGGGTTTTTTTGCTTTCTACTTGCTGGGTACATCTTTTCCTCTCTTCCTTGTCCATCTGCCTCTCCTTCTGTTTTAAGTATGACTTGGTAGATGCTGAACTGGGGCCTCAGGCTCAGCTGCTTAGCACAGCAGAGAGTCTCCGACATTCAACAGCTACCTTCCTCCCAGGCCACCTGCTCCTCCGATGCCCAGCTGTTCCCAAGCTCACCGTGGTTCTCTTAAGGCTGACCACTGTCTGGCTAGTGATTGCTCTTGGTAGACAGGACAGCCACTAGGCCCTACCCAGTGCTTCTCCAGGTGAGTCTGGGGTGGAGAGACGAATCCTCCACCCAGGCTTTCTGGGCTCGAGGGCCTCCGCCTGGGGACCCTCTGCAGTGTTAGTGGTGAAGGTTCTGCTTTCCAGGAGATGGCGCCCAATCAATGTGTATCCGTTTCCCTGCTTCTTGGCCTGCTGATTTCCAACCTGCATAGACTGAGCTCTGTCAGCCTCCCTGCTCTTGTCTGGGATCAGAAGTCATCAGCTTCCTTGGCCAAAAGATAAATTCTGAATGGCCTGTAACAGGGATTTGGTTTTTTTACAAGAAATTGTACAACTGTTCATTGCCTAAGAGTCAAATTCATTTAGACTTGGAGCCTCGCCTAGGGTCAGGCCAGCGGGAAACACAGGAGCCCTTTCCATCTTTGTTTTCAATAGTTGGTATGTTCACATGGCTCAAAAATAAAAGTGTTACTGTGAGATCTATCTCCCACCTCCATCTATAATCACCCATGTTGGTTTCTTACTCACCTTTCCGAAGTTTCATTCCACACACAACAAGCATAAGGATGTCTTAGAGATGTATGAGCCTCCATATCATTCATTCTCATTCCCTCTCTCTCTCTGTGTGTGTCTCTCCCTCCCTCTCTCCCTCCCCCAACCCTCTCCAAATCTACTCAGCATTTTGCCTTTGTTATTTCACTTTAAATTCTGGTAGATCTTTCTCAACCAAGCAGTTGATCATTCTTTTCTACAGCTACGTGGGATCCCATGGCATGGAGGACTGCCGTTTATCTAACCATCTCCCTTTGATAGACGTTGAGGGCATGCACAGTCTTTGGCCATTAGAGACAGCGCTGCGTTGAGTAAAAGAGAGTTAAAATAATGGGGGGGTGCTTTGAGGGGACAAGTCGAGGCATTTAATTTTCAGAGTGTTTCCCTGTAATTTCTTTCCTCTGCTCCGTTTCTTCCTGCTGCATTTTTATTCTCCTGGGAGCCAAATGTTGATGCTTTATTGCAGTTTGCACATTGTTCAGGGTCATTTTAGTGGTTGGAATTACGCCATAAAATAGAAAAATGTACATTGGTGGAAGTCCTGAAAGTTAACAATAATAGCTACAAATCTCCCGTTTGCTGGGTGCCTTCTATAGCCCCAAGCACAGAGCCAGTCTACTGTGGGGACTTGCAAGCTCAACACAGAGGATCAGCCAAGACACCTCCTTGCTGTCACTACAGCCTAAGAGGCACAAGGAGTGACAGACCACTCCTTGCACAGCTACTGAGACTACAAAAGGTTGAGAGAACTTTTCTTCATTGCTCTGTAGTTTTCAAAATCCCATGGGGTATACATCCAAAAGAATTGAAAGCGAGGACATTCATACAATCACCAAGGAATGGTAGCAACCTAGATGTCCATGGACCAATGAATGGACTGACAGAATGTGGATATATACGATGGAATAATCCACCTGGAGGACGTTATCTAGATGAAATAAGCCAGGCACAGAAGGACATGCTGGCACTCACCTGAGGACCTGCGTATATGAGGTGCCCTCAGTAGTCACATTCACAGAGATGAGGGGCAGTGGGGGTGCGAGTGTTGTCTAAGGAATGGAGTGTAAGATGTGTGAGATGAAGAGTGCTCTGGCTTAATGCCACTGAACTTGTCACTTAGAAATAGTTATTTTGGTAAATTTTACATATGGTAGTCTTTCTGTTTAAGCAGAGCCCTGCTCTGATCAAATCATTTCCCCCAATGATCCATTTTTCCACTATAAGTGAAGAGAAGTGCATAGGAAAGATCTCCTCATGAGGATGATGTTAATGAAAATCAGAGTTCACAGAATCAATCAAGCCCACTGGGCTCCTCACCTCCTCCCACTGGGTCCTTGGAAAGTGCTGCAAGGTCAACCTCTGCACATCCAGGAGGAACCACTGAAAACTGTTGGCACCAACACAAAGGAAGGATAAGTCAGACGGACATACACTGAGGGTCAATCAGCCCTTCCCAGGTATTAACAATAACCAACTGCAATTGTTAAAAACAAAATTCACAACAGGCCAAGCTACAAAATACTACAAAGAAGCTATAAAAATCTACTGGAGAAATATAAACAGGATAGGCTAATATCTTTGATATTAGGAGAAATGTATTTTTCCACTTTTATGCAGTGTATTACATTATAATTTAAACTAAATAAATATGCATTTACAGGCTGGGATTGTGGCTCAGTGGTGGAGCGCTTGCCTAACATGCTTGAGGCACTGAGTTTGATCCTCAGTACCACATAAATGTAAAATAAAGATATTGTGTCTACTTAAAACTAAAAAATAAATATTAAAAATAAATAAATATGCATTTACAAGAAAAGCAAAATGAATCAGAGTAAAATACCTAGTGTGTATAGATGTAAATAATTATTAAAATATATAATTCACATGAAAATATAAAAATCTATATATGAAAAAAATTTACTACCCAAGAAATAGTAGTCAGTTTAATGAGCAGTTGATTTAGGAATAAAGATTCAATTAATGAAAATTGTTAGGAAAGAATTTTCTGATAAATAAAATGGTGAATTTTATGCATCCTTGTTTTTAAAAGGCAGAAAAAGGTATAAATCTTGTATTTGGTCTGAGTAGTAAACTTTTATTATCAGGAAAAAATCCTTTAACCATCCAGGTGGTTTATTTGATCCTATTTCTCTAGCTCTTTGGAAACTTTTCAAACTTAGTGTTTACTTCTTCCTTTGAAGGGTGAAGTTGGCCAACTCTTGTACATACCAAAGAGATTAATTTTTAAGCTCTCTCCTTTGATATAAAATGTACACCATTTCTTCTCCTTTCATGTTCAGCTCCCACTGGAGCAAACCAAGCACTAAGATTTTGGAGAAGTCTCAACTATTATTAAGGAAGAAATAAGTGGCTGCTGATCAGCCTGAAGGAATGGGTGGAGGAGATTTGAAAGCAAACCAACCCATGAGTGGGCTTCTCTATGTCAACCACTTTCAATTCATGAGCTCATTTAAATCTCAGAGCAATCCTAAAGAGCAAGTAAAGGTTGTAATCTTTGTTGTACAATTTGGGGCACTAAAGCTTTGAGAGGTGAGGGAGCTGGTCCAAGATGGCATGGTGAGTACATGGTGGATCAAGGACAAATACGGCAGTCTGTGCTTTCCTGCAGCCTCAGCCACCTCCCTACATCACCTCCAAGCCTGCAGTGATACCGTGCAACAGGAGATATGCCAGGGAAGTTGAGGTATGCACTCTGGTGTTTCTCCCCTTGGATTGTGGACAAAAATACCCCAAGACCACCAGCTCTACTGAGGGCAAAAGCTAGTCACTGGGTAAAATTCTGCATCATGAAAGCTGACCCTTGACATATGTTCCCCACCAGGAGACTCAACTGGTGGGAACTCCAAAGGCAAGCTGTGGAAGCAGTTATGAAATTTCACGGCAAAGGTGCTTGTCCATTGTATTAATCTGTTTTCTGTCGCCAATAGCACAATACCATAGACTGAGTGATTTATAATGAAGAGGTTGATTTTGGCTCATGGGTCTGTCCAATGTTGAGGGCCACATCTGATAATGGTCCTGCTGGCAGAATCCCAAGGCCATACAGGGTATCACATGCAGGAGACAGGAAATTTTTGTGTGTGTGTGCACGTGTGCACACACAAACGTGCACTGGTCTCTCTTCTTATAAAGCCACCAGGCTCAAAAAAGGCTGACCCAGATGACCTTATCTAATCAAAGTCCCCATCTTATTTTTAACACCAGTCAGATTAAGCATCCATCTTCTTAATGCCTCACAATGGGAATTAAATTTCAATCTATGAACCTCTCAGGAACACAGTCAAATCATAACTAAGACATAGCACCATTTAGGCGAAGGTCTATTTAGAGAAAGACATTATTGTCAAGTAGTGACTTTAGCGATTTTGAAGTCACCCAGGATTTTACCATCATGGGTCTTAATGTCTGCTTTTCTTTGCATTTATCCAGCTTGTTTAGTGCTTCACCAGTTTTGGACAGTCCTCATTACCTCTTCAACTACTGCTCCTGCCCTGTTCTCTGTCCTCTGCTCTCAAGGTCTCCAGTTACACTCTTTCCTGTGTTTTCTGTCCTTTTCCTCTCTGTGCTTCAGTTTCTTTCTTTCTGACCTGCCTTCCAATTCACCATTTCTCTCTTCAACTCTGCCTTTTTTGTTGTGAAACCCATTGTTGAATTCTTAGGTTCTGTTATTATATTTTCCAATTCTAGAATTACTATTGAGTTCTTTTTTATATCTTCAGTTCTTTAGAAGTCTCTACATTGTCATCTAATTTCTTGATAATATTAATCAACTACTTTTAAGACTCCATCTAATAATTCCAACACCAGGATCTGTTTGTTTACCATGTTGTCTTTTTTTTGGTTTTCAGTTACATACATTAGACATTGTGGATGAAAAACTGTGCAGACAACTTGAAGTTCTGGGTGATACAATCTTCCGCCCAAAAGGATTTGTTTTGCTCCTTGCAGGTGGCTTGGAGTAGGTTAAATCTGCTTGAAACAATCAAGGATGAAGCTGATTTAAGTCTGAGCCTCAATCTTTGGGAGGGTTGCTCTACTACTGTCAGAAGTTCAAACTGGAATTCCAGGGTACTTAACCAGAGTCCTTCCTCCTTGGTATACCCTAAAATATAATTTTTTTGTCCCCTCAGTGTAGCGCCCCCTTGCCCGCAAGGAAGACGCAACACTCAGGAATCTTCTTTCAGCAGTTTATTCAGGCCCCTGACAGTTCTTCTCCTCAGTTCTCTTCTTCAGTTCTCCCCCTCCGGATGCCCCTCCCAGCCTTAATAAAGCATCTCAAGCCCCAATGCAAAGCAGCCACGTGGAGCTTTCTCATAGAGTGATGAAAAGTCATGTGCCAACTCTCCCAAACAAGGAGTTGTTTGTCACAGACCACAGCGGAGCCAGCGCCATCATGTAATGGCGACCATAATTTACATAAACGGCAGAAACGGCTCACCACACCTCAGTCCCATAGGTAAGCCAGAACCTCTACAATCACCTTTTCCACCTCTCAGTCATCACTTTCTGCCTTGGCCAATCACTTTGCCATCCTCCCTTCTTGTTCTGGATCTTGGCCCCTCATGTCTTCACTTCCTTGGTGGGTCTCTTTTGCTATTAAATAGATTTTTTTTCTGTATGCTTTATTTTCTAGGAGGAGGGCTGGTATACAATAAGCTAGTATACCAGTTTACCCATCCAACTGAATTGGATGGGTAAATAGCCAAGAAGGAGACAAGACTCCCTAGCAAGAGAAACACTGGGTGGACTATTCAGATCTCTCCCTTCTCCTTTCAGATGCATAATTTAGATTTAAGGGCTTCTAAGAGGTAAATTAAAGATCTGAACAGGTTTGTGGGGAAAATAATACCTATAGCCAATAATTAGATTTTCCGAAAATAAATTTTTATGTTCAGGGGAAATTTTCATTTTAAAGTAAGAATAAATAAATGAAATGCCACAGACACTGCAAAAAGAGTTAAAATATTACTAATGCTAGCTACAGGAGTCAGCCCAAATACTAAAATCAGACATATGCATCTGAAAAAAAAACAAATAAACACAATGCAAATCATACACAAGGCATAAACAAGATAATTCAAAACTTTCCAAAACAGAGTCTTTCTCAGATTGGCTCAGAAATGGCCACTGAGTTACATGACCATATGTGTGAGCCATATTTGAATGGCACCCACTGGCCAAACCAGTTTGTATATTTGGAAGCAAGGTGCAACTTTGTAATGAACTCTCTCCTTCTGGCTGAATCGGACTTGAAAGCTCTAATAAATGGACTAGAGGGCTGCCGAGTTCTAGTAGAGAATGCCTTACAGAAGTCACTCACTTCCCGTAACTGACTCTTCTTCCTCCTCCTCCATCTTCTTGTCTGGTTCTTTAGGATTCATATTTTACTGAAAAATAGATCACTTTTATTGCCTAGCTGGGTTGCTAAGGTCTAAACCTACATTTAACATACTTTTGGTGGACACTGGTGCTGCCACTCAGGGACCAGACCCCTCATGAGCTTCAGAGGGGATGTGACAAGCCCTGGACAATATCCATCCAATAAAGTCCCATTTCCTTAGCAATTTATGTTTCATTCGCCTCAGAGAAATTTCATACATTCTGTGGTTACATTTCAAACCTGACTCAAACATTCACAGAGCTTCCTCTAAAAAGAGGTTCATCAAAGGGTGAACACCTCTATCTTCCATCCATAGACACACGCACACACACAAAAATCAAATAATAGAGGGCTAAGTAAAAATAGAATTCATGGGACATCATTATACAAAGTACATGTATGAAGACTTAATTGGGCGTCAACATACTTTATATACAAACAGAGATATAAAAATAGTGGTATATATGTGTACTAAGAGTTGTAATGCAAAAAAAAAACACAAAGTACATGTATAAAGGCATAAATTGGCATGAACATATTTTATATAAAAAGATATGAAAAAATGTGCTCTGTGCAATAAGAATTGTAATGCAAAAAAATAATTTTATGAAAGTTTTTTTTTGGTTGTTGTTTTGTTTTGTTTGTTTTTTAGCAACAAAAAAATTTCAAGATCTTGGAACTAGAAAAAGCAAGTTCCAGGGGTTGAGGATGTGGCTCAAACGGTAGCGCGCTCCCCTGGCATACGTGCAGCCCAGGTTCGATCCTCAACACCACATACAAACAACTATGTTGTGTCCACCGAAAACTAAATAAATAAATATTAAAATTCTCTCTCTCTAAAAAAAAAAAGAAAAGAAAAGAAAAAGCAAGTTCCAAACATCATATAATGTGATTCCATTTTTATAAGAAAAAAATGCAAAAAGAGAGGATAGAATATATTTTATTTTTATTTTCTCAATAATACTTCTTTGCATTTTCCAAATTTTTTTAATCCAACAGGCTACCAGAGACTGTTTTGTATCTACCTATTTTAGGGCCTCTCAGAGTTATCAATAATCAATAATAGATTTCCAAAGAGAAACAAAACAGTGCCACAGAAAGAGGACTGGGCCTAGGATAGGAGGCTCGCACAGAAGTTCCAGCTTCCCACTTATTCCTGACTCACTGTGGACAAGTATCACAGCTTCTAGAAGCCTCAGTGCTCTCATCTGTAAGATGGAGATCATCCAAGGATGTGAAGTAATACAACATTTATTAGCTTGATTTGGCAATCCACAATGGGTGCAAGATCAAAACATCAGATTTTACACCATAAATATGCACGATTTTTATTTGTCAGTTTAAAATGAGAAAAATACGTGGAAAAAATAAATTAAAAATGAAAAAAATTTTTAAATGAAAAATGTGAAAAAATGGAGCTCATCATCCCTGTCCAGCTTTCCTCCTTTAATGAACATTTAGAGCAAATGAAATAAAGTCTCTAAAGCCATCTGCAAAGCAGACATGCAGTTCAAGAAAAGGGAGACTCCATCACTACTAAAGATGTTCTGCAAGCTCATGTGCAGCTGTGACTCCAGCTCCCAAGGGTCAAGGCTCAGAATTTTAAATCAGATAAAACCTTCATCCTCACCATGCAGCTGCTCCCCAACACGTGATTGTGAGAACCTGCAAGAGGACCCAAGAAGGAGAGCGAGACAGGCATGTAGTAACAGAGAGAAAACAAGACGTTCACAAAAACCATCAAAGTGAAGACACAACTTCCCCGGGGGAGCACATGATCAACAGAGACGAGAGGCAGACAAAGGCAAAAACAGGCTGTGTCCACCTAGGAGGGACAGGATCCTCTGTTTCAGATGTATACAATCTCCTCTCCCTTCCAAATGTACTGAAACGAAATGCTGATGAACGTGCTGCGACACGTGTTCCCTGAGAAACACTCGTAAGTGAAACTTGGAATTTCATCTCATTTTAAAATTTCTGCTCTTTACTCTGTCCACAATTCTACCACTTCATCTTTATGTGATGCTGGACAGGCCATACCACTTTTCTGACCTGTTCCCTGTCTGTAGGCTGGCCCTGTACCACTCCTTCGCTGCAAACATGGGAGTGAGGTATGAAGTAACTCATCAGTTTTAGATTCAAGTTGGATACCAATGAACTTGCCCCTGGGAGCCTGGACTCCAGTGTTGTCATGATCTACAACGTGACCACACCTGCTCCCCTCTCAGATCACCTGTGACTGGTGAGGACGACTCTGGAGCCCCACTCCAGTCCAATTACATGCTGGGCCTCTCTGTTGTCTCAGACCTGTCGGTTTACATACAGGTGACCCACCTGTTATTTCTACAGTGAAAATGCTGCTTCTGTACAGAGTGCTGACTTCATATAACTGTACTGCCAGCCTGCCACCAATAGATAGAGGGTCACTTGATTTTCTAGTAACAGAATGATCTGATCCATCTATGAGTTTTTATTGTCTGATTAAGATACCTGTTACCAAGACTAGAAATTTAGACTAATAATTCAGCATATATTCATCTCTGTTTTTTTTTAAGATTATTTCTAAAAATGTGATTACTGAGTTAATAGGTACAGACCATTACATTATACATTATTACACCAAACTGTTTTCTGGAAAAAACATACCACGGGGCTGGAGTTGTGGCCCAGTGGTAGAGTGCTTGCCTAGCATGCATGAGGCACTGGGTTCAATCCTCAGCACCACATAATAATAATAAAATAAAGATATCGTGTCCACCTAAAACTAAAAAAATAAATATTAAAAAAACCATACAAATTAATTTCCCTACTAGCAATGTGAGTTTAATATGCCCATCTTTTTCATTAGTAGCTAAGCCAGGTGTGTGCTCAGGAGGCTGGGGAAGGAGATCACTTTGGCCCAAGGGTTAGAGAATAGCCTGGCAACATAGGGAGATCCTGTCTCAAAGTCGGGAAGGTGGAATCATAGTTTTAAAAAAAAACACCTCTTCAGATTTTAATTTACATTTTTGAGATAAGAGAATGAATATTTTCTTTCAAGGTTACTGGATTTTTTTTTCTTATTTTTTAAGTTGTTAAAAAAAATGCATCATGACAAGAACGTGAAGAGAGCGCCTACAAAATGGGAGAAAATCTTTGCCACCTGCACTTGAAAAAATTAACATCAGAAAGACTAATAACCCAATCAATAAATGGACACAGGAACTAACAGGCACTTCACAGAAGAAGAAATGTGATCAGTTAACAAATATATGAAAAAATGTTCAACATCTCTAGCAATTAGAGAAATGCAAATTAAAACTACACTGAGATTTCATCTCACTCCAGCCAGAATGGCAATTATCAAGAATATCAGTAACAATCCAGGTGCAGTGGTACATGTCTGTAATTCTAGCAGCTCGAGGAGGCTGAGGCAGGATGATCACGAGTTCAAAGCCAGCCTAAGCAATTTAGCAAGGCCCTAAGCAACCCAGTGAGACCCTGTCTCTAAAATAAAATACAAAAAGGTCTGGGGATGTGCCTCAGTGGTTGAGTGCCCCTGAGTTCAATCCCTGGTACCAAAAAAAACAGGATATAAGTAACAATAAATGTTGGTGAGGATGTGGGGAAAAGGGTACACTTATACATTGCTGGTAGGACTGCAAATTGGTATAATCACTCTGGAAAGCAATATGGAGATTCCTCAGAAAACTTGGAATGGAACCACCACTTGACCCAGCTATCCCAATCCTTGATATATACTCAAAAGACTTAAAATCAGCAACAATGACACAACCACATCAATGTTTATAACAGCTCAATTCACAATAGCTAAACTGTGGAACCAAACTGGGTGCCCTTCAACAGATGAATGGATAAAGAAACTGTGGTGTATATACTCAATGGAATATTACTCAGCCTTACAGAAAAATGAAATTGTGACATTTGCTGGTAATGGTTGGAGCTGGAGAATATTCTGCTAAATGAAATAAGTTGATCCCAAAAAACCAAAGGCCAAATGTTTTCTCTGATATGTGATGCTAATTCACAAATGCAGGGAGCGGGGTTAGGAAAGAATAGAGATACTTTGGATTGGAAGGGGAGTTAAGGGAGAGAAGGGATATGGGGGGTAGGAAGGATAGAATGAACCCGACATATGGTCCTATGTGCATATGATTACACAACTGGTGTGATTCTACATCATGTACAACCAGAAGAATAAGAAGTTGCACTCTGTTTGTGTGTGATGTGTCAAAATGCATTCTACTGTCATGTACGACTAATTAGAACAAATTTTAAAAAAGAAAGAACACCATGAGTATGTGTTCCAATCCTAAGACAAAGAAGAGCTGCTGCCCTAGAACTGAAACAAAATCTCTCCCACTTTCTCTCTCTCATACTCAGGATAGAACAGGCTGGAAGGTGCTGGGGTGGAGCTCGGAGGCAGAGCACCTTCCTGGCACGCACCAGGCCCTCGGTTCAATCCTCAGAGCGGAAAACCAAAAAAGCAAGCTGGAAGGAGACTTAAAGACCCAGCCAGACATGAACTGCAGGAAGTCCTAATACAAATAACAGAGAAGGGACACTTCAAAATAGGCAAATTAAGTCTCTCTAGGCAAAGCTATCATAGGTACAAAAGAAGCAAAAACAAATGTTTTGACACATGATAATTTGGAGAGGTTTAAATCTTTCCACAGACAAAACACTTTATAATAGGTTTTCATTCAGATGAACAAAGAGCATTAAATCCAAAATCCCTGAAGTGAATTGTACTTCCCACCAACAAGGCCACCTTCCCCAGATGGCAGTCCTATTCTAGACGGGCAGCTTCTTTCCTCAGCAACCGCAGCCAACAGGGCATTGCACAAGCACTGGAGAGCGGGGGTGAAGGCGTTATTCATACTCCAGCTTACAATTCACAAGGGCCAAGGTGCGACTGTGACTAGACGCTTCCATGCTACGGTTCCCGTCCTGGTTGGGGAAGGGGGTGCAGGAGCACTGAGCTGCAGGTGCCAGGGAGGAGAGAGGAAAGGGTCCTCATTGTCCTTTTCTGACTCTGGCTGTTCCTCGAAGGACATGAATGAATAACTGGGCTCAGTTTCTGCAGAGGGAGCAGAAAGCAAGGCCAGGGGAGAGGCTGGGGAGCAGGCAGCGAGGATGGAAATTCTGGGCCAAGGACATCAGCTCGTCCCCTCCCGTGGTATGGGGAGCTAGGACAGGCCTCCCAGGATAAGCTAGGAAGCAGAGGTGTCAGGATGGATGGATCCAGAGGAAGCCCAGCTACCCAGGCTCAGCAAGCAGAGCAATGGACGTGAGAATAGAGAACCAACCCTCAACAGGGACCACAAAGCAGCTAGGGATGGGGACACAGGCTAGGGACACTTTCTATGCTCTTTAAGAATAGAACAACTGGGCTGGGGTTGTAGCTCAGTGGAAGAGCACTTGCCTAGCATGTGTAAGGCACTGGGTTCGATTCTCAGCACTATATACAAATAAAAAAAATTTAAAAGTCCATCAAAACTAAAAAAAAAAAAGAACAGAACAATTTGCTAGGCATGGTGGCACATGCCTGTATTTCCATCAACTCGGGAGGCTGAGGGCCTGGACCATGCTAGGCAGTCTACCACTAAGCTACACCCCAGTCCTGGGTCCTGTTTAAAATCATATTTGAAAACCTTCATTTTTATCCCATTAAAAAAAAAAAAAAAAAAACTACTTGAGGCAACACAGCAAATTATAGTCCCCAACTCCTAAACTCTTCTTTCAAAGGTATCCTTTGAAACGTTTGCTTGTACAAAAAAAAAAAAAA
>NW_026000206.1:2924674-2976121 GCF_001458135.2 Marmota marmota marmota | reverse complement strand
TTTTTTTTTTTTTTTTTTTTTTTTGATGTAAGCTCAGTTGATTCTCCCCTGCAATGACTGTGAAGCCCTGAGCAGGACAGCTAGTCTGCCTACTCTGAGCCTCAGTCCTCTCATCTGTAAACAGGGCAGATGCTACCTACCTCAGCTGGGCTTCTGTCACCATTACAGGAAGAAGCTTGAGCTTGCAGGGCCTGAAACAGTGGGCACCCAACAAACCAGAGTCCCCTCCCCAGCTCTGTTCCAGAGAGCAGCACTCAGAACAGCAGCAGCCTCGTCCACCTGACACTGCTCAGAGTCAGAAGTGTTCTTCAGAATGGCTGAGCAACTTCTGACTGGCCAGTCGATGCTGGAGAGAAGCAGAGGCCTGGGAGAACGAGCTGGGCGTCAGTTTCGAGAGGCACAAACACCTTCCAGAGCTCCTTTCAACAGGAGTGAATGCCATCACATGGCCGCCAACGAGAAAGCACCACTGGAAATGCTTTTGAAATCGTTTAATGAAAAGTATACCTGACATTCTTCTTACAGCTCTTGCTGCACTTCATACGGAACTTCATTTCTTCAGTTGCTCCCATGAGTGATGCCTCCCAACTCGTGTCTTTCCACAGGTGCACCTTCACCTGGCCACTGGACTCACCTTTTTAGGTACCAGACACCACCACCAAAGCTGGGAGAGCCGCACATGGGGATTCATTACCACCCTGTGCTTCTGAGTGTATGTACACATCCCTTAATAAGGTCTTAGAAATAAGTATTCTTCAAGGGATTGGGGGTGGCTCAGTAGCAGATTTCTTGCCTAGCACATGTGAGGCTCTGGGTTACACACACACATACACACACACACACACACACACACACACAGTCACACTTTAATACAAGAAATGAAAGAACACAGTGGGCCATTCCAAGTACACCAATTCCATATCCTTGAACCTAAGCTGCAGCTCACCACTGACTAGTATGCGGCATTTTGACCACTATTTTATGGATTTTCTTGCTAACCCCTGATCTGTTTTATATGTTGCCCTACAAAATGTCCTATATGGAAGATCGCTGTGATCGTTTCATATTTACCCTAGTGGTACACATGTGGACTGCCCAAGCTCATTTCACTTGGTCTGAAGCATAAAGAAGAAAAATAAGCATTTTCTTCATCCTTTGATCCTTATTCCAAATGAGTCAAATTGGGGCACACTGACATTATCCAAAGGCATTTTGCAAGAGCCCAGATGAAGACAGGCAAATAATTATCACCATCCCTCACGTCCACCCATGCCAACACATGCCATGCCACCCCCCCCTTCTAATGGCTGCACCTCTCCAGCCTTGCACACCCTGCACTCCTGCAGATCTCCAGGCTCTGCCGCTCCTCAGACAGCTCTGTGAGCAGAGGAAGGCTCTCTCTCTGTGGCAGTGCTCACTGCCAGAACCCTGGCCACCGCATGACCCAGGAAGGATGAGGGTGGTAGTAATCTGCCACTGAAGGCCTGGTCTTCGATGCACCTGAGCACTCGTGGCAAAACAATAGCATGGTACTAACCAGCTAAGGCTATGAGTGCCTACTGTGTGCTGAACACAGTACTAACCAGCTAAGGCCACGAGTGCCTACTGTGTGCTGAACACAGTACTAACCAGTTAAGGCCACGAGTGCCTACTGTGTGCTGAGCATAGTACTAACCAGCTAAGGCCACAAGTGCCTACTGTGTGCTGCTCACCAACAAAGGGGCCTTACTCCTACTTTTGTTTAATCCTTACAGCTCCCCCATGAGGTTAAGGAACTTCTGGGTAGAGGAAACTGACCCCAGAACAAAACGAAACCAAAACACACTTTGCTGAGAAGTTAGTGGGAAGAAATCATGCACAAGGATTCACAACTGAGAGGTAAAGCTTGGACACAAGCCAAGACAGGTAGACACTGGAGGTTTACTATGCTTTTGAGTTTTTGGTGAGCTCAATTTGTAAAAATAAAATACCAGGACAAAACCGATAACCTGGTCAAAATATCACAGAAACATCAACAGACAAGTCAGCCGACCATCCATCCTGCACACCCCAGGGCAAGGGCTGACAACAGGAGCAGCGCTGGCACCTTGGCACATGAAGAGCGTGAACTGCCAATTCCCCCACGGGAACAAACCTATTTTCAGAGTGCCATCTTGCTACGTAATAATAAGAACTACACTTGGAGGAAAAGCATCCAGTGTCTGCCGTTCAACTCACCCTCCTCCGAGTGGCAAAACTGAGTTCCCACCAAAAAAGTGCTTGGCATACACGGCGGCCCAGCACCAAGGTGGTGAGATGCCTCCCAATCAGATGCCTGAAACAACAGAACATGAACACCACCAGGGCCAGTCATCCTGGCTTGTCTGGGACAAGCCTGACCTCCAGTTCTTCTTATAGTCACACCAGGTTACCATTTCAGCTCTCAGAGCATCCCCCCAGCACAGTGGTCTCTACTCTAATGCTCATTCCCAAGGGTCCATGTCAATCACACCTTTCAGGAAACATACTTACCTCAAAAATAACTATGGCTTGTGTTGTTTCCTTTTCTTTTAATCATACTGTTCTGAGAAAACATGCTTATCTGCTTGGATTCAAGAAACACAAGTGACTGTCAGACTTGGGAAGCCATATGCACTCATGTACTACAGCATTAGCATGACTCAGTAGGCTCGAGGTTCTGGCCAGTTGTAAGAAGACTCTTATCCTTTGAGTTCAGATACTAACATTTTTAAAGTTTTGTTCCAAACTCTGCACATGAACACTTCCAGAATGACTAAAGACTTGATTTTCCCCACCTAGGGAAGATAAGAGAATTAGTCTAGAATAGGGGCTGGGTAAGGTCTCAAGCTGCTCCTGAGGAGAGGAGGCAGTTTGGTCAGCTGTGCTCTCATCTTGTCTACAAACTGGAATTTGAAAATGTTTTCAATGAAAGAGTCCTGCTGCTTTTCAAAACCCTGCAAACCACCCATCGAGATGATCCTCTCGGGTCTCTTTCAAAGTGTCAAATTATGGTTTTGATTTTAAAAATTCCCTTATTCAACAAATATCTGGGAAGTCCCTCACTCTGTGGAAAGACTCTGTGCTCGCATGGTGGTGACAACAGTGACCAAGACTTTGCTCCAGACTCTGCCCTCAGGAGAACTATAAAAAGACTGTATAGTGATGGAAAAATAGGTCATCAACCAGGTCCAAAAAATTCTATTTTATGTTTCTTCAGGTTTAAAATGAAATGGCAAGAATCCAGGCCTGGCACACATTTCTTCCATGGACAATGGCCCAAAGGCCCTTCTCTTAACCCATCACTCAGAAGACAGGCAGAACAAAACACAAAACTCACTGTAAGTTGAAAAATCAAACAGGATTTTATTAAAATATATATAAATGACCCTCATTTTTTTTTATTTCATCAGTACTGGGAAGTTAAGTGAAAATTAAGTGAAAAGCAATTTGTCCTGGTGTGGAGAAACGAAGGCCGGAAGGGAGTCAATAAATCTGTGTTCCAGCCCAGATCTGCCATGTATCAGTCTAGAAAAGGCATTTAGTGTTGTTCCTCAGCTAGAAAATTGAGGTGGTTGGAATATAGGCCATCCAGGGTCAACTGCAGCTCCAAAATTTTACAGTTCTCATTCTACTATTAGTAGCAAATTATAAAGTCCTGTATTAGCTACACAGCAGCTACTCACAATAGAAAGGGAATGACACTGAACTCACAGGATTTTCCTTCTTCCCCAGTACTGGGGACTGAACCTAGGGGTGCTGTATCATTGAGCCACATCCCCCAGCCCTTTTCATTTTATTTTAAGACAGGGTCTCACTAAGTTGTCCAGGCTGGCCTTAAACTTGTGATTCTGCTGCCTCAGCCTCCCAAGTTGTTGGGATTACAAGCATGTGCCAGCACGCCTAGCTCAAAGGAATACTACTAAAGGAAGACATGAGAATACAGAAGTTTGCTGCTTAAAAAAATCACTGATGTTACTGTTTTATTCACACCAATTAGAATATATATACACAAAAATGTGTATCATATATAGCTTTCAAAAAATTCCATGTTCCATGAGAACTATGTAAACAATGTAAAATGTTTCCACTACATAACAAAAGAAGAAAATCAGCATTTCTGTGTAGGATTAGGAAAATATTTAGATAATTTGAATTTATGGTAAAACAAAGTGAAATACCACAGAGCAGTCTTTTTGTGAAGTAGCTTTACAGCCTAGAAGCAGTACATTTCATACTTTCAAAGACTTTGGTATAAGGGAAATTAATAAACCAGAAAACAAAAACCTCTACTTTGGTTCTCACATTAAGTAGAACTTCAGCAATGAGGCAACTGCCAGCTTCGTCTGATGACCAAATGAAACCTGACATGTGCTCCCTCCTCCTTGTGTAGGTGGACACTCCCAGAGAGTCCATCACAGAACTTCTGGAAAGTCAAAGCACTTCATAACTAGGCTTCCGGTGGTGTGAAGGCTCCACAACACCGTAGACCCAGCGTGGGCTGCAAGTGACCTTGGCCACTTCCTCAGAAAGGACCCTGCATCCCAGCAGCTCAGAACCATGCTTCACATTGAAAGTATGACATCTTTCCTGAAAATCATGTTACCAGAGTTTCTCAAGAAGTCCATACCTGAATAAAAGGAACATACTGCACTAATAAAAAGAAAAATGTAAGTTTAATAGCCCATTGATGATGGTTTTTCAGAAACAGAAATAACCATTTGCATGCTACAAATATTTCTTCATTTAACTCACACTTAACTTGGACAACTATACAACTAAACAAATCTGAGGAATTTTTCATTGCATTATTTTTATAATTACATTTTCTCATCCATACTGTCCAAATGCAGTAGATTTTTTCATTTCCTTTTCGCTCCATGTGTTGCCTTCTGAATGAAGCCCACACCTGAGAGTCATGTGTGAACAACTGTCAACGCATCGCTTTTCAATCTTCCATCACAGGAGCAGACTGGGAACATCCATGGAGAGTTCTTTCAGCAAGGTGATTTTCCCTGGGACTTTCTGTGAAGAGAAGAAAGTTTTAAAAAGAAAACTTGGTAAATGTCACAAATTTACAGTAAGAATATAATGCACTGCCGCTCCTTCCTGAAGTGAAAGAACATACAGGTTCATGCTCAACCTTCCTGAGCAAACACTGCAGACGGCCTCCAAATAACACAGCCTGGGAGCGCACGGCCTCAGATGTGCCATCCGAAGGCTTGGGAGGGCACAAAGTTATTTCAGCAAGAGGAATCTTTGTAAAAAGCAAGTATGGAAAGTGAAAGACAAAATCTTAAGTTAATTATCAGGTTAATTTAAGGCTTTTTAAAAAAGCAATAAAAGGAAATAAACGTGAAAATATTATTTAGCTTAACTGGTCTCTGAATGAATCAAGCATAATATTTTCAATTATTTTATCAGTTTAGTATTAAAAACTTAGATTCTAGCCTAAATTTTATAAGCAAATACATATGGAAATAAAGCCACTAGAGTAAACAAATCTTATGTGAGATAAAAGGTTCTGACTGAGGTTTCCAAAATCCAGGAGTGTTGTTTTTGGGTTTTGTTTGTTTTGAGAGGGTAGAGAGAGTCAAGACTGTGGTATACTGAGAACTTGCATTGCCAGACATTCAAAAGTAAAAAATCACCATTATTAACACACCATAGAGCATGCCATTGTTTTATGCACAAAATGAAAGATGCCCAGGAAAGAGAGTCTCAAAGGAGTCAAGAGACCTTCAAACAAGTAGGGATACCGAATGGCCACAACCCTGATTAGTTAGACATAAAAAGAAAAACCATCCAAGCAAAAGGGATGGCAAAAACCCCTCACACCTCTTATCTGACATGGGAAGAGGGGGGGAAAATTCCCTGTACACTGAATGGTACCGTTGTTCCCTCCACCTGCAGATTCTGAGGTCTGAGTTGACACTACCAGCATGGACCAAGAACATCTCAAGTAGAGAAATCAGCTTAAGTAGACCAGGTGGGTAGTGACCCCCAGTGGCTGGCAGAGAACAATACATGCCCTCTCAGAAACCAACTTATAGTCAACAGCTGATGTTAAGATGCATTCCAAACTTAAGGATGCTAAAATAGGGAATATGACCTGCAATCAATGAAATATGATGGGGAGATAAATAAGTCAATAGAAAAGACCAGAAAGCTCAGGAAATGGGCTAGGAATACAGCTCAGTGGTATGGCTTACTAATATATGAGGCCCTGTAACTCTAAAGCATAAACAAAATTAAAAGTAATATGTATGAAGACATGAATTGATGTGTACATATTTTATATTCAAACAGAGGTATAAAAAATTGTTCTATATGTGTAATAAGAATTGTGATGCATTCTGCTGTCATGTATTTAAAACATTAAAACCAGCCTACCTCACACCTCCAGAAAAAAATACAAAAGGGTCAGGAACAAGCAATTAACAAAAGAAGAAATACAATCAGGCAGGCATATTCATACACCAAAAATACTCAACTTCACTAGTAATGGGTGCATGGACAGATGGATGGGTGCACGGACAGATGGATGGGTGCCCTGATACGGAACACTCTCCAAGACGCAAGGTCACTTTAAAAAAATGAAAAATTTTACTGTGTGTAAGCAGAAGTCTGGAAGGATACACAAAAAAGATGTCACTTCAAAAAGCTAAATCAAGTGTTTATATAACTCATTCAGAAAAGCAAACGAGAACTGTAAGTATACCCCAGACACATGAGCACATGCATGCACACATGGTATAGGCTGATATGGGAAAATTACACAACATCTTAAGCAGAAAAAACAGGCTATAAAATAGCAAACAGTGTAAAACAGACTTAGAAATACTTCAACATTTTTGGTTGGTAAGATTATGGGTAGTTTCTACTGCTGCTTATTCTTTTCTGTATTTTCTTTCTTTTTTTTGTGTGTGATACCCAGGGGTACTCTATTACTGAGTTCCATCCCCAGTTCTTTTTATTCTTTTAAATTTTGAGACAGGGTCTCAGCAAGTTGCCCAAGATGGTCTATAACATGCAATCTCCTGCCTCAGCCTCCTAAGCAGCTAGAATTCAAGGCACATACCACCACACCCAGCTCTTTTCTGTATTTCTTACATCTCAAGGCCCTACAAAAAGAAGTACAAATCAACACCAAAATCAGTAGAAGACAGGAAATTAATCAAAATCAGAGACAAAATTAATTGAATTGAAATCTTTAAAAAAAATTTTTTTTTAAAAATCAACAAAACAAAGTTGTTTCTTTGAAAAAATAAACAAAACTGATAAACTCTAGCCAAACTAACCAAAAGAAAGAGGGGGAAAAACTCAAATTATTAAAATTCATAAGAAAAAGCAAATATCACAGACAATACTGAAATACACAGGATAATCAAACTATTTTGAAAATTTATAATCCAAATAAATTAGAAAACCTTGAAGACATCAACAAATTTCTAGAGTCAACCTAACCAAATTGAATCAGGAAGATACAGAAAATTTAAACAGATCAATTTTAAGTAATGAAATTGAAGACATCAGCAAAAGCCTACCAACAAAGAAAAGCCCAGGACCAGGGCTGGGATCATGGCTCAGTGGTAGAGCGCTTGACCTACATGTGTGAGGCACTGGGTTTGATCCTCAGCACCACATAAAAAAATAAATAAGTAAAATAAAGGTATTGTGTTATACACAAAAAAAGAAAGAAAAAGACAAATAAATTTTTTTAAAAAAAGAAAGAATAACCCAAGGATGGATGAATTCTTAGTCAAGTTCCACCAGACCCTTAAAAAAAAAAAAAAAAAAGCTAATACCAATCCACCTCAAATTATTCCACGAAAATAGAAAAGGAGGGAACTCTTCCAAATTCATTATATGAAGCTAATATCACCCTGATATCAAAACTAGACAGACATATTAAGAAAACTTCAAACCAATATCCTTTATGAACATAGATGTAAAAATTCTTAATAAAATACTAGCAAATCACATACACACATTAAAAAGATAGTGTACCATGATAAAGTGGGGTTCATCCCAGAGATGCAAGGTTGATTCAACATATAGAAATCAATAAATGCAATTCACCACATAAACAGACTTAAGGTCTGAGTCACTATCGTGACTGCTTTTAAAAATGGCCTTCAAGTACGTGGAGCATTTGTTTTACAGTATGACAGCACCAATCATGATAGAGTTGATTGGTGCTGTCACACTATAAAACCCCCATTCCAAATGGCACAATTCTCCTACCAAAACCTCCCATTCCCATCTTCAAATCACTAATGAGGGTGTTCCCCACTCCCATCTGTAACCTCTCCTGCCACCAAGTCTCTGTCATCTCCCATTCCTGTCTGTCTTTCCCTTCCTGTCCCGCTTATTGGCTAACCCTTAACCCTGGCAAACCTAAATACCTGCTTACTGTGAACTTCACCCAAGGAGCAGAACATCACCAAAGAAAAGCCAGGCAATTGTGCCAACTGTACTGACTTCAAATATATGACCAAAATACCAAACGGGCTTTCGGCCTGCAATACAATTCTATTACCCCAGGCTGATAAATTCCTTTTCCCACACTGAGGTAATATCACCTGTTCCTCTCTCCTCAACCTCTCAAACCCTCTACACACTTCAGAGCGAAAACTGAAGTAACCCCAGGACCCTCCTCCTCCCACCTGAAATCAGTGTCTGAACTCTATGCCCTCCTCCAGGGCAGGGGATGCATCCCTGCTCCTTTCCTAAGGCTCAACTCTCCACCTTACCCTGGCCCCACGCCTCCCATCGCACTCCTTTCCCAATATTTCCTCCATCAAGTATCCCCTCGCACTCTTATATTATCAATTTTCCCCTTGGTTCTGAATTATTCCTACTGGCAAATAAGCACAACTTACTACCATCCACTGCCCCCCTCTGCCTTACTTCCATTACTGTTTACAGCAAAGCTCTTTCCTCACTAATCCCCCACCTCTTCTCAACCTCTGTGACTCCTGCCAAGACATTAAAACGACTTTGATCAAAGTCACTGATGATGTCCCGTATCTTCCTGAATCCAAGTCCTCTTCTTGCCTAACCTCTCAGCAGCATCTGACACTGCCTGAAGCAATCTTCCCTGAGCCTCCCTGAGATACAGCCCTTGGGTTTTCTTCACTTCACTGGCTCCTCCTTCTCCACCTTCAACACTCTAGGTGAACTCACCGTCTGCAGCTTCAAACGGCAAGTATATGCCCATGAGCATATACTCCAAAGTTACCTTGAGCTGAGCTTCAGGCCAACATCATTAACTACTGACTAGACAAACAGAACTACTCATTCCCCATGCCCTACACCCCAACAACATCTGTTCCCACAACAGCTTTGCCAGGGAAATGCACACTGACCACCCAACTGCTCACATCAAAATCCTAAGAGTCACCCTGAATTATTCTTTCCCTCACAGTGAATTCACCAGTAAGTCATGAACTACTCTTCCTCCAAAACAGACCCAGATTTATCACCTCTCATCAATGCTACCCTGTGCCCTAGTCAGTCACCACTGACTTTTTAACTATCCTCCCTGCTCTTTCCTTGACCCACTAATAGGACACCCTCCACCCAGCACCCACACAAGCTTTCTAGAGAAACCAAATCATGTCACTCCTCTTCTCAAAAGCCTGCAATGTTTTCACCCCATTTAGAACCAGGTTCTTCATCATCAAACCCACCTATCTCTCTGACTCCCTCACCCCCACTCTGCCTTCACTCACACCTCCAGCTACACTGTCTGCTCTCTGTCCCTGAACCACAGCAGGTCTGCTCCCCTCTCATGACTTCTGCAGCTGCTCTTCCTTCTGCTTGTTCTTCCCCCATCCCCCCATATGTCCACCTTCTTCTCACCCAACACTCAAATTTTAATCCAAATATCATCAAATTCAGCCAGGCATTTCCTGGAAATAAGCCCCATGTTATGGTTTAGATGTAGTGTCCCCCAGAATTGTGTGAGACAATGCAAGATTTGGAGGAGGAATGATTGGGCTATAGCCTTAACCTAACTAATGAATTGATTCCCTGACGAAATTAACTGAGTGGTGGACAGAGCCTGGTGGGGTGTGACTGGAGGAAGTGGTTAATTGGGGGCATGGCTATGGGGTGTATATTTTGTATCTGCAGAGTAGAGTCTCTCTTTGCTTCCTGATCATCATGTGAGCTGCTTCCCTCTGCCACACTCTTCTACCATAATGTTCTGCCTTACAGTGAGAGCCTTGAGGAATGGAGCCTGCCTTTTATGGACTAAGAACTCTGAAACCGTGCACTCCTAAATAAACATTTTCTCCTCTACACTTGTGCTGGTAGGGTCCTTTATCACAGCAGCAAAAAAGCTTGACTAAAACACCCCAGCTGCTCTCTATCATTTCCAATTTAATCTTCTCCACCAAACCTACCAATATTTGAAGTTGTGCATTTTAGGGATCAGGTTTACTGTCAATCTTCTCCCAGTAGAAGGTAAATCCCTTAAAGGTGAGGATGCAATCTTGTTGATTACTTATCCTCAGCATAAAAATGGGTGACTGGCACACAGTAGGTACTGAATAAATATTTGTCCATCAAGTGAATAACTATTTTATAATTGAAAATCTGTACTATGAGAAGCTTTTGACATTACATTCAGTTTATTTTAATATTATAATATCAGAAATGGTGGGAATTAATAAAATGATATATGATGTGATCATGTAATTGTTTTTTAGATGAAACTACTCTGAAATATTACAATATCAGAAATGGTAGGAACTGATAAAATTATATACAATACAATTACAAAGTAGTTGTTTAGACCAAACTATTCTGTGGACTAAGACTGCCTAATATATAGCATTAAAAAACACTGAAAATTATCTAAATGTTCATTCACAGGAAACTGGCTCACACACATGATAGGAATACCAAGTGAGCTGCCTGGCTGACGGAAAACAGCCAAGTTCAAGACAATATATTGAATGAGATCCCTTTGTTTTAAAAATGCATGAATATTTACTTGAATATATGCACAAAAATTTCTCTAAGGGAACCCCAGTGAAAATGGTTACCTCTCTAAAATGAGAAAGTGGAGGCTAAAGGGAATCTTCATTTATCATTTACTACCAGAAAACCAAAATGTGCTAAGAGCTACTTTTGATTTTGGCAATGTAGAGATCAGTACTTTTTATTCCATTCTTTCAAAGGCTTTAAAATTTCTTTTTAAAAGTAATGCATAATCTAGTGATGAAAAACAGGTATCCAGTGTCTCAGGAGGACAGTTAGGAACATAGAGCATGACAAAAACACAGACTGGCACACTCATCACAGACTTAACCCTCTTCTCTATTCCTTCTCTAAAGACTGGGAACACTTACAGCATCACCTTTGCTAGGGTGGCCACAGGCCTAGTCTATAGGTGTGAGAGAGTATTTGGCCACGCTTTTGCTTTTCTAATTTAAAAGGGATAGGCAAGGTAGACGCTGCTCTGCATGCCAGATACAGGCATGTCTGGAACGATGGGAGCATGTTATAACCACAAGGCAGTAAGAGCCGACACTGATGCAGGAAGACGCTGTACAGGTGTCTGGTGGCATCAATCAACAAAGGAACCATTCCTGTCACTGAAGGAAAATAAACTCTACTTGTTTAAAGTGTTATAAATGGGTAATGAGACCTATACCCAAAGGAATTCTCAACTGACATTTCTAGGATCTGTTTTTTTTAAAAAAAAGACAAAACCAAAAAAAAAAAAAAAAAACCACAAAAAACTAAAAGACTCAAATTCTGTGTAGTTTTGGAAAGAAGATAATAATAAATCAGAAATACATACTGCAAACTAATCCCCTTCCTTGCTATCTGTATTCTGAATTTAAACAAAATAAACGAACAAAAAAAAAAATCTCAGAGGAAACAGAAAAGAGCAAAGAGAAAAATCCCAGTCAATATCAGCTCCATAAAAAAAGCTTCAGAATGCAAACATTCAAACTTTTTATGTATAAAAGAGATAAACTCACAGTAAAATAGAAGTCCGATCAATGCTGGGGCTGCTCTGGACTAATGTTCATTGTTCGATAAATTTCTTTAAGTAGTAGGAGAGCAGTATCTTCGGATTCCCTACCAAAAAGAAAAGCATATTTATTTAAAAGACTATTAGTAGAATTAACTCTGTGCACAAAGGTGGTAAATGCAGTTTAGTTGTTCTATTCAACTCTAACAAGGGCAAATGATGGCAAGGCAATGTGATCTCACAGCTATCCTTAAAAACTGCACAGAGACCAGCTCCAGAACAGTCAAGCTCTTGGTGATAAGATCATACAGAAGAAATGGCTTTCCTAAATCCCTACAACTCCCACTACGAAAGACTCCTACAAAAACAGTGTGCAAGCACAAAGGGCCTCTGGGTAAAGGCAGATAACATACCGCCACCTTGTGGATAACTCAAATATGCAGATTAGAAAGATAAAAAGTTAGAAGCATATTGCAAACCTCTATTCTGAATTTTTTTAAAAATTAAAGGAGAAAAGTTATGATTTGAGATATATGAGTTAGAATTAACAGACCATAACAAATACTGAAATCAGTAAAAGAATCTCACTAAAACTAAACTGTCGTTATGTGATGGCACCTAAAGTCCTCTCAAATGTTATCAAAGTGAAGAACACTTACCAATAGCACAGATGACTCTGAAGAGCGAAAAGATATTCATTAAAACTCTCTATTGGCTTTTCTTGAAGAACGTAATCAATTCGGCGGCCTCCGTTTAACATTCCAACTTTTCCTAAGTAGTCTTCATCCTTGGAAAAATCTGGACTTTCAACAATCTTTTGTGCTAGAATTTAAACCATTTCAATATCAAAGTCAATCACTTAATCATTATCCTTTGACTTTAGCTGACTTTCTGGCTCAATGAGTATAAGGCTTGACACACGTAGCAACTGGGGAGCTACCAGGCTCACTCCCCATTCCTCCAAACAACAGGGGAAGAGAGAGGAGAAAGAGCCAACAGCTGACAGAAGTTGTGAAGATAAGGGGTGAGAAAGCATTGTAGAGAGAAAGGAAATAGAATTAGAATCTGAAAGTCAAACAAATCATGGCACAATGACCTGACATTGTATATGAAGTCTATAAGGACACAGTTAAACAACAGTATTAGGAAGATAACTTCTTTTGAGTCTTTAAAATGCCTGAAATACAAACACTTCTCAACTCTGATATTCCATTCTGGCCTTAAGAAACTCAACAAAATATTTAAAAGTTCAGTAACTATCAGTTAAAAACCTAGTTAACAAAGAATGATGTTGAAATAATGTACTTGATGGTATAGTTTACTATGACAAATTCTCCTTTATAGGAAGGATCTACACAATTTCACAAAATAAGACTAGAAAATAAAAGCATTATTAAGTAATGCACAAGTGTTATGGTTCATAAATAACATTTGTACTGGAAAATGCCTCAAATGTCAAATTTACCTTCAACTACTTGCTTTTCTTCTTCCTCTTTGATTTGATGGGCAACTTTCTCCAATTCTTCTTGCAACTGAGTTGAAGAGGTATGAGCACGGGCAAACTCATTAAGTGTCTGCCAAGCACTTTTCAGAGAGCTAATAAAACCCTGCTTCAAATCAGATCCCATTCGAGAGAGACTTTCTTTCAACTCTAAAGAGATCAAGAAAACACATCAAGTTAATCAGTCACTGGGTAAAATTCCATTATCACAGAAATTAATATTCCATTGAGAAGCTCTTCTTCCTCTCTTAAAGTCAAATATACAGAATGATTCAGCCAGAATGCTTAGCATGATAAAATAACATGATGAATCTTATTCTGTCATTTTTTATTTTTATTTTTTGGTACCAGGGATTGAACCCAGGGGTGCTTAACCACTGAGCCACATCCCCATCCCCATCCCTTTTTATTTTTTACTTTGAGACAGGCTCTCACTAAGTTGCTTAGGGCTTCATCAAGTTGCTGGGGCTGGCTGTGAACTTGCAATCTTCCTGCCTCAGCCTCCAGAGCCACAAGGATTATAGGTATGTGCCACCAGTTTGACTTATTCTGTCATTTTTTTTCATGACTAAACTTGATCCAGCCCAAGAATATAAATTTCCCCTATCCATAGAAAGAAGTTTAAATACTACAAAAATATAAGCAACATTCATAAGTATTTTTTCCTGGAAGTTTTTTTAAAAATGGACCCAAGAGACTAAAAATATCACTGCTTTTCTAATTTGTAACAGTGAAATGGTTTTGAGAATATAAGATTCTAATAACTACAATTTAAACCTCTACTTTAGAAATGAAAAAAACCTCTGCTCCTTCATTATTTCTCCTCTTATATAATAATCATATTTGAATTCAAGGTCTTTGAGTTATCAAATTTCTCATTTTAACTTCCAAAGAGTTAAATATTTTTTTAAAAATCATGCCACTAGCCAAACAAACAAAACACATCCCCCTTTTTGGGTGTGGGGGGGACACTGGGAATTGAATGGAGTAGGGGGGCATCTACTACTGAGAGAGATAGATACTCATTTATTTTTTATTTTGAAACAAGGTCTTGCCAAGCTGCCCAAGCTGGCCTCAAACTTGCAATCCTCCTGCCTCAGCCTCCCAAGTAGCTAGAAAAAAACTTTTTTTCTTTTCTTTCCTTTTTTTTTTTTTTTTGGTGTGTGTGTGTCTTCTTTAATTTNCTTTTTTTTTTTTTTTGGAGGGGGGGAGCACTAGCACTAGGGATTGAACCAAGGGGTACTTAAATCACTGAGCCATATCCCAAGCCCCCCCCCTTTTTTTTTATAGAGAGACAGGGTCTTGCTGAGTTGCCAAATGCCTCCTCACTAAACTGCTGAGGCTGGCTTTGAACTTATGATCCTCCTACCTCCGCCTCCTGAGTCACTGGAATTACAGGCATACACCACCAAACCCAGCAAAAAACATGTTTAAATAAAAGGACATGATCACTTTTCCTTTTCTTGTCCATGCTCACAACCCTTCCACCCAATCTTTTAAGTCTAGGGATAAGTAATACCCATAATTAACAGAAATTATCCACTATTAGGCTAAATGATGTGTGTGTGTGGGTGTGTTTTGCTAGGGATGGAACCCAGGGCCTCAATAAAGCTAAGCATGTGCTGTACCACTGAGCTACTCCCCAGCCCTGCCAGGGGAATTTTTTTTAATAGGAAAAGTTTGTCTAATTACAAGAAAACAACACTTTTCTTGACTTAGACAACATCAATTTCACTTCTTTATTATTTGGTCATTAAGTGTTACCCTTCTTCCCAGTTTCAAAAACTGTAACCAAATTATCAAAATTTAATTATTTCTTATTGCTTTATTACCAACTTGCCCCATTTTCAATATCATCAAAAAGAAGGAATTCATTTAAAACTTTATACCTCCTTCAAATTCTTCCTTTTTCTGAACTAAGTAGAAAGAATTTAGTGTTACAATTTTCATAATACTAATATTAGTAATATTAGTAATATAGTAATATTACTAATATTAGTAATATTAGATTAGTAATATTAGATTACAAAATAATACTAATAATATAGATTATAAAATATCAGGAATGACAAGTTTTTACACTTGTTTCTTACCCAAATGAAGTCTTTTTCTGCCTTTGTGATGTGGGATGAGGACTGCTTTTAGATCCAAATCTGGAACAATCATAGGTTCTAATCTATATGCCACTGGATCAAGCTACAAATGGAAGAATTGAAAAGCTGTTTTGAATTGTATGCTTTTAGTTGGGTAAGAAAATGATAACTGGCAAATCAGAGATTGACTTTTTCCTACTCCTTATTCAAATACTGGCAATTTTAAGAAGTTTTTCTATAGTCTATAGGTAAAACTAATTTGCAAGCAAAGCAATAGAATTATTTCTTTGAACAGGATTTCTGTTATTAGAAAATAACAGACTATATCTCTTAGGATGGAAGACTCAAGTCCTACAAAATCAAGATCAATATTAACTCCCAAGAAATAAGAACCTGAGAACCTTTAAGGTAAAGAGGACAGGCTCTTCATCTTTTTCAAAAGAAAAAAAAAAAATTCAGTTCACTCACAGGATGATAAATATTGAAGAATCCTTTACAAGTAGGAAGCCTGTAGTTTTCATCTATCTTATCCACTCCTCGGATGGTAAGAAACATACCAACTGGAGATCCCAAAGCAAAGAAAATCTCTGGCTCGAAGTCTAATGAGCTGTAAATAACAGAAACCTAGAAGAAAGCAAGTAGCAATAAAAAAGATCATTCCAATATCCCAAAAGACAAAATTCTTTGGGATTTTCAAGTGTTCTTAGAGTAGTATTTAATTTAAACACAGAAGATACTCTTCTATGGATAGCTGCTGCTGCCATAGAAGACTAAAAAATTCTCTCTAAAATCTTCAGTCTATCACATCCTCTGGCTACAAATTTATTTACTCTCCAGTATAAGAAACACAGTATATAAGCATGACTGCATCAATTATGGTCATATATGTGGTTAAAACTGTAGTAATCTGGAGTCACACTGCTGGGTCTGAATCCACTCTTTATTCACTGTGTTATTTGGGTCTGGAATGTGCTCATGTGTTGAAGGTTTGGTCCTAGTGCAGCAGTGTTCCAAGGTGAGGCTTTGGGGGAAGTGATTGGATCATGAGGGCTCTGACCTCTTCAGTAGATTAGTCCACTGACAGATTTATTATCTAATGGCATTACTGGAAGATGGTGGAAACTGTAGGAGGGTGAGCCACATTGAAAGAAGTGGATCACTGGGGGCATACCCTGTAAGGTATTATCTTGGCCCTGGCCTTGATTCTCTCTCTTTGACCCCTGAAACCATGAGTCAAAATAAATCTTTGCTCTGTTGTTGTTTTTCTCAGGTATTTTGTCAAGTGACAAAAAACCAACACACTGTGTGACCCTGGGCAAGTTAACTTCTTCATGAGGACTACCTTTATTATAATTTCCATCCTTTTGAAGCCAGACAGGCAAGGGTTGGATCCAGAGAATGGAGGAATTAAAATGTTAATGCCTTCAGAACCCTTCCACCACCCTATAAAGATAACCTGCCCCTGTTCCAACCTGTACCAGGAATTGCCCCTCCCTACAGGGAGTTATAAAGTTATTAATTAATGTGTGCTGGGCCGCTCCATCCTGCCCTTCCCCCTTCCCCGTTTCCCACCTTTAGGCCACAACACCCAGCATCTAGGAAACAGATAAGGGGAAGAGAGCAGGAAAAGAACGGAATCCTAGGACATATAAAAAGGCAAAACATCCTCGCTTCTTGGGATACCAGGATACTAGCTTTGGCCCCCTTCTCCCTCCCAGAAGTCTGTGTTACCCCTTTTAGCTTTATGTGCTTGCCTTGGTGTGATTCTCTAATATTATACTTCAACATGTGAGGGAGCAGAACTCATCACCAGCAACCCCGGAGGTTATCACTTTCTATTTAAGGCAAGTTCCTTCAGTCAGAAAAATGACTTATCCTGAAAGAATTCTCTTTGGGTAGCTTGCACACAATTGTTCTCTCAAGAAAAAGTAACAAGTGTACAACTCTTTCATTTTCCTCAGTGGAAGGACAATGTCTTTTTCATTTTAGTGTCTGGAACTCCTACAAAGAACAATGAATGGCATAACCCGAGTGTGCAACAAAGGTCCACCAGGAGAAGAAGGTATCGCAAGACTCACCATGCTCACTTCTCAGATGAAGAGACTGAGGCTTAAGAGGTGTGTAACTCACCCAGGGGCACACAGCCAGTGAATGCAGAAAGCTGACTTAGCCCAGCACTTCTAACTCCAAATCCAAGCCCTCTACCATGCCCGGAGAGCCCCTCAACAGTCTGGACTTCATAACCCGAGGTTTGCAAATTCAATAGTTTGGCTCTCCCATAAAAAGGCAGGGGGGGACTTAAAAGAAATTATATAAACTGAAAAAATATTTACAACATAAATGATAAGGGGCAAACAGCATCAATATATACAGATTTATTAAATATCAGTAAAAAAAATCCAATAGAAAACAGGTAAAAACCAGCAGTTCATAAAAGAAAAATACTTTCAAAACACACAGAAAATATCTAACCTCTCAAGTACTCAAAAAAAAAATGTAATGCAATACCATTATTCCTATCAGTTTATCAGAAACAAACAAAATGCTAAAAAAAGGTAAAAAATTTACTTTCACATAACTCATTTATTTAGAAGTAAGTTATTAAAGTGAAGCTACTACGTAGTTTTACAGAAGAATGAGGGCTGGTGGTGTAGCTCAGTGGGAGAACACTTGCTGAGCATGGGTGAGAAAGGTCCTGAGTTCCGTCCCTGGCACAGCAAGCAAGAGAGAGAGAGAGAGAGACAGGGAGAGAGAGAGAGAGAGAGAGAGAGAGAGAGAAACAATTATGCCAGTACTGGCAAGGGACAGATGAGAGCATCAACCTTATAAACTGCCAGTCGGAGGCAAATCGGTACCTTTCAGAAGTACAGAAACCATCAGAACTTTCACGTGTACATCTTTTGGCCCAACTACTCTGCTTCTCCCAACTTAACTGAAAGAAAATAATGAAGAATATACACAGAAAGTTGATTTTAAAATGTTTATCACTGAATTGTTTAAGAGTGAAAAACGGCCAGGTACAGTAGCACAAGCCTATAATCCCAGAGACTCAGGAAGCTGAGGTGGGAGGATCTCAAGTTCAAGGCCAGCCTCAACAACTTAAGGAGACTGTCTTGAATTAAAACATAAAAGGGGTTTACAGATGTAGCCAAGTGGTACAGCACCCCTGGGTACAATCCCCAGTACTGCATACAAAGAAAAAATAGAATAAAAATTGGAAATTGCCTAAATGGTGCAATGTTATAGGTTGAACTTGTGTCCTCTCAAAAAAAAGATATAAAGTCCTAACCCCCAATATCTTTAAATAGAATCTTTAAAAAGGTAATCAAGTTAAAATGAGATCATTATGATAGGCCCTAGTCCAGTATGACCAGTGTTGTTATAAAAAGGGAAAATTTGGACACAAGAGTCCTACACACAAAAAAGGATCTCAAGTTCGAGACCAGGGAAGAGACAGAAATGACATAAAAATGGGGGACTAGAGAGATGGTCTATAAGCCAAGGACAGCTGAAGACAGCCCACGAACCACCAGGAGCTAGAAAGACACAAGGAAGGAGTTCTATACGGGTTTCAGAGGACGCATGGCACTGCCGACACCTTGTCTCAGACTCTTGGCCTCCAGAACTGTTGAGAGAAGAAATTTCCATGTCCAAAGCCACCCAGGATGTGTACTTTGTTATAGGAGCCCTTGGAAACTAATAAATCCAGTAAGTAATAAGGAAACGACAGAACGCATAATTATCTTCCCAGTGATTAAAAATCCCAACAGTCATTAAAAATGAAGTTCTGGAGGAATATTTACTTACATGGGAATATATTTATAATACACTATTTGAAGACAACAGGATGATTTAATAAAATACTACATATAGCATTTTCTCATTTTGGTTAAAATATATATGTAAATATATATCCAAACAAAATTCCGAAGGCCTTGCTCAAATAGTTGATGGTATTTAGCTGTAGCTGATGAGGTTAGAGTAAAGCCAGGACAGTGACACATGCCTGTAATCCCAGCTAATCCCAGCTGGAGGGTTTATTTTCTTTTTCAAATGTCCTGTTGTTTAGCTGGTTTCTGTGACTTTCTGGCAATGAATAATGTACTCTGTGGCTGCTATTTGTATTGCCCAACAACTCTTTGGTAACAGATCTTGCCTACCTGCCTCAGTGCTCCAACCACAGAGGTGGCATATGAACTGGTCTGTGTCAATCTGTGGCCATACCCAGGCTACAAGCTGGTCCAGAATGGACTCAAACCAGGTAAACCAAAATCACTCTTTGGAATTTTCCTAACTGGACCTGGCAGGATAGATTCCTTTTCTTTTACAGTCCTAACACTATAAGGAGATGACTCTGGTTTCATGGACAAGGTTCCCTCCCAGAGAGGTGTGTACTGAGTATCCTAGTAGCTCATAGACCCCTATACTTTCAGCTTTCAAAGGAAGGTGAGAAAACATTTTGCCCTTTATTTGCTAAGGTCTGATCACATTTGTCATGTTTGAAAAAGACATATTTAACTTTTTTTTTTTTGAGAGAGAGACAGAATTTTTAATATTTATTTTTCTTAGTTCTTGGCAGACACAACATCTTTGTATGTGGTGCTGAGGATCGAACCTGGGCCGCACGCATGCCAGGCTAGCGCGCTACCACTTGAGCCACATCCCCAGCCCCAAAAAAGACATATTTAAAAATGCAACCAGTAAAAATGAAATGGGCTTGAAATTTTAAATGAGGTAGTGTAAAAACCAAGTTCCATCTTGTACCTTCATGAACTCACTTGTGATATTCAACTGTAAATACACTGAAAGCAATGCTGTCTAAAAGGAATTTAATATTTCTAAGCCACTGAGATACAACTATATGAAAGCATAACGTTAAATGCAGCATTATAAACTACTTGATCAATTTTTATAAGAATTTTTCCCCAAGGCAAGAATTGTGAACACTAGAAAACATAAGTTGAGCAAATACAACAAATTTCTCCCACAGAAATTTAGGTATATTCTAAACACAGTTTTCTAACATAGCCACTTCTGATTAGTGATAATGAGACTAAGGGTATAAAATTATGAATGTAAAGCCAGGACAGTGACACACACCTGTAATCCCAGTGACTCAGGAAGCCAAAGCAGGAGAATCACAAGTTTGAGGCCAGCCTCAGCAATATTCCTCCCTGTCTTAAAACTTAAAAAAATAAAATAAAATAAAATGGTCTGAGAATATAACTCAGTGGCAAAGTGGCCCTCAGTTCAATTTCTGGTACAAAAAATAGAAAAATTTTGAGTGTTAGAAAAGCTGAAATAAAGCTAACTTCAAAAGTAGATGTCTTGTACTATACAGGTTCAAACTTTTACTGGGAACATTATAAAAAGCATAAAATAGTAAAAGAAAGTCAGTTTTCTCCACACAGCCCCAAATAAATGTTATATAAATATTTAAAGAATGTACAACCAATCCAAATGATAAAGATGTGCTCATTCCAACATAAAAAATGTAAACTCACCTGGCCAGTGCCAACTTCAAAAGACTCATAATCAATGTGCACAGAAGAAACGTAAGCACCAACTGGAAGCTTCCTCTTAGATTCACTAGATTCTGAAGGGACAGAAGCCACTTCTTTAGCTTTCTGAGCACTTTCATCTTGTCCTTTTGTCGAAGCAGCCATCATTGCCTTCTTTTCTGATGCTGCTTTTTTCTGTTCCTATGAAACACAAATACTTCACAACATAATCTTGAGGATAAGTTCAGTTCTCAGCTATCAATTCAAAACATGCCATCTCAATATTAAGGAATGATGAGTAACATAGGCATAATAACAGCACTGGGGCCATGAGAGAAATGTCCTTCTCGGACACAACTAACCATTTAGGGAAAAAATGCCATGGCATCTATAAATTACTTTAAAATTCTTAAGAAAAAAAGATTACAAAAGAAAAAAATAGTTTGCAATTAAATAATTAAAATTAAACATAAGTATCGGCTCCCCCAACTAGTACTCGGGATTGAAACCATGGGCACTACCACCGAACTATACTCCAGCCCCTTTTATTTCTTATTTTGAGACAGTTTTGCCAAATTGTCCAGGTTGGCAGAGAACTTGTGATCTTCCTGTCTCAGCCTCCCAAGTAGCTGGGATTACATGTATGCTCCACCATATCCAGGTAAATACTGGCTATCTTGATGAATCTCAAAATATTATTATTTTTTAAAGATTTGCAATTTTATGTATTTGCAGTGCTGAAAATCAAACTCAGCACCTTGTGCAGGCTAGGCAATTATTCTACAAAGATCTATATATCCAGTCCTCAAAAACATTATTTTAAATATAAGAGGGCAAATACAAAACAGTACATGCTGTTGATTCTACTCAGATGAATTTCTAGAAATCAGGACAGTGGTTATAGGGAGGGTGGAGGAGTTAGCTAGAAAGAAACATAAGGATAATGGATAGATGTGTTGGGTTTTTGTTGCAGGTCATGATTACACAAGTGAATACAACCACCAAAACTTACTGCACAAAACTTTCAAGATCTGTGCATTTCCATAAACAAAAGCCATGCCCAGTGGTAACTGCATCCTGAATTCAGCAATGTTGGGCGAATGTAAACCTTGTCTTGGGCAACTCATCTATGCCGCGGGGTTTTTTTTGAGATTCAACTATATGAAAGCATAACGTTAAATGCAGCATTATAAACTACTTGATCAATCTTTGTAAGAATTTTTCCCCAAGGCAAGAATTGTGAACACTAGAAAACATAAGTTGAGCAAATACAACAAATTTTTCCCCAGGCTGAGGACTGTGTGGTGGTCTCTGTGTTTTCAGTGTGTGTATGTGTGTGTGTGTCTGTGTATGGTACTGGGGACTGAACCCAGAAGTACTTTACCACTGAGCTATATCCCCAGTCCTTTTTATTTTTAATTTGAGACAGAGACTTGCTAAGTTGTTCAGGGCCTCACTAAGTTGTTGAGGCTGGCCTCAAACTTGCATTCTTCCCAGCACAGCCTCCTGAGTCACAGGCATTATAAAGCATGTGCCACCATGCCAAGCAACTATGTTTATTAGTTTCTGAACAGACTGACTCAACAAAATATTTGGCCAAACTGGTCAATCTGCTAATTAAAGTACTAAGAAATCATAAATCCAACTGGTTAATCCAAGAGACAAAATAGGAAAATGAAAACTCAGCCAGATTTTAAATGATTCTATCATCAGTATTTTGGAAAGTTTATTTCTTCCCTTTTGAGGCAGCACAAGTTTTTTTGTTCGTTTTTGTTTTTGTTTTTTTAAGTTGTAAATGGACACAATATCTTTACTTATTTAATTATTTATTATTATGTGGTGCTGAGGATCGAACCCAGTGCCTCACACGTGCTAGGCAACCGCTCTACCACTGAGCCACAACCCCCAGCCCTGAGGCGGCACAAGTTTAAAGATGAAATCCAAAAAGAATATTTTCAGAGTTCTTCAGTTTAAATATGCTTCCCACTCAGAACTACCACCTAATATACTCATAAAACTTGACATTACACATTGCTAAAGAGAGTTCTCACAAGAGATCATAAACTGATCTGTTGCCAAGAGCTATTTTGCTCCCCTAAAATTCTATGCATTAAGTTTAAAACTAAGTGAATCAACATATAAATACTTGACTTAACAATACTGCAAACCCTAAAAACTATTACTTTTCAAAAGAAAAATCACTAAACCCATTTTCAAAGAAAAACAGCACATGGGCCATGTATATTTGATCTCTTTACTATAAAAAAAATTGGCTAATTTTGGTCACATTGTTTCAGTAACAATAAATCAACAGGACACACCATATATTATCTTATCTGGCAGCACTTTGTTATCTGTGAGCAACATAGAACAATCAATGTAGCTCAGCCAAGAACACTTCTTAGTTCATCCAAAGGAAATTACTCTTAAATTTAAAAAATAAGATCATGTTATAGATTTTTATTCATTTCAAAACACCCTTATAATGTCATAATTTACATATCTGAGCAACTGCAGTTTATAAAACAGGCTCCTAGAAATTATTCAAAATTTCTAAAGTATTTCAGAATACTTTTCCACTTATCCTTTTTTACAGAATAAAATTAAGGATATGACGTAGGGCCTAAAACACAGCTCTTCTGGGTTCTGCCTTGCTTACAGGCCTCTGCTTCACTGCTGTGGGCATGCAGCACCCAGTCTACAAAGAGCAACACCACAACACAGGATCCCAATCTCAGTTTGGGATCTGCCCACAGTATTGCCAGGGACTCAGGTGAGACAAACTACAGAATGATTTAGCATACAGAAAAAATAAGATGAAAGACACCCCTCAACTGCCAAGTGAACAATCCTTCCTAACACTTAACTCAAATATGGTATGCTCTGTTCCAGAAGGTTTTGAGAGTTGCTTCTTTCCTTTCCATCTCTGAGTTTATATCCCAAATCACAATTCCACTCACTCACAATCATCTCTGAGCAAATACAACAATTCCAATAACCACTCTACAAATTCCCAGCAGCCTCCAGCTTCATCCTCTTCCAACACCTGATCATGGTAACCAAGAGGACTCTTCCTGTGGTATTTCCCACACTGTCCAATGGCCTAAGCATGGCAAGGTTCTCAAGTGGCATCCAGGAAGACCCTGAAGCAAGGATTTACTGCTGCTAAAGGGAAAGTGTGGCTCAATTCACAGGGGAAAAAAATCAAGCTGATAACAGGCCTGTCTCAATATTAAGATTTGTTACAACTTTTATTTTTGTTTGCTTTTAGTACTCTCTATAAACCAACAGGCCCTGGTCAACAGCAAAAGAAGGCAAATAGTAATTTAAGAAAATAGACGAGTTAATACCTTAAAATTTCCATTCATTATAAATAACTCATGGTTATTTTATTTTATAATATAGTTTATGGCATTTATTTTTTAATTTTTTAATTTCTAAGCAAGTTAAAACTAAAATTTAGACTAAATAGTAGATTTGGTGCTAAACCATAACTTGTCACAGAATTAACCAGCAAATCAGCACCATGACTTTCACAGCTGTAAAACTATGTCTGATAACCACTCCTTTATAAAAGAGAATCCAAACTTCCACCTGGTGCTTGGGCCTCTGCAGCCTTCCCTCCTCTCCATTCCCAGCTCATCTGACATTTCGGCTGTGGGGAACACGGGCCTGTTCCTGGGGGACCATTTCACTCCTACTCCCTCTCCTCAAGCGCCAGCATTTGCTCAGCAAACCACAGTCCCCTCTCCACAAGCAGAACTGCCACCCTTGGTCTGCTTCGGGACGTGCAAACAGCACCCTCGTATGTGGTCACTTGTGGTCAACTCTTTACCCTAACTGGACTAACTGGACTGCACACTTGTGGTTCATCTCCAAATCCCAAGATTCAAGCATCGTGTCTGACCTAGATGTTTAGTAAAATGCTGACTCAATTCCTTAAGCTAATCATAAAAAAATCAATTTCTAATCATATTTCATATAAAGAAGTGGTATATGTTAACTTCCAAATAAGTACCCAAAACAAGAGAACCAGAGATGATCAAATGGAAAGGATCAGGGCTGGGAGTGTGGTTCAGTGGCAAAGCACGTTCCTAGCATATATGAGGCCCAGGATTCAATTCCCAGCATTGTAAAAACAGAAACCAAGATGCCAGAACCATCAGAGACCATATGCTGATAAGTTAAAACAAGTTTTTCCAAGGATTTTTTTGTTGTTGTTTTTTTGTTTTGTTTTTGTTTTTTTTGGTACTGGGGGGGCAGATGCTTAACCACTGAGCCACATCCCCATTTCTTTTTATTCTGAGACAGGGTCTCACTAATTTGCTTAGAGCCTCACTAAGTTATAGAGGCTGGCCTCAAACTTGTGATCCTTATGCCTTAGCCTCCCTAGTTGCTGGGATTACAGGCATGCACCACCACACCTAGCTGCTTTTTTAAAAATGATTTTTAGTTGTTGCTTTGTTGTGCAGTAAAATTTGTTGTGTAGTTGTTACTTAGTGAGATTTCAGCACATGCTTCCTCACCTCTCTAGATGGGGAGAAAGAACAAGTAAGCTGCTGCAGGTGTGACCTCCACATACATCATTTCTTGATCACTCCAACCTATCTACCTCTCCCACTTTAGAAAGAAGGAAATCAGTGATCAGAGAAACTAAACCAATGTCTCATGAGTGTGCAGTTAATAAGTGTCTGAACTGGGAGTCAGGGCAACCAACTCATCTATTTGACCAGTACTTCACCAGTTTAAAAACAAAACCCTCTGGCCTGCAAAGTCTTTGGTCCCAGGAAAACAAGGATGGTCAGTTGGCCTGATTTGGATTTAAACCCAGTTCTGACAAACTCAAGTGTGGTTTCCATCAGCTCCATTACCATGCTATAGATAGGTGCAAACAAACTTGCCTAACCACAGGGGTACGAAACACTTCTAAAACAAAATGTGCTGGTCACACATTGAGAGTAGAAATGAACGTTACCAATTTGGCTGCTTTAAGTTTTACAAAGTTAGCTATCTTCTTCCTGGGTCCAAGGGGTATTCCCATTTCCTTCAGGTCATCAACTGTACACATAAGCTTTAAAAAGAAACAAGCACATTATTAATCATTTTAGAGGTAGAGGAACTGAAATTAGAATGTGAAAATTATAAAAGACATCATCTAAAACAACCTAAGAGCCAACTTTTAAGTTAATTTGTTTTTAAATAATAGATTATTTTAAGCTATATAATCTTATCCCTGTCCACCTAAAACATCCTATTATTATTATTTTAGTTGTTGATGGACTTTTATTTCATTTATTTTTATGTGGTGCTGACAACTGAACCCAGTGCCTCACACATGCCAGGCAAGTGCTCTACCACTGAGCCACAACCCCAGCCCCCTATTATTTTTAATAGAAAATATGTACATGTTGTACAAAATTCCAAAGTACAATCAAGCACACAATAGTCATTTCCCTCCATTCCTACCTCAACCACCCGACTCACCTCTCAGCAACACCTGCTCATAATTCGCTCCCCTGCAGAGATATTTCATGTGCACATAGCATCTACATGTATATTTATATGTTTATGTATGTATCTTATACACACACAGCACTGAACTTTAAGAATAAAGTTTCACCAGATGTATCTAAGAGATCAGTATACCTATGACCACCTCATTCATCTATTCACAATGCAGGTTTGCCACTCCGCTGCGTTGATGCCCACTGACAATCGACTAATTTCTACTAGTAGGTACGGAAGGTGTTTCTAAGTTTTCACTATATTAGCAACAGCTCTGCATCACGTGTCCTCACAGATTTTTTTTTTTTTTTTTTTAAGTACTGGGGATTGAACTCAGGGGCATTCAACCACTGAGCCACATCCCAGCCCTATTTTTTATTTTATTTTCATTTTTTTAGATGGATACGATACTTTTATTTATTTATTTTTATATAGTACTGAGGATTGAACCCAGTGCCTCACACATGCTAGCAAGCACTCTACAACTGAGCCACAACCCCAGCCCCCTTTTGGTATTTTATTTAGAGACCGGGTCTCACTGAGTTGCTTGGTCCTCCTAGATATTCTTATGTGAATATTTCTCTATATAACATATTTCTGGCCAGACACAGTGGAGCACCTATAACCCCAGGAGCTCGGAAGGCTGAGACAAGAGGATCACAAATTCAAAGCCAGCCTTAGCAAAGGTGAGGTGCTAAGCAACTAAGTGAGACTCTGTCTCTAAATACAACACAAAATAGGGCTGGGTTGCGGCTCAGTGGTTGAGTGTCCCTGAGTTCAATCCCTGGTATCCAAAAAGAAGAAAAGAAAATATGTTTAGCAGTAAAATTCCCAGGGAAAAGGGTATTTTAAAAGGCGTTTATTTCAGAGCTGGGTGCAGTGGCACATGCTTGGCTGTAACCCCAAATACTTGGGAGGGTGAGATGGGAGGATTACTTGAAACCAAGAGTTGGATACCAGCCTGGACAACACAGTGAGACCATGTCAAAAAACAATTAATTAATTAATTAAAAGATGTTGTAGGGCTGGAGTTGTGGCTCAGTGGTACAGCACTTGCCTAGCATGTGTAAGGCACTGGGTTCAATCCTTAGCACCACAGAAAAAAATTAAAAAGTTATTTAAAAAAAAAAGATGTTGCAAAATTGACCTCCATAGAGGCTGTACCAGTTTACATGCTCACCAATAATAAATAATAGTACCTACTTTTCCCTATCCTGGCATATTATCCAATCTATTTTTGTCAAACTCAGAAGTTAAAAAGAAAAAAAAAGAACTGCACTTTTAATTTGCATTTCTCTTCTGAGTATTCATACGGTAAGAAGCCATTGGTCTACAAATCACTTTTATATCCTTTGTCTGAACTATTACTTTCTTACCAATAGTTTTGCAGAAGCTTTGAATACTAAGGAAAAAAGTCCTCTATTTGTAATGTGTGCTCCACCTATGTTTCCCCGTCCATCATTAGCCTGCAATGTAGCTTATGGTACCTACTGCACTGCACTTCTTTTTCTTTTATGATTTCTGGATTTTGTGTCATACTTAGAAAAGCTTTCACAGGTACTATTCATTAATAATTCCTGCTCTTTTGAATTTTTTAAACATTTAAACATTAAACATTTATTCCTGCCTCATCAGGAATAAATTTTGACATAAGCAATATTCTAAATCATTCTTAGTTTTCAATCTTACATATAGGAAAAATAATTTTTTAAAAAATGAATCCAATTAACATTAGTACCAGAGATTCCATATCAATCTTTTCCTTCTCAAAAGTATTAGCATATTCAGAGAGGCTAAGTGCTTCCAGAGTTTCTTGCAAAGTTAGGACTTCTTCATTTTCAACATCAAGGTCACATGAATCATCCAAAGCCAGCTTTGACTCTTCGTGCATCTTAATAAAAAAAAAAAGGAGGAAACATTACAAAGCTCAGAAAAACTCCCATAAAATGTCTTCTGATTTATAGAAAATCTTTTAAAAATTCTGCCCTATAGACAAATCAAAATTTTAGGTAGTCTGCCACCCAATGCTTGAATGTTTCAAAACATACATAAACTTATCACTCACATTCCTATTTTCTATGTATTTTTAAAAACCATAACTTTCACATTTACACTTATAATCCATAAGGAAAAGAGAAATGTTTAAAATGAGTCACATAACTCCATTATACTTCTTAACCTTTTGATAAATAAAAAGTTTCAGAAAACATTTCAGCTCCAGCTCTAAACCTAATGCTAACAGGGTCAGGTGCAGACATACCTGCTTGTCCTGAAAATGGGGCTGCTTCACAACTCCATTAGCAACAGCGGGAGGTCCCGGAGACTTGGAGAAATTCAAATCTTTTTGATTAGATAGGATATCAAACAATATTAAAGAACCTAAGAAAAAGAAGTATTTTGCTTTATAATATACTTTCTGGGTGTTTTTATAATACTAAACAAATTCTCCTTTCTTTCAAAGTCCCTAGGCAGAAGTCCTCCGAAAATTACATGTAAATTAAGATCTGATAATCAACATTCTTCTTCTACTGAACAGCAGAATAAGTTAAAATATATGGCAGACCTACGAATCATGTGAAGGAAAAATGTCAGACTGTAAACTCAAAGCATTCATTTCTGCCCTTTATAAAAGTTAAGATGTATAATTCTGAGTTCCATACTAAGGATGTTATCCACAATAAAAGAACTAACAACTTAAAGATCACATTTATAAGGTGTGTATTTAACAGCTTTACCTAAACTGTGACCAGCAACAGAGACTCTTCCTTTGAAGTCTGGATTCCGACTCATGAAGAGTGCATAGAGACGATTTATTTCCACTCCCACTTTCTCCACAATTATTTGACAGTAGGTGGGGCTATTATAAAATAAAATATCTAGCAAGGTCTCATTGGTAAAGTGACGAAAACGACCAATACTTGGCAAAGTGATTTTCTTGATATTCCTGTTTAAAAACAAAAAAAAAAAAGTCAGTACCTTCAATCTAAGGGTTTTTAAAAGTTTTAATTTCTTATTTCTGAAAAAATAGAGTAAAAACGTTTAACTGACTAGTACATTATTAATTAATTATCAGTGAAGTTCATGAACATCCACTGAGAAAGAAAATGCCCTCATAAAATCTAACACTAACAGAATGCTGTTTGTACAATTGGTTTTATTAAAACCATGTGCACTAAAACATTATTTTAAACATTTATTTAAAATCCAGATGCTATTAACCTCTGTGCCAGCATTAATATAGCCTATATTTGTGGCTCTCAAATGGGCATATTCAAAATTGAGTGGGGTGTTTGTTGAATTTATCACAGTTCCTGGTGAGCATTGCTACCATTGAGTAGCATTCAGACAAGGGACGCTAAGTGGTCTACAAGTTGTGCCACAAAGAACTGCACTACTGTCAAGAGTATTCTCCATTGAGAAACAATAAGTCTACATCAGAGGTTCCCAACCATAGGTGACTTTACCCCCCAGGGACATGACAGTTTCTGGAGATATTTTTGGTTGTCACATGGTGAGGGAAAGACACACTACCATTATTTAGCCAGGGATGCTGCTAAGCATCCTAAAATGTACAGGACATTACCCTGTCTAAACCACCATATACTAGTATTTCATAAAAATCATCTTAGGGGCCAGTGAGATAGCTCAGTGGTAGAGCATGTGCTTAACACACCTGAGGAATGGGTTCAATCTCCAGGTCCAAAAATGATTATCAAAACCAGCTAAATTTCTTAGATTCACTTAAACACACAGAGAAAAATGGTATATAAATGGTCCAGCCAGTAATCACATGTCAGAGGAAGTATGTAATTTAAAAAAAAAAAAAAAAAGAAACATTTGTTGAAGTCATAATAAACCACTTCATATTATTGTTTAAATTTTGAATCTAGGTTTAACAAATCTGAAAAATAAGATGAAAATCTACAAACCTGTCAACACCCGTTGCATCCCCACCCAAGGCACTGTGCCAGTGAACTGGGAGGAACTCCACTCGGCTGACTTTCCCCTCATCTAAAGATTTCTTGAAATGTGTCTGCAGCAATTTGAGAGAAACCACCCTAAAATCATCCACTTGAAACAAACAAACAAACAAAAAAAAAAAAACCACATAAAATTAAATTGATTAAATTGTCTTACCTTTGAAGCTAGTTAACAATTATATCAAATGTCAGCATTTACAAATAAAATATTTTTAAATGATGACAAAATTAGGAAAAAATAACCAACCTTTAGGAAGCTCTTTTAACTTTTCATTGTTTTAGAGGAATGTATAAATGCCTAAAAAAAACTTAGTTTAAATGCCTCTACTAGGGGGAAGCATGGCACAATGGGTTAAGACCAAAAGACTAGAATCAAAACTACCTGCTGTGGGGTCCTGGAGCCAATACCTGTTACTGACTATGACACAAAGGAACTGAACTTACCCTTGGGCCTTAAGTTCTCCACCCAACAGTGGGGGATAACAATAATAGCACCTATACCCAACCATTGTATCTGTGAGGGTTAAATGACACACTACATACAAGGTACTTGGCACATATCAGGTATTCAGTAAATATAAACTATTATTATACAGATATAAAAATGAACCTTCAAAAATTTTTTTTAAGTCATCCAGGCAGATTTATGAGTTCATTAAGCAACTTTTCACAACTGTCTCCCTATAAATCAGTTCAGTGCACAGGTGCTCAAAGTTGCTGGAAGTACTCAGTCAGAGGCTGCCTGTCAGAAAGGCTAAATTACTTCCAAGATCCCTTCTAATTCTTTAGAACTCAGGATTCTATGAGTTATTTATATGGTAAGAGAAAATCAAGTACAAATTAGTATTTCCCACTGATCATATAAATATTTACCACTCTTTAGCAAGTGGCCAGGAACTAAAAATGAAACTTAAAAGCTCTTCTATTAGTTCTCAGATCATTATATGAAATAAACTATGACTAACACTTACCACATTCAACAATGCTTCTAAAGCGCAAGTCACACACAGGTCCAATACCATGCACCATGAATACCAAATGGTCAATCTGAGGCATTTCCCCTGTTTAAAAATAAAAATATATACATACATACATAAAAACTGGGAATTGTTTGGGTTTTCTTTTTTCTAATATTTACTTTTAGTTGTAGTTGGACACAATACCTTTATTTTGTTTTTTTATTTTTATGTGGTGCTGAGGATCGAACTCAGGTACTCGCATATGCTAGGCGAGCGCTCTACCGCTGAGCCCCAGCCCCAGCCCCTGTTTGGGTTTTCTTAATAGCAAAATTCTTGATATCCCTTTTGTCATCATAAACTGGCCAAAGAAATTCATGACTCTTCCAAGTAAATAAGCCTTGTTATCCTCTATCAAATCAGAGCAATTTATCCATCTTGGCACGTTAACAGGACACTAGACTGATATGGGGAGAAAGCAGACTACCTGTTCCAAAAGGCTATCTATCAATATATGGTAACCAGCAGTTTTGTACCCATGGTGGCTCCATAATGTTGTGATCATTTCAGAATTCCTCAGGGCAGGGGGTATAGTTCAGTGGTAAAGTATATGCTTGTACATACAAGGCCCGGCATTCAATCCCAGCACTAGCAAAATAAAATAAAAATAAAATACACCTCCCCAGAACACTAAGCCCCACCTTGAGAAGCGAACTATCAATATGAAACTTTAAGGGGCTGGCAACATAGCTTAGCAGTATAGCACTCTCCTAGCATTCACAAGTCCCTGGTTTCAATCCTACTACATAAAAACAGTATTAATACTTTCAAAACTTTCCCAGAACTCTATACCTTGGTTCACAAGTACTATAGGAACATTTCCAAATCAAATCTTTTTTTCACTCAGATTTAATAATACCCATTTACTTTATAATTTTATTAGACAAAAATGAAATATGTGTAATTATCAAAATAAAACCAACTCTTCTTAGGGGAAACCAAAGCACATACACCAGGGCAGGGGTTGGCAAACTACGGTCTACAGGCCAAATCTTGCCCACTATCTGTTTTTGTAAATAAAGTTTTCCTGGAACACAGCTATGTCCATTTGTCTAAATACATTCTAGAAACACTTTCACACTACAATGGCAAAGCTGAGTGGTGGCAAGAGTCCACATGACCTGCAAAGCCTAAAAGTTTGCCAACCCCCATGCTAGAGTAACATGATGTATATAACCAGTGATGTATGAAAGCACAACCCTAAAATCTTAGTTCCAACCAGCAAAGTGATTCTTCACAATACATATTTAGAATCTATATTATGTGGTGTGCAAATATTCAACAGAATTTCAAATTTATTTATTTACTTATTTATCTTGGTACTGGGGATTGAACCCAGGGGTTAGCACTGAGCTTCATTCCCAGCTCTTTTTATTTTAAGACAAGGTCTCCCTATTTGAACTTGTGATCTTCCAATCTTCCTTCCTTGGCCTCCTAAGTCACTGGGATTACAGATCTGAGTCACCATGCCCAACTATTTATTTTTATTTTTAAAAATTTTTTTGGTACTGGGGATTAAACCTGGGGTGCTTTACTACTGAGTAATATCCTGAATCCTTTTTTTTTTTTTTTTTTTTTTGAGAAAGGGTCTCACTAAGTTGCTGATAGTCTTGTTGAAGTTGGCTTCAAACTTACAATCTTCCTGCCTCAGTCTTCCTCAGTCACTGAGATTACAGATGTACATCATTGTGCCAGAATTATAAATTTAAAAATAAAGATATAGAAGTATTAAATAACAAAGATATGTGTGAAATTGGCTGATTTCTGCATGCTATAGCAGATAATCCTAATAAGTATTTCTTCTTTTATCTTTCTAATGATGTTCCAATAGAGATGACTAAAATAGACTCCACTCCTAACAAACTATACACACCATCAGGAATCTCATCAAGGTTGTCATCAATCCCACGTTTTACAACCCTGGGCCTTGTCTGTCCATCCTGTGTGGTCCCCCACTCGTCGGGCACTGAAGAAGGCTGGAACTGAACAATAACCTTCAAGATACAATAGGATTATGACAAAGCTCAATGGCACATTCTTTTCCAATGCAGGCTAAGCAATGTATTTTAATACATAGAAAGTATGCCTCATAGTAAGGACAGCTTATAATCTAGTTGCAGTATTAAATGGCAAGATTCCCAATTAATTTACGAATTCAGTCTCAACTACAAAAACTTAAACTGACCACTTTTCAGGAAGAAATCTATCATTAAGTCAACTGATTAAATTCAGCCCTGTGCCATACAGAAATTTCTCTTTCAAAAAAAAAAAAAAGAACATACAGATAATTTTATGTAAGTCTGTGTTCATGTAAAAAAACAAAAAGTAGGAGGTTCTCATTTTTCACTTGATACTATTTTATACTGTTTAAATTTATTGTGAACATATGAATTTTTTATTTACACTGGTATCAATAAGGACTAGAAAAGTGTTTAGGATGACTTACTTTTCTTTTATATTTTTCTTTAAAAATAAATGAATAAAAAGTCTATGTTCTCAGAAGCTACCATATGCCAAGCCCTGTTCTAGATGCTTTGCATAAATTATTTCATCTAAAATTTCATGTGGAATAACATTACTGCAGGCAAGGACCTGGGAATCAGAGAAATTAAATGTGGTAAATCAAAGTATGAAAACACTACTAATCAATTATTTTTGAAAACAAGAAAAGTTTATGGAGACAATTAAAAAAAAAAAGAAAAAGAAAGCATACTTTTTTTTTTTTTTTACTTGAAAGATTAAAACAAACCATTATCAAGGGCAGATAAGCACATTATGGCCCCCAGGATAAAAAAAGTTTCCCTGAAAAATCACACCCATTCAGCAAAGTAATGATTAAAATGAACCTCACACTTTAAGCAACATTACCTTTGGATTGTGCATAACAATGGTCTCTCCACTTGGAAACTCTAATCTGCGGTGCCACTGATTTGTGGTTACGGCTTTTTTATATTCTGCCTATGATAAAGTGAAAAACATATAATCCAGTATGACAAATCTGTATCACATCAAGAATGTGGGGCACAAGGAAAACCAGGATTGTGACAAAAATAACAGCAATGGCAGCTCTGATTTACTGTAACCCTACTTTTTAATTACTTTATATATAATTACCTCATTTAAGTAATTACTCTCAATCATTTCTAAATATTATTGTCCCCATTGTGTAGAAAGGAAAACCAAGGTTTTGGACAGTGAATTAGTTTCTGAAGTTTCAAACACAAAGTACCACAAATTGGGCAGCTTAAAACAAAATTTCTGGAGGCTAACAGTCCAAAAATCAAGGTGTTAGGAGGGCTCTGGTCCCTCTGAAACCAGTAAAGAAATCCCCCTTGCCTCTTCTCAGTTTCTGGTGGTTGCCTGCAACCTTTGGCATTTCTGGCTTGCAATGATCTCCAATCTAAGCCTCCATAATCATGTGGCATGCCCCCCTCTGTCTTAACATGGCTGTCTTTTTATGAAGACACCAGACTGATCAGAGGTCTGCCCTACTCAAGTATGATCTCATCTTAACTAATTACATTTGCAGTGACACTATTTCAAATTAAGCTCATGTTCTGAGGTACTGGTGGTTAGAACTTCAACATATGATTTGGGGACAAAAGGGGAAGGGAACACTATTCAACGCATAACAGGCAGTTTATGTACTGCACACAGTTACATAAGATCATATAACCAAGTGAGTGTGGTACTGCACACTTACAATCTCAGCAACTTAGGAGGCTGAGACAGGAGGATCCAAGTTCAAGGCCAGCCTCAGCAACTTAATGAGACCCTAAGCAACTTAGTGACACTCTGTCACAAAATAATAAATAAATAGATAGATAAATAGATAAATAAAGGGTTGGGGATATAGCTCAGTGGTAAAGTACCCCTATGTTCAATTCCCATTACCACTACAAAAAAACTACTCGTTAAAATTTTTGTATGTAATTGTGTCAATTTATTATAATTGTTGAGTGTTAAATATTTGAAAAGTTAAATGAATTTAGTTGCATACTTGGGAAGTTAGAACATTTTAGTTGATTTNAAAAAAAAAAAAAAAAAAAGATTACACAACCAGTTAGGAACAAATAGTAGAATGGTGGTTCACTCCCATCCAAGAATTTCCAACTCCCAAATCTTGACTGTGCAACCATTTTCTTACTCTTTCTCCTCCTTCAGATACATTATTCTGATTTCTGTAAAGGTCTGAAGGCCTCTTGAAGACAGATTTAACAGGAAGTAATGGGGAACCCCTGATATACCCAGTCTATAATGTCTGTTTTTTAATTTTGCTAATTCACAAGTATAGATTGCTAGAGTTTTTTTTTTTTTAGTAATGGGCTCAGTCATAGAGCACTTGCCTAACATGCATGAGGCCCTGGGCTTAATCCCCCGTATGGCAAAAAAAAAAAAAAAAATTAGTAATTGATTATTTGAGAATCACGTCAAAATACAAGTCTTTCTTTTTGTGTCCTGGGCAATCATTCAGTATTAACAATCCCTCTTCATCAGGATTCTGTACTTTTGACCTTTTCATTTTTTTCTAATTTTTAACCTATTTATTTATAAATAAATAGACCACAAAAACGGAAGAAAGAAAAAGTTCACCCTCTTAAGAATTATCTTCACTTCATACTCCCTTTTAATACATTAACTTATAGTACTTACTTATAATACACAACTTATAGTACATCTTTTCTGGAGAGTAAGATCACAAAAGCAATACTTTCAATTGGTCTTAGTTACTTTTACTAGTTTGATCTTTCATCTAAAATTTAGGAGCAGGGTTGGGTACAGTGGTGCACTCCCGTAATCCCAGCAAATAGGGAGGCTAAGGCAGAAGGGTCACAAGGTCAAAGCCAGCCACAGCAACTTAGCAAGGCCCTGCCTAAAATTTTAAAAATAAAATAAAAAGGTTGTGGCTCAGTGATTAAGTGACCCTGGGTTCAATCCCTGCTACATTAAAAAAAAAAAAAAAGCTAGATACCCACACACAAAAAACATCTATAATTGTTAGAAAAAAATATGTACACGGATAGGTGAAGAACAATCTAGAAAACATTTTTTTAATGTAGATGTATCTTTTTAATTTTTTTAAGTTGTGGATGGACACAACACCTTTATTTTATTTATTCATTTTTATGTGGTGCTGAGGAACCAAACCCAGTGCCTCACACATGGTAGGCAAGTACTCAACCAATGAGCCACAACCCCAGCCCCTAGAAAACATTTTATCTTTTAGGTATAGATGGACACAACACAATGCCTTTATTTTTACGTGGGGCTGAGAATCGAACCCGGGTCCTGCCCGTGCTAGGTGAGCGCTCTACCACTGAGCCACAATCCCAGCCCTCAAAAACATTTTTTTTAAAATAGAGTATAATTGAAAAAGTGATAAGATTATGGTTAAATTTTTTATTTCTATTATATGTTCCTCAAGGGAAAAAAATTATTAATTTTATAATGAGATTTGAACAGTCAGCTCCTAAACAAAATACAAGCCTTATCCCTTGCTTAAAATTATTCAAAATACAATTAACATTTTAGAGGCCCCTGGTGTTTTCTACAAGCTTGAAGAATTACTAAATTAAAAAAAAAAAATCAACTAAAATGTTCTAACTTCCCAAGTATGCAACTAAATTCATTTAACTTTTCAAATATTTAACACTCAACAATTATAATAAATTGACACAATTACATACAAAAATTTTAACGAGTAGTTTTTTTGTATTTTCTTTTGTTGTCATACTGGAGACTGAACCCAGGAGCACTATACACTTTTTACTATGAGACAGAGTCTCAAACTTGCAATCCTTCTGCCTCAGCCTCCCAAGTCTCTGAGACTACAGACACGCATATATGTACCCAGCTATAACCACCAGTTTCAAGATGGTTAAGTCTACTGATATTTCTTTCTATTCTGTTTCATATTTATTGTCACAAATGATAATTTAATTTCAAGCTTTACTAAATATTAATATGAAAAATGTCTCAATGCCTGGCATCTATTGTCAACATCAAATCCCTGCATCCTATGTTTTTTTTTTTAAATGACTATTTATTTATTTATTTGTTTGTTTATTTATTTATTTATTGGTACTGGGGATTCAACTCAGGGGCACTTAACCACTGAATCACATCCCCAGCCCTATTTTGTATTTTATTTGGAGACAGGGTCTCACTGAGTTGCTAAGCACCTCATTATTGCTGAGGCTGGCTTTGATCTCTCGATCCTCCTGTCTCAGCCTCCCGAGCTGTTGGGATTACGGGCATGTCACTGGGCCCGTTTAAGTTCTTTTGAAGGTCTGATATAAACAGCTTATTAGATCTATGAGGTGCCCCTGAAAAACACAGAAATCTAACTTTAGACATGGAAGCTACAATAAGCATATCATGAATGCTGGCACCACTCTAAAAGCAATCATCTTTTGTAAACAGCATCAAGACAGGCTACCTTGCAAATAAAAATCAACTCCAGTGAGTGATGTCACATAAGGTTCCAATGCTTGCAGGGTTTGCATGAAAAGCATTATATGAATAAAGCACTCATACCTCTAGTTTTTCACTGAACTCCTCTGTATAGGGAACAAATCTGCTATCTGTGTCCCCCTTGTAAAACCAAGTACAGCGTCTCACTTCAGCAGGCTCCTCCTCCCAGTACACGGCTTTTCTCATTCGGTCATAGAGGTAAACATCATAGCGCCCTCCATCTGTACCTAGGATCACACTCTCAGGATCTGGCTGGACTAAACAACAAAGATCAAATTTTCCCCAAAAGCTATGTGGCATATTTAAAAATGATTAATGAGAATGCAGTAACTAATCAATGCTTAAAGATTAAAAACTGAGCTCACTTTTTTTAAAAAAAAAGAAGTTTAAGACTAATCTGTACTGTTTAAAATCACGACTCTTCTTAAGTGGAAAAGAAATAGCCAGGGCAAACTTTAAAAATGTGATCATAAAACAAATAACACTTGAATATCTTTTTTAAATCAAAGCAGTAAATATTTATAAACAGCAATGCTCCATAAAGTGTTTCCAGAGTTAATACATGATTTCAAATCCCATAATCACATAATAAACAAAGAAATATATTTCTACATATTTCTCAGAGCCTTAAGGCGTTCCTGTGCATCATCTCTCAAGATGGATATAGAAGCAGAATTCCAAAACCAATCTGACCATGCAACACTTTTTTCACAGAGCCATATTCCAGAATAAGAATTCCACAGAAAATGCTTTTATTCAAAACTACAAATGAATAAGAAAAATAGGAAAACTGAAACTTGAATTATATGACCTACTCTACTTCTCTGATTTAAAACACCTTTAAACAATTTACTAAACCAGTTCTTCAGATACCTTGCTCAGGTAACTTGTGATTTACATTAGTATCACATCTCATTCCTTCTCTTCCTGGAAACAAAAGATCCATGATAGGTACATACCAGAATTATAAATTTCTTCAAGATTTGAAGAGTCAAACACACTGAAAGGCATCCATAGTTGCTTATATTCTACCTCCTTGCAGTAAAACCAGTGGGGTTGAACAGGTTCATATTGATTTTGAAGTACAAAAGGTGGCGGCCCTGGCACAGAGGGACCCACAGGTCTAGCAAGTACCTGCTGCTGTGTTGGTGACTGCACTGAAGGAGGAATCTAAAGGGGAAAACAAAGAATGTTGTGTTTGTCCAAAAGAATTATTTTGAATATGCTTCAGACTCAAATTGACATTAGTAATAATTATCCTACATACTTTTTGTAATAACAATTACAAAAATTTACCAAGGATGTACACCAAATGTTTGTTGTACATTATATTCATTCAAATATTGGCATTCTCTAAAGCCATTAAAAATGTTTTAGAAAAAAATTTAGTAACATATGTTCACAAAAATAAAGACTATTTTTTAAAGGATACGTATCCACATGGGATTATTATTATTTGTATTCTTGTCAGCAAGAATACAAATAGGAATCAGGGCGCAGTGGCGCACACCTATAATCCCAGCAGCACTCATGCTCAGGAGGCTGAGGCAGTAGGATTTCGAGTTCAAAGTTGGCCTCAGCAACAGCAATGTGCTAAGCAACTCCATGAGATTCTATCTCTAAATAAAATATAAAATAGGGCTGGGGATACGGCTCAATGGTCAAATGCCCCTGACTTCAATCCCTGGTACAAAAAAAAAAAAAAATACAAATAATAACTGGGCACGGTGTTGCACATCTGTAATCCCAGCAGCTTGAGAGGCTGCTAAGACAGGAGGATCATGAGTTCAAAGCCAGCCTCACTTAGAGCCTTAGTGAGGCTCTAAGCAACTTAGCAAGACCTGTCTCTAAATAAAATATAAAAAGGTCTGGGGACGTGGCTCAGTGGTTAGAGTTCCCCTGGGTTCAATCCCTAGTACCAAAAAAATAAAAATACAAATAATAATGCTAGACAGGATGTGGAGAGAAAGGAACACTTTTGCACTCTTGATGAGACTATAAATTAGTACAATCACTATGGAAATCAGTGTAGCATCTAGTCTTTTGAGGAGCCTCCATACTGACTTCCACAGTGGTTGTACTAATTTATAGTCTCATCAACAGTGTAAAAGTGTTCCTAGCTGACCCAGCTACACCACTTCTCAGTATTCTCAGTATTCACAATAGCCAAACTATGGAACCAGCCTAGTTGTTCATCAACGATGAATGGATAAAGAAAATGTGATACAGATACACAATGGAGTTTTATCTAGCCATAAAGAATGAAGTTATGGCATTTGCAGGAAAATGGATGGAACTGGAAACCATCATGTTAAGCAAAATAAGTCCAACTCAGGTTAAGGGTCCTGTGTTTTCACTCATATGCAAAAGCTAGAGAGGAAAAAAGGAAAACAAAGGTGGGGGTTGATCTCCTAAAAATCAAAGGGAGATCAGTAGAGGAAAGGATAAGGGGTGGAGGGAAGTGGTAAAGAGTGATATTAGTCAAATTATACTGTCATATTGTATGCATGTATAAATATGTAATAATAAATTCCATCAATATGAAAGTATAATGCACCAATAAAAAAAAAATGTGTGTGTGTGTGTGTGGGTGGGTGGGTGGTGGGGGAAGCTGGGGATGTGGCTCAATGGTTAAGTGCCCCTGGGTTCAACTCCCAGGTCTGGTGGAAAAAAAAAAACAGAAATTTGGTTACTTTCTAATGTATGATGAAACCCAACATTATCAAGAATTTGTATACTATTATGATTTAAATAATAAAGTAGATCTCCAGGGCGTAGGAAGTACCTCAGCAGTACAGTGTTTACCTAGCATACATTAGGTCCTGAGTTCAATCCCTAAAAAAGCATATCTCCAGGAGACATATTGTCATTCTCTCCCACATTGGGTTGGGTGCTTAATTCTTTTCATCTCCCTTTTTATTTTATATAGCTTCCTCTGGAAGTCAGATGAACAATTCGTGGGGGAAAAAGCATAAAGAAAATTCACAAAATTTACCTAAGGTAAATGTTATTCCATTACCCTCCTTCAGATAGAATTTAACTGACTGGATCCAAATGCCGTGTAAATATAAATTACTGGAGAAATCAATTTTTGTCCCTATAATTGAGTATTTGTATTAAATAGTAAATTAGGAGATGAGAAGCTGGCACTCTGTTAAGACAATAATTGCCTCAACTCTCATGTGTTCCTAGGTAATATTTATTAGTAGTGTCTTACCCTAAAAACTGTGAATATTGGCCTGCACTAACTCATTAAAATCAATTATTACATCAGCAAACAGGTAAAATAAACTTCAAAGCATGTAACTTACAAAGTTGAAATAAATAGTAGTGATGACAAAAGTGAATCTGACCCCCATGGAGGACAAGTGGCCACTTGAACCTTTGATTTCAGCATCCACCATGGCTGACAGACTATGTGCCTAATATTTCTACCTGTACAGACCTACACCATTTCTAAATCATAAAAGTAAAAATCTGTGACAGGCTCCATTTTAATTTCTAAAGGGTTGAATCTAATAGAGTCTAATAAACATTTATAGTTGTTTTAGCTCTAATACCTGCTAAACAACTACAAGCATCTTTTTTTTGTTTGTTTGTTTGTTTTGTGGTGCTAGGGATTGAATCCAGAGCCTTGTGCATGCAAGGCAAGCACTCTACCAACTGAGCTATATTCCCAGCCCCCAACTACAACATCTTTGTTTACTGTCTGTTTTATGTGTACTTGTGCACTCCTGAGTATTACCTATGGTTTCTACATATGTGGTTGTGTCCATACAGCATGTGCATGGTATCAAAGTTGGCTTACAGCTGGGTGCAATGGTGCACGCCTATAATCCCAGCGGCTCAGGAGGCTGAGACAGGAGGATTTAGAGTTCAAAGCCACCCTCAGCAGTAACGAGGTACTAAGCAACTCAGTGAGACCGTCTCTAAATAAAATACAATAGGGCTGGGGATGTGGCTTAGTGGCCAAGTGCCCCTGAGTTCAATCCCCAATACCAAAATAAAAGTTGGCTTACAGCCAAATGAGTACAAATGAGTAAATTTCACACATGGATCCAAATGCCTTTTGGTTCATGTGACTTAAATAAAACTTTAGCAAAAAGGGTCAATTTAAATTGGTAAGAGTAATGATGTCTTTGAAATTAGCAACTCACATATTTTTAGGTGGCCAGTGAATCAAAGCACTTATTTCTATCAGATGTTTGAAGTGCAATATCCATTGCTTTAAAGGATTTTTCTTTTTCATGAAAAACTTGCTGTCAGTCCCCTGTCTTGTGGGAGTTCTATCTATTTGAAACCAAATAAATCCTATTCCATTTACTCTTATGGAAGAAAACAAACATAAAAAACAAAAAACATAACTCATTCTCATTTGAATTATAAAACACACAAAAGTTCTTTCAAACATTGGCCAAGGTGAGAGGAAAAAAAGTAAGAGCGAATAATTAGGACACAAAACCTATCTACATACCAGTGGCAAAGATCCTGGAGGCGTCTGGTACATCTGCATAGGGGGTCCAGAGGGTGGAGGGTGAGAGGGATGGCCTGGTGTTTGGCACTGTTGCAGCTGTGGTGGTGCAATATATGGATTAGCCCTGCTGCTGACAGGGGTATGGCGATATGGATTGTACCCTTGTTGGGGGGTTCCTTGGGGTGGGCTCCCAAAATTTGAAGGAGGGAGACTACTTGGCTGAGAAGGCAGGTAAGTATTCATTCCCATCTGTGGGGAAGGTGGAGCACCATATGGAGGCTTCGATACAGATGGTGGAAATGCATTCAACACATCTTGGGATCCAGTTGTAAAAGGGAGAGCAGTCGGGGAATTGGAGAATGCAGATTGTCCAACCGATGTTGCTGCAGTTGTTAAAGGTGACTGTCCAATATTCCCAAAAGGATCACTACTGCTTGATACCTGAGAGAAGTAACTAAATGTCTGTGGGGTGGATGTGTGAACAGAAGTCTGACCAAGGAAGCTGTCCTCCTCACCCACATCTGTGGAATCCTCTGAAACAGAACAGGAGAGCAAATGATTTAAAGTTTTCTAACATTCTGTAGATATAATTCTATAAGGAAAAACCAGCAATTCTACCTCTTACATGTTAATCTAACTCATATTTCTGCTTTACAGGTAAAAAAACCTTTTTTTCTTTGAAATGAAAATCTAGAAAATATTCATAGGAAAAAATCAAAAGCAGGAAAATATACAATTCATTGATAAGCCCACCTCCCAGAGACAATCACATTTTGGTATATACTCTTTCATACTTTTTAAATAAATGTAAACAGTTAATATTTCATAAATATATAAATGTTTTTACAGAGATGCTTTTAAAAACAGAAATATTAACTATACCTACAACTTTATTGGGGGGAGGGGGGTGTACCAGGGATTGAACTCAGGGGCACTCAAGCCCTAAGCCACATCCCCACCCCTATTTAGAGACAGGGTCTCACTGAGTTGCTTAGCACCTCACAGTTGCTGAGGCTAGCTTTAAACTCACAATCCTCCTGTCTCAGCCTCCCAAGCTGCTGGGTTTACAGGCATGCACCATCACACCCAGCTATACCTACAACTTTTACATATTATTATAAATTTTTTCTCTCCCTGGTAAAATATGACTCAAATGTTATTCCATCACCCAAATGCACATCATCTTAATTTCTATAGTCATGAAGAGAAACTAAAGTACACATTAACTCTGTGGACAAGAAGGGGTGTAACAGGGCTCTTACTTACAAAGCACTTATTATACAAATGAACATATGTTATGTGTATTCCCAAAGAAAAATATATCAACCTTAATTTCCATCCCTAACATCATACAGTGTCACAACCAAATAATTAGTCATTACAGAACACCAGATAGCTAGGAAAGCCATTTTTCTAACTAAGGAAGTTCTCATCTCTCTTTGCCCAACTTGATCTTCACTGTGGGTATTAAATCAAAGGATTTTCTTTTGTTCTGCTACCAACTCATGAATAAAATGAAAGCCTATACCCTCCACATGACCTACAAAGTCCACCCTGCTCTTCCTCACTGAACATTCCCAAGCTCTGAGCTTGCAGCTTTCATCCTTCTTTTCTTTCTCCTTTCTTATCCTTCTTATCTCCTACTACTGGAGGCATGGAGTCCCTCAGAGGGTGGCCTCTCTCCCAGCACACAAGTACACAGTGGTCCCTGTCCTTGGAGGCTTGCCAAGCTTTGTGCTCCTCCTTGACGTCTGCTGAGAAGACCACTGGGCTCACAGGAGATTCTGCCTTGAGTGCCTAGGCTGCTCCGCTTAGATTTCACATACACCAAACTACCAAGACACTCCACTATACATGTTTGGACCATCATCCCAAAAGACTCACAAGATTATGACATTAGAGATTGAATCTTTTGGATTATGATCAGCATGGTACTATTTTTCTTAATATTTACTTTTACTGTAGTTGGAACACAATACGGTTGTTTTATTTATTTATTTTTATGTGGTCCTGAGGATGGAACCCAGGGCCTCGTTACACTAAGCCACAACCCAGCCCTGCATGGTACTATTTAAAAGACTCCTAAAACTTGTTTCTTTGTATCAAAAAAAAAAAAAAAAAAAAATCCTTCCTATTCAAGACTCTGTCTGCTTTTCTCTTTCTACTTTTCTAATGTATTTCCAGTTTCCACCTAACCTTCACCTTCCTGTGAACCTTACTTGGATTTCTCTGTATTTCTTAGTTCGTCCCTCAACAATGAACTGTGTGTGATGGAAAGAGAGGGAGGGCCTTATGTGCTATCTTTCACCCTTTAAGAGAATTTGAAATTAACCTGGTCCAAGAAATATTTTTCTAATTAATATCAATCATAAATGAAGTGACAACATTCTGCTAGCTTCCCCTGAGGTTCTGTTTGTTTGTTTTTTCTGCAGCATTGGGATTGAACCCAGGGCCTCATGCATACTGGACCAGTGCCCCACCACTGAGCCACACTCTAGCCCTCAGGACACAATGTTCACGAGCAGTCTATACTCAGGACTCTACCAACTGTCTCAAACCAAGACTGCCATGTGTTCCAGAAGCTATTTTTTAATCACTCCCTCAATATTTCTGACAGATGCAGCTTCGTATGCTTCAATTTAATAGGCTTAAAACTAAATTTATGGGGTTGGGGTTGTGGCTCAGTGGTAGAGTGCTTGCCTAGCATGTGTAAGGCACTGAGTTCAATCCTCGGCACCACATAAAAATAAACAAAATAAAAGTCCACTGACAACTAAAAAATATTAAAAAAAAATTAAATTTATTATATTGACCACCCCATGTCCTTTTTAAAAAAAAAATATTCTTTTAGTTATCAATGGACTTTATTTTATTTGTTTATATGCGGTACTGAGAATCAAACCCAGTGCCTCATACCTGCTAGGCAAGCGCTCTACCACTGAGCCACAATCCTAGCCCCACCCATGTCCTTTCACGGGTTCTCACAACCTCAACAGTTCACCAACAACATCAAGATTTCAGCAAAAACCTCGAGTCTGTCAGACCCTTCCTCTAATACCCTTCATTTAATCGGATGCTCTTCAATAAATATTTATACAGCACCCATATGTGCCAGGTACAGAGCTTAGTCTTAGAGCCCAAACTGAACAAGAACAGACCTCTGCACTGACAAAGCTAATAATCTGACCACCAGTGAGTCAAAACTTTATAGACTAAAAATCTCTCCCATCTGTTCCCTGCTCTCCATACCCAATGTCAGTCACCTGGGCTAGAATGCCATTTGCTCCTATCTGAAGTACAATGGCCACCCAAATGACCATTCTTAGTATAGTTAGCCTTATTCCAATGCAATCTAAGAAAACTTTAGTCCTTCTGAAACACACTTCTCATTTTATTGCCTTATTAACATCCTTCAAAGGTTCCCCACACCCCTCAGGATGAACTTCAAACTCCTTAAAACAGTACTTACAGCCCACAGACCCCAAGCGCCACTCCCCTGCAAACCCTCTAGTCACAGTGACCTACTTGGGTCGGGAAGCTAGAGGACAGGACAGGAGATAGAAGAGGTCCATCCCTGCCCCACACAACCCACCACCAACTCCTGCCAAGCCTGGAAGTTTTCTCACCTATGCAGATGCCCTCATTTCTATGTACCTTTCAATAGGCAGCTCAACTATCACCTCCCGTGAGGCCCTGAGGCCTAAGGGACATGCCCTTCCCACTCCACCAGCTGAGACCCACTGTGTTCACAGCAGCCTATCCATCCCTTATTCTAGCTTTCTAAGCCTGTGTTACAACTGCTTACCCAGGTGGGCATTTGAGTATACATATGTACTGTGCAGTCATTGAAGGAAGAGCTATCTGCATTTCTGTGTCTCTGACATATGAAACAGAGCATGGCAAAGAGAAGCTGCTCAATCCATTTGGTGAATGCATGAAATTATTCCTGTGTGCCTCTTTTAATGATATGATTAACTGTTGCTTCCAAGGAGTCAGGTTCTTCTTTACCTCCACATATTTTCTGAAAGAATCTCTAACTACGAAATATTTTTTAGAGGTGGAAAAATACTTGCTATGGAATTTTAGTTCTAAAATCTATTCATGTTCTCACACTCATAAAAAAAAAGTTCAGCCAAACACAGTATGGCATACACCGATAATTCCAGCTACTTGGGAAGTTGATGCAGGAGGACAACAAGTTTGAGGCCAGCCTGGGCAACTTAAGTGAGACTGTTTCAAAATAAAATAAAAGGGACTGAGGATATAGCTCAGTGATAGAACACTTGCCTAGCATGCTGGAAGCCCTGGGTTTGGACCCCAATACAGCAAAAACAAATCTAAAAAAAAAAAGGTCTGTCTTCAAGAAACAAAGAGTTTTAAAGACAGATGTAATTACTCTGTACTTACAATGACAATGTCTAGCAACAATTGACAATGACACACACAAACTAAATACTGTATAACAAGGAAGACGGACACAAACCAAACAATACTTATGGAGCAGAGGATTATACAAAAACCCCAAGCATGGCCTCATTTACTCCTAGATCCTCCCACAGCACTCTGCTCCAGCCATGCTAGTTCTTCACCAAAGACAGCAACGTCTAATCTTTTGACCACATTGCCTAAATGAGACATACATATTCCTGATGCCCACCCTCCCATTCATTCAATAAGTATCTGCTGCATTGTCTACTGCATTCCAGGCACTGGGCATATATATGCTAATGAGTAAAACCAAGACCCTGCTTTCATGGCGCTTAGGTTTCTAGTGGGGGAAAATAAATATGCATATATGTCAGGTAGTGACAAGCACCAAGAAGAAACAACACAAGAGAAGAAGAACTTTAATGTACTGCTGAAGTCGTTCTCCACTTCTCCATGAGATTTTCCTTAGTCCTTCAAACAGTAATAAATTATTCACTAGAAAAAAAAAATCAGCACTTAAAAAGGACCTATGTGCTAGACACCAAATAAGATTCTAGAAATAAAAAGGTAATTAATTAACGCATCAAAATAAATAAAGGAGAAAGGTAATTAAGTCACAGCCGCAAATTTCAACAAGCCTCAGTCCAAATGAAGAGGCAAACATGTTCAGTTCACATTTACATGTGTGCAAGGTACTATGCTGTTTTATAGAAATTAATTCACTTCTCAGGACAATGCCATAAGACTGAACATATATGAAAATTGAAGCATACAGAGGTAAAGTATCATGACTGAGGTCACACATCAAGTTACTGGCAGAGCCAGGACTGGAAAACAGCCTGTACTACTCAACACTAGGCCTTGGTTATGCTATATAATCACCAAAAAGCAATCACCCTAGACATTACTACAGATATGAGCAAAAAGCTAGAGGTGCACAGAGGAGTGGGGGCCTAAAAGGACAAGAAAACCCTTCTTACAGGAACTGATGCACTACCTTGAAAAATGAGGAATACATTGTGTCTACAGTTTGCAAATACTACACTTTACTCTAGAAGAGGACAACGTCTTTCGTAGGAGAGTTTGTTGTTAATTCTGGAGTCTCCTAGTAGAAAAGAGCCTTCTGTACTCCAGAAAAGGGACACCGTCCACCCTGGAGGTAACTTACCATCTCCTAGGAGAGAGATACCCTACTATATCCTGAAGTCTCCTAGGAGGATGCCTCACCATACCCTACGAGAAGGCGACTAATAATCTGCATCCCTGCCAGCACTCAGCACACAGTAGGTGTTCACCGAGGATCAGTGGAATGCCAGGGCACGAGTGTCGGGGCACTGTAGACAACCCGGACAGGCGGCTCCTTTGACGACCAGCCAGCCACATCACCTGGGCCCCGCCCTCTAAAGCTGGCAATGCTGGCCCCAGCAGGCGCCCGGATCGAGAAGCGGCAGAGGGAGAGCCTCGCGTCCGAGCCTCACAGCCGGGCGGCCCGGCTCCCCGCACACGCCCACCCCGCGGGACAGCCCTCCCCTCCTACCTCCGGGCAAGAGCAGGGAGGCCGGGGCCACGACGGCTTGGGTGACTGGGATGAAGGGCACGTTAAAGCTGAGCTCCGTGGCCGAGGAGGAGAAGAGTAAGTTAGTGCTCAACGAGGAGGTGGAGGCGCCGCCACTGCCACCGTTAGATTTCCTCTCGGCCATGGCTGCGGCCCACCGTCGGTTACACGTCTGCGGGAAGCCGGTGCGGCACCACCGGCCGGAAACCGGTCACCCTTGGGCCAGCGCACTTCCGCACTTGCGCACAGGGGCCAGCACTCCAAGAGGCTGGCCGAGGGCCCTTTTCCTTCGCCTGCCCGCGCTGCCAAAAATCAACATGGCGGCAGCGGCTTCAGGCCCGAATCCGCACGTGACTCGCTCAGTTTCTGCGCAGGCTCAGTATGAGACGGAGGACTGCGATTGGGGCAGGCCTTTGGGGGTGTGGCTGCTGCGGGTTTCAGGTAAAACCTCAAATTGACGCTGAAAGTCACAGATTGCGGGCGGCGCTCTGGGCTTCCTGAAAGTACCAAAGGGATAGTTTAACTGGCAAGATTTTGGAGGTACAGTGGAATACGTCAGGACAAGATAGCAGAGTGCTCAAACGGAGGGCAGGGGGAAAAAGCAGTGGAGGCAATCGCAGCCAAGGTGGAGCCAGATTCTTCTGTTCTAGCACCCTCCCGCCCTTCGGGACAGAACTAAGCTGAACTCCTGTCGTTGGCACAGAAATGAAAATAGTAAAACCATTAAGTTTTTGAAGACATTTATTTGAAAAATAAAATAGGGGACTGAAATTTAAGGATATGATATTTCAAAATGCTTTCTATATGTACCCACAGTAGTCTTGACAAATTGAATTCAAAATGCAGCGCAAATAATTTGAACATAATTATGATCTTGCATAGTTAGATGTTATGAAAGAAAAACTACCATAAGCACTCTTTCAGCGGAGATAAGACCTCAAAGGAAACCGTGATATAGTGAAACACATCCACAGCAAATTACACCTATATAAAACCTGTTCGTTAACGAATTAAATGACTACTTAATGTAACGTCTGATTATTTTTTTAAAAAGCCAAACACTAGTTAAAACAGGATAGGTTTCATTTAGTAATAATTGTTGCAAAAGTGATGTCCAGCTTGAACAGAAACCAGCCTTACTGAAAGAAAATGTTCAAGACTTTTTTTTTTTTTTTCCTTAAGTTACTAAGGATTGAACCCAGGGGCCCTCACTACCACTGAGTTACACTACTGTCTCTTCACCTGTTTTATTTTGGGACAAGTTTTCACCAAATTGCTGGAGCTGACCTCCAGCTTGCAATCCTCTTGCCTCAGCCTCCCAAGTCAACAGGTATGCACACCCCAACTGGCAGTTTGAGACTTTTTAAGGGCTGGGTGAGCTAAGGGAAAGACACTGAGACATGCAAAGAAGGTTGGTCTACCTGACTCAAGCGTTCTGGGTTTTTTTATGGTGCTTGTCTACAGGAGACACATGCTTCTCATACCTTTTATTCTCACAGAGTGAAAATAACAATCTCCTTGAATGTACACACATTTCAAAGGGTCTTTGGGAAGACAGTTCCAAGTGATAGAAGATCTACATCTGAAAGAAGGAGAATTTATAATTGTCAGCTTTCAAAAGTAACTGTTCTAATCAGTGGCTCAGGGACCTATCACCAGGTTTTGGCTGAAAGAAACAGTAAATTCTCCTAGCAGTGTTGAGCTTTCTTGGGCAGACATTTTTAAAGGGCTATAGTCACCCTAGATACATGGCCTCACACTGCTAGAAGCCAGGGTACAGGTTGCTCAAGGACAGTCTCTGTCATTATGGGTGGGCAAGGCAGTATACTAAACACTAGGGGTACGATGGTATGTAAAATATACCCTTTGGGGAACTTAGTCTGGTTAAGACAGGCAACTAAATGCATAATAACAATAACTAAAGGGTAATGAATAATATAATGCAGAATTTCCTAACGTGTGTTACATAGAACACTGACATCATTAGATAAGGAGATAGAACCTTTCCATGGAGAGATAGCAAGTATCTTGCACACCAGACCATCAACAAAGGACCTACCTAGTCTAGAGTGACATGACACACTTCCCTGAAGAAGAAAAATTAAAGTTGAGACCTGAAAGACAAAGGATAGAAGTTAATTGAAAAAAACTTAGGGATGGAAGGATTGGAGGAAACAGTAAGGAACAAATTTACATAAAGGAACAATATGTAGGAAACACTGAGATGCCACATTTGAATGTTAAGAGAAACAGAGGTTAAACTATGGCTAGAGCCCAGGGAGCTAATGGGAGAGAGTTGGGGGATGAGGATTAAAAAGCAGACAGAAGTTAGTTGCTGTTTTATAGTCTTTAGAGGGCAACAGGGAGTTAAAGGGTTTAAAGGAGGATGAAAAAATTATAGCACTTGCTCTGTAGAAAGTTCATTCCGCTTCAGTGTAACAAAGTTGCCAAGGAAAGGGCAACCCTGGAAATAGGAAGAGTAGTTGGCAGACCTTGGGGGATCAGGAGAGCAATCATGGTGGTTAGTGCTGACAGAAAAATGAACAGAAATCGAATAATCCCTAGGGAAAAACTGAACAGGTGCATTGCAATTGCTTCCTTCTGAAACTGTTGGAAGCACAAATAGTTTTTGTTTTCAAGCATAAACCCATTAAAGATGAGTTTTCCACACCAACAAGATTTTAGAAGCAGCAAAAAGGGTAAATGAGCAGCAGAAAAGGTGGGCACAGTGGTGCATGCCTGTAATCCCAGCTGCTCCAGAGACTGAGACCGGAGAATTAAAAGGTCCAGGACAGCATCAGCACCTTAGTGAGACCCTGACTCAAAATAAAAAGCATTAGTGATGCAGCTCAGTGATAGAATACCTGCCTAGCATGTGTGAGGCCGTGGGTTCAATCCCCAGCATTAAATATATATATATATATATAT
>NW_026000206.1:2920228-2924177 GCF_001458135.2 Marmota marmota marmota | reverse complement strand
TATATATATATATATATATATATATATATATATATATGAAATATTCGAGGGGAAAAAGAATAACAAAATTAAAACTCAGTTGAAGAAAAATAGATGTGAGGAATTTCCCAAAAAAGAAATCAAAAAGACAAACAGATGGGAGCTAGGGGAGGAAATGTAAGAAATTAGAGTACCAAGCAAGGAAATCCAAAATCTGAATATTAACAGTTCCACTAAAAATAGAGAAGATGCAGGGAGAGGGAATCATATTCTTATTCCTAGAAATGAAGAATATAAGTTTCCAAATTGAAAGGTTTGAGTGCCCAAAACAGTAGTTGAAAAGATCCACACAACAGCACTCATAGGTCACAAAAAGATCTCGTAGGTCACAAAGGATACAGTCAAATGCAAAGAAATTCAGCTCCCAAAATATTTACCTCTCAAGCACACTTTTGATGAAAGCAACTGGAAAACGTGCTGTACAGAAACGACGGATAAACTAAGAAAATTTTCCCACATGGAATACCAGAAGCATGCTCTCAGGACTTCAAGTTACTTTTTTTTTAAAGACCCCAAAATACAATGTCTTGATTAAAATAGAAGTTTGTGTCTCATTCATATAAAAGTACATATTCATGACCTTTTGGTCACTAATATTTAGGGCTTCCAAGGCTGTTCTAGTTACCACCCAAGCCAGCAGGAAATGATCAGAGAAGTCCTGGGACAAATGTTTCATCTTAACAAGTGGGAGGAGGCCGCCCACATCATTTCTGTTCACATTCCACTGGTGAGAACATTGGCAAAGAGTCACTCCTAGAAGCAAGAAAAACTGGGAACTTGAGTTCCCACCTGGGTGGCCACACCCTAACATCCTGTGAAGGAAGATTAGGTGGGCAAATGACAATCAAAATGTGACCCTGGCCACCAAATATGCACCCAACCTCTTCACAGAGAATGTACAGATATTTCCTTCCCAAGAGAGGCAACTAGGCACAGGGCTTGAAAGTGCAGGATCTTTGGGGTGGCTCAGCCGTTTTTATTGGGTCTGAATGCAGCTCCTCCCAGTCCACTGAATTATGACCAAGTACTCCAGAGGACAATGGTAGAACAAGAACAGAACAACTGCAATTGCAATGAAGACCCCATTGGGAAAAAGGAGAAATGGAAAATACAGCAACCACTGTAACTTAGAAATGATTGACTCCCGCTAGGAATAAGTTGAAAATGCTCCCAGCTCTGACATGGAGAGTTTTCATGGTTACTCAGTCCAGGCCACCTCTGGTTCTGGTCTCTGGAAATGCCTTAATCCTTGAACTGCTACTGGCTCTTTCAGGCTGGAATCCTGATATTTTATTTCCATTTAGTTCTCTGACACAAACTCATTTCTATCAGAGTCATGGGGCTAACTACAGGCTCCCTAAAACAATAGGTTCAGGTGGGGGTTCTTGATCTGATCTTTTGGTTTCCTGGAATGTCAAAAGATCTTTCAAAATGCCTTTGAGCAAAAAAATCTTACTTCCTACAGGTTAAATATTGAATTGATTGACATATAGTCCTGTGAGAACCCAGTTTCTCCTATGCTGTCCAATAGGCACTAACTACTTGTGGCTATTGAAACTAGAACATGACCACAATCTGAAATGTGAAGTGTTGTAAGTATAAAATACATGCAAGATTTCAAAGACAATAAAAAAGTAAAATAGGATTGGGGCTGTGGCTCAGCAGCAGAGCACCTGCCTAGCATGTGTGAGGCACTGGATTCGATCCTCAGCACTGCAGGAAAAAAAAAAAAAAAGTAGAATATCCCATTAACAATTTTAAAATTGTTTCTTCCAAATTATAATATTTTTGATAGGTTAAATGTTAAAGGTGAGGGAATGTAGCTCAGTGGTAGAACGCTTGCCTAGCATTCATGAGGCTCTGGGTTCAATCCCTAGCACCACACATTTCAAATACAAAAACCTAAGCATAAAAACACTCAGACTTAAACACTTCTTCAGGTCTTCCTTTTCTCATAAAACACAAAGCCATGAACTCAGAAAGGAAGAAAGTAATTTTTCCCCCACAGTTGCCACTGCTGAATTGATATCAAGGTGCAATTCAGAAGAAGTGCATCTGAATTTAATGATTTAAACTCATTTCTATGTCATAACTTTAATTTGTATATTACTAGGCACAAAGCTAAAATACAAGAGTTCCCCAATTTAACACCAGGGACTTGGCAACCCTCTGTGCTGAATGAATAGTGTCAGCAATGTCCCAGACTTCACCCTTTTCTTAGCTCATTAAACTCACAAGGAACAAGTGTATAATCCAGTATGTCAATAAGGAGTTCACAATGAGAAATTCAAAATACCTCTTTTGTCCTGAAATAAACCAGAATGTCACCCCAAAACATGCCACTCTGACAAAAGGGTTGAGTTGAAGGCAAATGAGAAGCTCATACAAGAAAAGTCCCCTGCCCTCCCATCGTTCACCTAAAAACAGGACATAAAGTTCCAAAGGTGTCCCTCCCGCTATCTACCAAAGACAAAGGTTAATCACCAAAGACACCTTTAGACTCTTACCAAGCCAGAGATGGTAAGAGACATAGCAAAGTTCACTAGCTGAACTGTGTCTACCTTTAGTCTCCTGAATTTTTGCTTTCCCAGTTTGTCACCTTTGGAAACCTAAAACTGTTTTCCTCTGTCCTTCTCCACTTCTCTATTTTTTTTTTTTTTTGACAAAGATGCTATAAAAGGCTAATTCTAAACCCTTCCTAAGTCACTCTTCTCCAAGTTTCCCCCATATATACATGAGATATACAGTTGATCTGCTTTTCTCTTGGTGTATGCTTTGTTAAGGGGTCCCACTGGAGAACAGGAAAAGTTTTTCTCCTCCCCTACACCCCTAAGGAGGACTTCAGGCTCCAAAGGCTGATTCAGTGTGCTTGTTTTTGAGGTGCTGGGGAGGGATCCGGTGCCTGTTGCAAGCTCCACCAAGTGAGCTTCTGCCCTGCGAAGTGGGGTCAGTTCTCCAGCTCCCCACTTTATTGACTCCATTCGGATCGTGCACCCTTTCCCAGCTGAAAGAATGCTGTGAGGAGATCTATTTTCTTTTTTTTGGGGGGGGGGGTACCAGGGATTGAACTCAGGGACCCTCGACCACTGCGCCACATCCCCAGCACTATTTTGTATTTCATTTAGAGACAGGGTCTCACTGAGCTGCTAAGTGCCTCGCGGTTGCTGGGGCTGGCTTTTAACTCTTGATCTTCCTGACTCAGCCTCCCGAGCAGCTGGGGTTAGAGGCGTGAGAACACCTGGCTTTCTGAGGTGCATTCCTGGCCTCAGTGGCACCACTGAACTTGTCCCACGTCTCCTCAGCAAAGGGTGACCGCGGGGCTTCACTCGCACGCCTTGGTGGCGCGCGGGCGTCTCGGCCCGGGAGACACGGGGTGCTCCCCACCGCTCCAGGTTCCGCGCCAGGGCTGGGCCTCTACCAGGAGCCGGTCCCTCGGCCTCGGGGCCTGGGACGGCAGCCAGGGTGCCTGGGGGGTCTTACAAGTGCAAGCTTCCCTCAGACGGCTCTGCGGCTCGGGAGTCTTTACTTAGGGGTTCGGAGCCGGCGCGCGGGTGTCCGCCCGTAGTGCCAGCCACAGCAGAGGCTGGGCCGCAAGTTCGAGGCCAGCCCTGACCATCTCAAAATGTAAAAAGGGCCGAGGATGCAGCTCAGCGGTACGGCGCCCGGAGTTCAGTCCCCAGTCCCCCCACCCCGACGCCCCAACAGGATTTAGGGCACAGCGTCAAAGAAAAGCGTTGCCATCAGCAAAAAAGAAAAAAAATAATAAGCAGGAAAAGGAGCTGGGCTGACATCTAAGGCTCCTCCATCCCTAACTTTTCCCAGAGCCGACTCTGAGGACTCCTGGTCTCCGCCTTTCGAGCCCCCGCGCACGGACGCGTACTCAGTTCGCGAGCGGACTCTGGGAGGCCGG
>NW_026000206.1:2915627-2919420 GCF_001458135.2 Marmota marmota marmota | reverse complement strand
GAAGCTTGCACTTGTAAGACCCCCCAGGCACCCTGGCTGCCGCTCGGGGCCCAGCCCCGAGTGCCGCAGACTCGGGGAGGTCCTCGGGCCCGGGGAGGGCCCGCGGAGCTGTGGCGAAGGAAGCCACCCTGCCTGTGCGAGCCTCGCAGGATGTTTCAAAACTTCCGGTGTGTCGGGGAGTGCGGCCGCCTGGCACCGAAGTTGACGCTCACCTCTGGGTTACACCAGCCTCTCCTCCAGAGATCAGATTTAATGTTGTAGCTTCATTTTTCTGTTCAGATGACTTTACAACCCGTCTGGTCTTGTCTGTGCTCCCGGACCAGAGCTAGCAAGCAATGTTGAACTTCTTCCGTGAGTTTTTTACATAGAATGAGCTGAGAATGCTGCAGGCGAGCTCAGTAAATTTTAGTTGCGATTGCTGTTGCTACTTTTCAGCGAAGGTTACAGGAAGAAAAATGTAGATCCATTTCTCGTTGGCTGGGCCCTTTGATCCCCACCCCCTTCCCTAGCGTCTTTGCACTTAGGAATGGTGGATTCACAGTCAACCCGAAATCGCTGCTATATAGCAATACCTGATTCGTTTGTAGTTGATTTAGAGTTGGAGGGCCCTTGCCTATGTGAAACATGAGAAGGACTAGGGGTAGAGCTAGTATACTTAACATAGACAATGCTCTGGGTTGAATAGATGCATCGTGGGAAAGTAAGACTACTAAGAAACTAAGTAGTCTCCTAACTGATGACATAAAATGTGTTTCTTATAGGAGGGCTCTTAGTGCTCATCGGCAACTTTATTCATATTATCTGTAATTCTAACTAGTGTATGGTTTCTGAGACTGAAACCAAAGGCGGCAAATCCGAAGACTGCCTGGATAGACATCCAAATTATAGCCAGTGAACACTGACAACCAGATAAGAAATTAAAAACTGTATGTTAAAAGAAAACATGGAGAAGACGTATATCTCAGTGGTAGATCATATGCCTACTATTCCAAGGCCTGGGTTCAGTCCCCATCAACTTGACACACAAAAGTCAGAATCACTATGTAGTTGGCCAGGGTTCTTTGAAAAGGGGATCTGCATTCCTTCACTAAAACCTAGTAATTGAGCCAGGCTTGGTGATGCACAACTGTAATCCCAGCTACTCAGGAGACTGAGGCAGGAGGATTGCAAGTTCCAAACCAACCTAGACAACGTAGGGAGACCCTCAAGGATAAATAAAATGAAAAGGGCTGGGCTGTAGCTCAGTGGTAAAGCACTTGCCTAGCATGCATGAAGCCCTGGGTTCAATCCCTAGTACTGAAATAAATAAATTCTAGTAATTGATATTAATAATAATGATTATTGGAACCACTAATTGGTGTCCAGAATAATGGCTCCAAAATGTTAAGTGAAGATTCACAGTATTGGTTTAAGGGTATAGATGCATAGCTAGATTTTAGAGAAAATCCTTCTACAGTGAAAAGGTTTAATGCTTACAGCATTAAGTTCAAGATTCTGATATTAGAAAATTCATTTATGAGAAATACCCTGGTCTTGGTGGATTAATAAGATGATTTTAAATTTGACACAGATTTGAATGTATTTGTGTCAGATTTTTGTTCCCTAAGTGTGTGATCCTAAGCACATTTGATCATGGTGCAGAAAGAATACAATTTAGTAATGAAATACTGGGTGTACAGTATTTTATAAATTTGATGGATTGTTGTGGGAATGTAAACTTGGTGTTTCCCCAGAATGTCTCATTCCAGTCATGGTGGTTTTGTTGCTTCTGCTGCTGCAGTACTGGGGTTTGAACCCAGTACCACTAAGCTACATTCCCAGCCCTTTTTATTTTTTGTTTTTGTTTAGCTAAATTGCCTTAAACTTGGAATCTTCCCGTTTCAGCCTCCAGAGTAGCTGGTATTACTAGAATTATAGTTGTGTGCCACTTTGTCTGGTTTGCTTGTTTTGGGTACTGGGTAATGAACCCAGGGGTACTTTACCACTAGCCACATCCTCACTCCTTTTTTATATTAGAGACTGGGTCTCGCTAAGTTGCTTAAGGCCTCAATAAATTGTTGAGGCTGACTTTGGGGAGGGGCAGGGATATACCAGGGATTGAACTCAGGGCATTCACTTGACCACTGAGCCTCATGCCCAGCCCTATTTTGTATTTTATTAAGACAGGGTCTCACTGAGTTGCTTAGTATACCTCACTTTTGCTGAGGCTGGCTTTAACTCTCCATCCTCCTTGCTCAGCCTCCTGAGCCACTAGAATTACAGGCGTGTCCTTCACACCTGGCTTGAAGCTGACTTTGAACTAGAAATCCTCCTGCCTCAGCCTCCTGAGCCGCTAGAATTATCGGCGTGTGCCACTGCACCCAGCTTCTTGTTCTTGTTGAACACAAACTTAACATCATTTTCACTAAGCTTATCCAGCAATTCATGCAATTTACTCAAACTTATTTTCTTTTTGTAGATGTTTTTCAGTGGGTCCTCCAAATTAGTCTTCTAATTTGTGCCAGTTGCTTTTATAGGTTTGTTGCATAGATGTCATCCTTGGAATTCCACCACCCCATCTTTGTATTCATGAGCTCATTCTGTTCTTCTTGGATCTCATATCTTCCTCTTCAGTGGATTCTTCTTTTAGATTTTAAAATATTCTTTTAAAAGTTGATGTGAGGGGCTGAGGTTGTAGCTGAGTGGTAGAGTGCTTGCCTTGCATGTGTGAGGCACTGGGTTCGATTCTCAGCACTGCATATAAACAAATAAATAAATAAAGGTCCATCAATAACTAATAAAATATTTTTTAAAAAAACATTATGTGTGAGAAGTGGGTTGGGGCCATAGGTCAGTGGTAGCACCACTTGCCTAGCACACGAGAGGGTTCAATCCTCAGCACCACATAAATAAATAAACAGACAAACAAATAAATAAAAGCTATTTTTTAAAAAAGTTGATGTGAGAAGAGAACAAGAGGCACCTTACATATTGATAAAATCCAATTCATCAGTAACATGTAGAGCTTAAAACAGCATGAAAATTGGCAGAAGTGAATGAAGAGATGGGCAAACCTGCAGTCACAGTTGGAAATTTTACTACTCTTCTCTCAGTTCTTGAGAGACCCAGCAGATAGAGAATCAACAAGGATGTAGAATTGCAGACCATCAGCCAAGATCTGCTTGACACCTGTCCATCTAATGACACCATAATGCAAGTCCAGTTAAAGTGTACTTGGAACCAGGTTCATCGCGATAATTTATATCTTGAATCATAAGCCAAATATCAGAAAAGTCCCGAAAGAGTAAGTCACAAAGTGTGCTCTCCTGCAGTATGAAAGTAGATTGGCAGTCAGTAATAGAAGGTAAAAGGAAAATTCAAACTTGTAGAATTAACACTTCTAAACAATCCATGAATCTAAAAGAAGTCTCTAGGGAAATTGTTAAGTATCATAAACTAAACAAAATGAAATCATGACAAATCAAAATATGTAAGCACAGCCAAAGAGGGTTTAGAGGCATTATATGTGTTAATTGGTAGAGAACAGTCTCATCGATAATTTAAGCTCCCACATATGAAACCAGAAATGGGCTAAAGTAAACTCAAATCAGACAAGGGAAAGGAAATAATAGAGCAGAAATCAAGACTTGACAACAGAAGAAAATGAATGAAACCTAAAATTACTTATTCTTTCTTATTTTTCTTATGAAATTTGTTAGTCACTTTTTTCTTATGAAACCAAAAGTTCTATATTTATTTTCTTTCTTTCTTTTTTTTTTTTTTTTTTTTTTCAGGGCTGGGGATTGAACCCAGG
>NW_026000206.1:2824091-2915273 GCF_001458135.2 Marmota marmota marmota | reverse complement strand
TTTTTTTTTTTTTTTGGTACTGGGGATTGAACTCAGGGGCACTAGACCACCTCGTCACATCCCCAGCCCTGTTTTGAATTTTATTGAGAGGGTCTCACTGATTTGCTTAGCACCTCACTGTTGCTGAGGCTGGCTTTGAACTTAAGATCTTCCTGTCTCAGCCTCCTGAGCTGCTGGGGTTGCAGGCATGTGCCACCACACCCGGCGCCCCATTTTTTTAATATTTATTTTTTAGTTATAGGTAGACACAATATCTTTATTTTATGTGATGCTGAGGATCAAACCCAGTGCTTCATACATCCTAGGGTAGTGCTCTATCTCTGAGCCACAACCCCAGCAATGCCCCCACCAATTAATTTTTTTTTTAAGAGAGAAGAGAGAAAAATAATTTTTTAATATTTATTTTTCAGTTTTCGGTAGACACAATATCTTTATTTTTATGTGGTGCTGAGGATGGAACCCAGCGCCCCGCGCATGCCAGACAAGTGCGTTACCGCTTGAGCCACATCCCCAGCCCAGCAATTACTTTTTAATGTCAGTAAAAATGATAAACCTCTAGCCAGACTGGCAAAGGAAGAGGAGGACAAATTACGAATATCAGTAAAGAAACTAATAGAAACATCTGAATTGATGTGAATTCAGCAACATAAATGGACCAGTTGTTTAGACATCACTGTATTAGCTTCCTGTTTCTGCTATAATAGCTTAAAACACTATGGATGCAGTTCTAGAGACCAGAAACCTGACATGGGACCCACCCAGATAAACTCAGGTTGTCAGCCAGACATGTGTCCCTGTATGGAGCTCTAGGGGAGAATTGGTCTCCTTGTTGCATCTTCTAGAGTCTGCCTGCATTTCATGGCCTATGGTCCTTTCTGTCTTCAAAGTCAGTTGAGTTTTTAAGTTTTAATGTTCTGACTTCCTCTTCCGTTTCCTCCTACATTTCAGAACCTTTGTGATTGCATCAAACCCACCAAGATAATCCTGTTAATAAGAGAGCTGATTAATTTTGATTCCATTGGCTACTATCAACTTGGATCTGGAATGTCCCCCAAAGTTTGTATGTTGAAAGCATTGACCCCAATACTTTTAGGGGTCAAATACTTTTAATACATTAATCATGAGTTCTGACATCATTAGATGGATTTCCACTGTGAGCTGAGTGAATTAATGGGAGGTGGGACCTAGTTGGAGGAAGTAGGTAGACTGCAGTGCCCTGGAAGAGTTTATCTTCTCCCTGGCCTGCCTGCCTTCCCCTCTCTCCTGCTCTCTCCCTCTCTCCTGCTCTCTCCCTCTCCCTCCCTCACTGCCATGAGCTGACAGCCCTTCCTCCATGATGTTCTGCCTTACCTCAAACCCAAAGCCTTGAAACCAGCTGACCATGGACTGAGTCCTCTGAAACGGTGACCTTCTTCCTCTTAGTTGTTCTTGTTAGAGATTTTGGTCAAGGTAACAAAAAGCCGATTGACACAGCTACACTCAGTTCCCTTTCCATGTAACAGGTATTCACAGGTTCTGGGGAGCAGGACTTGAACATCTTTGGCAGCCAAACCAAGTCTCCGTCTGCCACAACCACAAACTATCCAGACTCACTCTGATGAAGTAGAGGAGCATCCCATCAGCCCCTCTAGAACTTCTGCTATGCTTTCTATGAATTTGCCTAGTGTAGTTACCTCATGAAGTGGAATCATATTTGTCCTTTTTTCTGGTTTATTCCACTTAGCATATTATTTGCAAGGTTCATGCCTATTGCCATATTTTTTTTTTTTTTAGTTATAGATGGACACGATATTTTGTTTACTTATTTTTTTATGTGGTGCTGAGAATCGAACCCAGTGCCTCACATGTGTGAGGCAAGGCTCTGCCACTGAGCCACAACCCCAGCCTTCTAATTGTTATTTAACAAAGATACAAAAGATAACAGAGGATATCCTTTTCAACAAAGATAGTTAGACATTTATATGCAAAAAAATATAAATCATAACCCAAACCTGTGTCTTATATAAAACTTAACCTCAAAAGAGAACAGAAGGGCTGGAGATGTGGCTCAAGCAGTAGCGCGCTCACCTGGCATGCATGCGGCCTGGGTTCGATCCTCGGCACCACATAAAACAAAGATGTTCTATGCGCCAAAAATTAAAAGAAAATAAATATTAAAATTCTCTCTCTCTCTCTTAAAAAAAAAAAAAGAGAACAGAAAGAAGACCTTCGAGTCCTCAGTTATGGTTGTGAGTTCATACGTGACACTGGAGGCACAGTGCATTAAACATCTGATAAATAGGCCCCATCAAAACAAAAAACTTGTGCTCTGCAAAAAATACTTATTGAGACTAGAAGAATGAAAAGATAAGCAGTACACTGGGAGAATATATTTGAAAAGCATATATCAGATAAAGGACTTGTATCCAGAATATAAAAGAAAAACACAGTGGTAATTAGCCCAGTTTAAGAAGAAGCCAGAGATTGAAGTAGACTTACATAGTTATTCATCAGAGAGGACATAGAGTGGCCTGAAAGAGCTCAGCATCAGCAGCCATGAGGGAAATTCACATTTAAATTATGATGAGATACTACCCACCTGTTAGAGCACCTAAAATTTAGACAAAAACATGCATGTAAATCCCAGCTACTCAGGAGGCTGAGTCAGGAGGATTGTAAATTTGAAGCTCTCCTGGGTAATTTGGTAAGACTCTGTCTCCAAATTAAAAATAAAAAGGATTGGGGGTGTAGTTCCATAGTTAAATGTTCCTGGGTTCTATTTCCACTACCATAAAAATTAGAGTGCTTGCCTCGCATGCACAGTGCCCTGGATTCAATTCCCAGCAACACACACACACACACACACACACACAAATAGTGATAATACTAAGTATTGGCAAGGATACAAACAACTGTATATATTGCTGTTAAGAATGCAGCATGGTGCAGCCACCCTGGAAACGGAACAGAATCTTAGTCACTTACCAAGTACTCAGCTGTGCCTTCTCTAGATATCACCCTAGAAAAATGAAGTTCTCTGCACAAATGTTTATAATTGTTCATCATGAACAAACCTGGAGACAGTCTGAATGTTCTTCAGCAGGTGTGTGGCTACACAGCAGCTGTATAGAAGAGTACAACTCAGCAATGAAGAATGAGCCATTGATGTTTGCCTGTGTGCTGGGGTACCCACACCACCTATGCTTGAGCCATTAGAAGGTCCTGTGGGCTTAGGTATTTGCGCTCATGCTTACAGTGGATTATAGCAGTGAAGTCGGTACACACAGCTTGCCAGGATTGCAACCCCAGTGACTAAACCTTACTCGTGGAATTGTACTGTCTTGGTCTACCCCCAGGCCATTACCAGGCTCTGGTCCGGTAACCCTAGGTCCAAGGGTGAGGTAACCTCTGTTGCCTCCCTGGAAAAGAGGGTTCTGTGTCCCTAAAAGGGAGGGGGATGGGTGCTAGTATTGCAAAACTATATATTTTCCCTGATTTGTGTTTGTATCAGTGTTACCTCCTCTGACTCCAGCAGCTCACTTGTCCCAGGTCCTTGTCAGACAGGAGGGATATAAAGGTTGTCTGTGAAAAGAGAATTTGTGGTTGGCTTTGGAAACTTCTTGAATATACTTGACCTCATCTGTCTTTTGTCCCTGTTTTTTTTTTTTTTCTCTTCTAGGCACTTAGTGCTGCAGGTGCTTGACTTTCTGGTGCTGCCCATCCTTGTCCTCTTGAGTACCATTATGGTTTCTTCCCATGGAGTGCTCTGCGTCCTGAATGCCATTCCTTTCTACAGCAGCTTGTTTCAGCTCTTTGCATCTTTCAGGGTTTAGTGCTGTTTGTTGCTTTTTTTTTTTTTTTGGTACTGGGGATTGAACTCAGGGGCACTCAACCACTGAGCCACATCCCCAGCCCAGTTTTATGTTTTATTAGAGACAGGGTCTCACTGAGTTGCTTAGCACCTCACCATTGCTGAGGCTGGCTTTGAACTCGCCATCCTCCTGCCTCAGCCTTCTGAGCTCCTGGGATTACAGGTGCTCCACTGTGCCTGGCCAGAAACATTTTGTATACAGAAATATTCACATGCCTCAGCCTCCTGAACCGCTGGGATTGCATGTGTGGGCCACCGGGCTGGCCAGGGTGTAGTTCTTTGAGAAGCCTTGTCTGAGATGGTTTTTTTTGGGGTTTCTTTTTGTGTGTGTGTGGTGCTAGGGATTGAACCCAGGGCCTTGTGCATGCAAAGCAAGCACTCTACCAGTGGAGCTATATCCCTAGCCCCTGAGATGTTTTGATAGTATTGCTTCTTTGCTTTTAGCCCTTCTCTCTATAGCTTATCTTGGCTGTAAGTTCCTTCAGCTGTATCCTCATACCTGGCTGAGTGCTGGACGTAGTAGGATTAAGTAGTTGACAGTTATTATTACATTCAATACTTTTTGGAATTATTTGTTCCCTTAATTGTCTGCAGTACCATATACCTGTTTTGTTTTTGTGGTACTGGGTATCGAACCCAGGGACAGTGCATTCTACCTCTGAGCTACATCGCCAGCCTTTTTCATTTTTTAGATTTTTTTTTTTTTTTTTTTGTGGAGGCGGGTTACTGGGGATTGAACCCGGGGCACTTTACCACTAAGCTACATCCCCAGCCCTTTTCATTTTTTAGATTTCGGGTGTGGGGGGGGATTACTCAGGAGCACTTTACCACTGAGCCATCGCCCCAGCCCTTTTATTTTTACTTTGAGACAGAGTCTCACTAAGTTGCTTAGGACCTCACTTAGTTGCTGAGGCTAGCTTTGAACTTGCAATCCTCCTGCTTCAGCCTCCTGAGTCGCTGGGATTATAAGCGTGTGCCACCATGCCTGGCAGCACCATATGCTTATAAGCTGGCCATTACTTGAGAGAATTGTATTTTTACACATGCAAGTTGCTTAGGTAACCTGCTGCTCCCGACTCATTCCTTATGCTGCTTCCCCACCTGCTTCTTACACAAATGCAGTCGTGGCCTTGCGTAGGTCTTTTCTTCTCCCTTTCCTCCTCTTGTTTTGTTGTCAGCAGCAGCAGCAGCATTATTTTGAAACAGGGTCTCAATATGTTGCCTGGACTGGTCTCAAGCTCAACGTAAAGTGATCTTCTCACCTCAGGCACCTGAGTAGCTGGCACAACAGGCTTGAACTACCTTTCCCAGCCCACAAGTCATTTCTTCATTTTTTTCTTATTTTTGCTGTGCTGCAGATCAAACCCAGGGCCTCGTTCATGTGCAAGTGCTCTACCACTGACTACACTCTCAGCCCTTGAGGACCTTTTAAAATGAATTTCTAGGTCCCACCCTAAGAGTGCTGATTAGTAGGACTGGGGTAGCTACAAAGCCTGCATTTCTCACAAGTACTCAGGTGATGCTAAGGATGCTCTTCAGGAGACCCACTTGGGGGCCCACTGTATTAGAGTTCAAGTGCCTCCTTCCACTTCTTTTTCAGAGCTGGTCTTTGCCCAGTTAAATATAAGTGTTTGGGAATCCCACTGAAGCATGGTGTTTGCAGGATTCATTGAATGTTTCAAACGGAATCAGCTTCATGACAGGTTCCTTTACTCCACTCTTCTGTAGCACTTGGGTGATAAATGTAAGTGGTGGGAGGATTGGCCAGCTCTGTAGTTTGGTGGATTTAGTTAACATAAATCTGTATTCTTTGCAGGCGCCATAGTGCCCTTATTCCCAGAGACTCTGGAGGCTGAGGCAGGAGGATGGCAAATTGAAGGCTTGCCTCAGCAATTTAGTGAAACCCTGTCTCAAAAAGAGCTGGCTATGTAGCTCAATGGTAAATCACCCCTGAGTTCAATCCCCAGGACCACCACTTCCTGTAAGGGCCTTCTGCAGTTACTTATTCGTTGTAAGGGGAAAATGATAACTATATAGTGGAAAAGTTGGCTGTCACTCTGGGTGATCAAAATTAATACCAGCAGTTGCGAAGGTTGTCTCTCGAGATGTCATACTTTTAGAAAGATACTTCTGCAGTAGTATAATTGGTGTCCAAGGACAGAATGACAAATTTAAAGATCTTAATTGGCTTTATTTTTAATTCTGCAACTAGGCAACACTTCATGCGATATGATAGAGTATGCATTTCAGGGGACTAAGAAGACATTGGTTTTGTAGCCAAAGAAAGGCTGAAGAAAGTAAAAACAACAAAATACAGATGGGTCATTTCCAAGTTACTTTCCTCGACATTTGGGGATAGAGAAGCAGAACAATAGAAAACTGGTTAACATTGTTAGGTTGCTTTAGGTTACTTGTTTTATGTAGGAATTAAAGAAGAAGGTACTTGGTTATCCTGCCAACTAACTTGCTTGGGACATTTAGCTATCACCTCTTACTTCCTCTTGGTTTCTTGGAAGGTCAGATAAACAGCTTAGCTTTGTTTTGATGATATGGAACTTTGGCATGGGTGACTCCATTTTGGTTTTCAGTCTGTTGTAGGAGCCTAGTCGAAAGCAGTGACTTCCTAGAATTTTTAACATTGATCATTCTTTCTTTTTTTAAAAAAATATTTTTATTAGTTTTTCATGGACCTTTATTTACTCATTTATATGCGGTGCTGAGAATCAAACACAGTTCCTCGCACATGCTAGACTCTGCCACTGAGCCACAGTCCCAGCCTACCTTGATCATTCTTAATTGGAATCTAATCACAAGGAAACACCAGATATATCTAAATGAGAAATCATTTTTTATTTAAAGGGCCTATATTCTTAAATATCAGTGTCATAAGACAAAAGATTAAAGAATTTACAAATTTAAAGGAGATTTGAGAGACATAATAGCTAAATGCAAGAGATGATTCTAGCTGGGTCCTGGGTTGAAGGGGGAACTGCTATAAAGGATATTATTGGGTTAAATTGGAATGTGGATTGGTTGGTTAGATAAAGTATCAATTTGAATTTCCTGAACTTTACAACAGAACTGTGGTTATATAAAATAACCTAGAAAACACATACTGAAATATTTAGAGATTAAAAAATCTTTGATGGGTGCAACTTAATGGGTAAAAAAAAAATATGAGAGAAATGATAAAGTCACTGGAGCAAGGTTGCAGGTGTTCTGTGTATTGTTCATGACACTTGTAAGGTTTTTTTCTTTTTTTTTTTACTGTAAGTTTAAGATTTTTCCTAAATAATAAATTTGTAAAACCAAATACCCTCTGCTCTTCATTTCAGTGTAATTGTAAAGTTTTTTTTTTAATTTACATAAAAATATTTGAAACACAGAATGGTGTACAAATAATGGTTCACTTTGCCTGGGTCTGCTGGTACCTGGTTTTGTAGGTGTTGGCTGGGGCGTGAGGAGACCAGCACCCGCTGATAGCTTCTGAGGGCCATGTGAGTGCTTCAGATGCATTGAAGTCAATCTTTACCAGGGGAGCAGATTTTAGTTGTTTTCAGCGGGGTGGGCTACCTTGTGATGCACCTGAATATGGTCTGTTTTCATATATTATACCTTTAGCTTTGAAAACTGTATTTATCTTTCAGCTCAAAATGGAGTTAGTCCTGACTGGGAGAAGAAAGTTATTGAATATTTTAAAGAAAAACTGAAGGAAAATAATGCTCCTAAATGGGTAAGCTTATTGCTGTTTGGGGGAAGAGAGGATTGGGCAGGCTTCAGTTTATCACAGTGGAAGCCGTAATTCACCTGTAATTTAAAAACATAATGGTCTCTTTTGCAAGCTAATTTGGGGAATTAAATACATTGTGCCTCTAGGTGGCAGTAGCTGACTGTTACTTCCTAGGACAATCTGGTTGTAAGGGCATTTATTATTACCTTTGTTTTATTACCGTCAATTCAAAAGAATCGGCATGTGTGAGTTTTAAGAGGACAACTCATCCAACTAAATGCCTTTCTGTTAACTGAAACATGTTCAGAAGGACAAGCAGCCTTTACATTATGGTCAAGTGTTACCATGCAAACTTGCAAGAACTTGGAAAGTTCTTTCATCCAGAGTTATGTTGTGTTGACCATTGAGATCATTTAACATCTTGATAGGGCTTGACTGTGTGCATGTGACAATTTGTGTCTGGGTTTTGTGTGTATATGTGTTTAATGATTTATTGTCAGGATATTTTGTTGATTGACTTGATTGTTTTTTTTTAAGGTACCCTCATTGAATGAAGTTCCCCTTCATTATCTGAAACCTAACAGTTTTGTGAAATTTCGTTGCATGATTCAGGATATGTTTGACCCTGAGTTTTACATGGGAGTTTATGAGACGGTTAACCAAAACACAAAAGCACGTGTAGGTATTGCTTTTTTTGTAAAACTTTATACTTAGGAATTGTGGTATGAACTATATTAATATAATACTGTTATCCTTTGTTTTGGGCCATAGGTTCTTCATTTTGGAAAATACAGAGATATAGCAGAATGTGGGGTATGTATCCTTAAGAGATATAACATTTTTTAATAAGAACTTTTTCCCTGAACAGAGAATTCATTATTCCTTTGGTCAGTCTTTAGTTTATTTGACTTGTATATAAATAAGTTCTAAAAAAATCACATGAAAGCCCTGTGAGGTTGCACATACCAGCTATTCAGAAGACAGGCCAGCCTAGGTAACTTGCAGAACCCAGTCTTGAAATAAAAAAGGCTGGGGGTGTGGCTCAATGATAGAGTGTTCCTGGGCTCAATCCCTAATGCCACCTCAAAAAAAAATTGTGTGAAAATTTGGGGGGGGGGCTTCGTTTTTCTGATGATCATCATCTTTGTTGTCTTTTTCCCCCCTCTTTCTTTCTTTTAAAGATCTCTTACAAGATAGATTTTTGGGGGTGAGGTGGGTACTGGGGATTGAACCACTCAGGGGCACTTGACCACTGAGCCACACCCCTAGCCCTATTTTGTATTTAGAGACAGGGTCTCACTGAGTTGCTTAGCACCTTGCTTTTTCACCGAGGCTGGCTTTGAACTTGCGATCTTCTTGTCTCGGACTCCAGAGCCACTGGGATAACAGGCGTGCACCACTGCACCCAGCAAAAGAGAGCATATTTTAAATAACAAAATTCTTTTTTATGCCCAGTATCTATATATTTAGTTAAAAGGTTACTGATCATGATACTTTTTTTTTTTTAAATGAAAGTGAAAGATTAGGCTTTGCACTTGCTCAGTTAAATATAATCATCCTCTTTTGCTGGGAGAAAAAAATACTTTTTGTTTCTATACACTTTTTTCAATTATTCTTATTTATTTTTTTAAATTTATTTTTGCAGTGCTAGGGATGAAACCCAGGGGCGCTCTACTACTAAGCCTCACCTCCAGTCTTTTTTTTTTTTTTTTTTTCCTAAATTTTGAGACCGTATCTAAGTTGCCCAGGCTTGCTTCAAATTTATGATCCTCCTGCCTCAATCTCCCTGGTAGCTGGATTTACAGGAATGAGTGACCATGCCCACTTAGCTGTTTACTATTATTTATTTATTTTTGTGCTGGGGATTAAACCTAGCACCTGGCTCATGGTAAGCCCGTGGTCTACTGTTGAGCTGCACCCTCAGCTTAAAAATAGCATTGTTTTGGGGTTTGGTTTGTTTTGTTTTTAGTAAACTTAAACTTTTCATTGGAAAGAGGTAATAGAAGCTCTGACATCACTAATGGGGAGAAGAAAGCAGAATATTGGTTGTAATTGTAACGGTTTTGAAGTAGAAATTCACTAGAAAGCCAGTTAAAGTGGGGGCCATGGGAAATCTGCAATTTCTTTGTTTCTTTCCATTGATTTTTTATTATTATTTTAGTTGTGTATTTTTTACTTGTTTATATGTGGTGCTAGATTCAAACCCCTACACCCCCAGTGCCTCACACATGCTAGGCAAGCACACTACCACTGAGCTATAGCCCCAGCCCTGCATTGCTTTTTAAATACAGAATTGAGTTAAATGTCATTCTGACACCTGTTCAGCATGCCTGGCACAGCTGGGAAGGTTTTAAATTTATTTCACATTTAATAGTGAAAAAGATGATTGGTAGCATGTCAAAATAAATGTCTCCCATAATTTGCTGTATGCGTTTTTATATGTTTCTGTTGCAACCCAGACTTTTGATTGTCAACTATTAAAAAGAAAACAAGGATCACAGGTGGGGATTTAGTGGTTTTCCTGATGTGGTTTTCTTGCTATCGTTATTATTAGTGTCTGTCTTTTAAATATTCTAAGTGACAGTATTGGGGGATTGACCAGGCAGATGCCTCTGTAGGAAGTTGAGACCTCTGGAGTTACCTATGTTCTAGGTCTGCTTTATAGACCCAAAATCTTAGTTTTAGATTTAGAAAAGGACTTTACCATTCCAGGTATCTAACTGTTACTTATCCAGACTTCAAGAGATGTTTTTTTGATTATTGATGGATTGAATGATTGGTAGGTACTGAGGATTAAACCCAGGGGCACTTTATTTTATTTATTTTTATGTGGTGTTTAGGATCAAACCCAGTACCTACACATAACTAGGAAGTGCTCTACCTCTGGGCCACACCCCTAGTCCCCCTTTTTACTTTTTATTTTGACTCAGCCTCCCAAGTCACTAGGATTACAGGTGTGTGCCACCATGCCCAGCAAGAGATTGATTTTAAAACACTAATAGCAGGGGCTGGGGATTAGCTCAGTTGGTAGAGTGCTTCCCTCACATTTATCAAAGCCCTGGGTTCAATCCCCAGCAACACACACACACACACACACCAAAAAATAAAAAACAAAAACCCTAATAATACCAACCTCAGGGGCTAAGGATGTGGCTCAGCGGTAGAGCGCTTGCCCAGCACGTATGAGACCCTGGGTTCGATCCTCTGTACCACATAAAAATAAATAAAATAAAGGTATTATGTCCAACTACAACTAAAAAATAAAAAAAATATTAAAATAATAATAATAATAATACCAACCTCAGTAGAATTTGTTTCTGATGGATGCCAGTTCAGTGGGCAGATGTGACAGAATAGCCCTAATTTGGAAGATTACCACAAAAAAATTATATTAAGCAGAAATACAACTTCCAACAATTATTTGTAGTTATTTGAACTCATTTGAAAGATGGGTTTGTTTAATCTCAAACATGATGAACTTCAGGCCTCCCAGTATCTTATCTTTTAGTGTTTCCAAATGTAAAACTCATGCCAAGTCTAAGGGGTCAACTTTATCGATGCTTACCGAATCCTGAGCTTAAGAAGTCCTAACACATGAGACTGGTAAATTAACACACAACTTTCCCCCAGTACATGGTGGTGTGATGTAGCTCAGTAATCCTGGCATCTGGAAATGGGCTGAAGGCCCATTGAGGCTGTGCCTCTGTGATGCTGCCACATGCTCAGAGGGTTGTTTATGCTCTGCATTTTTCTTTTTCCACACCCAGGATCCAAGGATCTTGTGCATGCTAAGCACGTTTTCTAACACTGAACTGCACCCCCAGCCCCTGCTTTGTCTTTGAAAGGATTACAAAGGATTAATTTTGTAATCTGAGGGACTATGTTATGGATATGAGGGAGGTGGTGGATTGATTATTGCATTTGAAATGAGTATTAGCTTCCTTTTTAAAAAAGAGAAAAAATGGTAGTTTTGAATTAGTTGCTTATTGATTAACTTTTATGGTAACAGTTACTGTGGTTATTATTGTATAACAAATAATATGAAAACATTGCTAATTTTTAAAAAATTTTGTTATTTGTAAAAATACTTTTGTGTATATCACAGCCTCAACAAGAACTTGATTTAAACTCTCCACGATCTACAACTTTGGAAAGACAGACTTTCTACTGTGTTCCAGTGCCTGGGGAATCTACGTGGGTAAAAGAAATATCCTTTACCTGAACCATATGCACTGAATGGTTCCTAAATATTTCTTTAAATAAAAAGAATATGATTCAGGTTTCTAGTCTTTTTACTAGCTAGCTGGGTGGAGTGGGGGGCGGGGGATGACAAAAAAACACTTTTACTGATTATTTACAAAGTGTGGCTTTATTTTACTAACATAAAACAACCTAGTATTTATCACTGAGAAATTCTAAAATTACAAATACATTCCTATAATGAAATACTGTTAAAAAGGTGGAGGTAGATTTATAAGTACTGAAAAAATACCATGATAATTAGGTTAAAAATAGTTTCAAATTAGAGTTCTGCTTTTCTTTTAAAAAAAAATATTATTTTTTGGTTATAGCTGGACACAATTCCTTTATATTTTTATTTATTTTTATGTGGTGCTGGGGATTGAACCCAGGGCATTGTGCGTTCGAGGCAAGCACTCTACCAACTCAGCCATATCCCCAGCCCCAACATTTTGGTTCTTTTGAGAGGAGATTGTGAAAACCTAAGTCTCCTTTTTATTTATGATTTTTTTTTAATTTTTTTTTTTTTTTTTTTCACTGATGGGGATCAAGCCTAGGGCCTTCCGCTTGCCCCTCAAGCACTGAGCATCTCCATCTCCTTTGCTTTCCTTATAATGTCTGTGGGATATCCAGCATTGGTCTCTTTCATTCTCAGGAATGTAAGCTTGATGTAATTATCTGGCAGTACTGGGGATTCAACCCTGAACATTCTGCCTCTGAGCTACATCTCCAGCTCTTTTTACTTTGCAGTGGGGCTTTGCTAAATGGCTATGTCTGGCCTCAAACTTTTGATCCTCCTACCTCAGCCTCACAAAGTAGCTGGGATTGCAGGCATGTGCCATTGCACCTGGCCTTTTCTCTTTTACTATTTTTGATACTGGGGATTGAACTCGGAGGCAGTCGACCACTGAGCCACATCCCCAGTTCTTTTTTGCAATTTATTTAGAGACAGGGTCTCATTGAGGTGCTTTGTGCCTTGCTTTTTGCTGAGGCTGGCTTTGAGCTCAGGATCCTTGTGTCTCAGTCTTCAGCTGCTGGGATCACAAGTGTGCGCCACCATGCCCTGCTCTCTTTTCCTTGATTAGTTTTGCTAGGGGTTTCTTAAACAACCAACTCTTTTGTTTTGACTGTTTTCTGTTTCATTGATTTCTACTTGTAGTCCCTTCCTTTTGGTTTTGCTGCAAATTTTGTCTTAGCTTCTTAAAGTAGAATTTGGGGAAATATAAAAATCAGATCATTGATTTTTAGATTTCCCCAAATTAGCAATTACAGCAGTAAACTTATCTAGTCACTGCTTTGGTTGCATCCCATGAATTTTGATTTGTCATTTTTATTGTCATTCAGTTCAGAATGTTTTCTGACTTCTCTGTGATTTCTCCTACTGTCTTTGACCCATTGACAGTGTGTCTGTCCACATTGTCCCCTCCCATCCTTTGTTTTATCATGTCTTTCCTTTGTACTTAAATAAAGAACCCATAATATGTTACTGTTCTTGCCTTAAGCAGTTGTTAGCTGGTTGTGATGGTGCACACCTATAAGCCCAGCCACTTTGGAGGCTGAGGCAGGGGAATTACAACTTAGTGAGACCCTGTCTCAAAATAAAATTAGAAGGACTGGGCTGTAGCTTAGTATTAAAATGTACCTGGGTTCAGTCTTCAGAGCCAAACCAAACCACACAAAACAGAACAAAAAAAGCAGTCATCTTCTACAAAAATTGAGAAAATACATCTTTTATTTGTGAACACATTACCATTTCCATCCCCCTCTATCTCTTTTTTTAATGTAGAATCCTTTCCCTTAGTTTTTTACCCTTCTTTTTCTTAGAACAGATATGTTCATGGTGAATTTTTTTCAGTTCCTATTCAACTGAAAAAGTCTTTATTTCAGCTTCATTGTTGGAGCATATTGTCACCCGATGTAGAGTTCTTGATTGACGTGCATTTCCCCTCTGCAGTATCTTAATGATACTGCACCATTGTCTCTTGGCCTCCGTTATTTTCTGATGAAAGGTTAGTCATTCTTACAGCTCTCCTTGTGTGATATGTCTTTTGTTTTTCTCTGGCAGCTTCAAATATCCTCTCTGTGGTTTTCAGCACTTTAACTGTGATGTATGTGAATGTTTTATGTGTTTGTCTTGTTGAGTTTTGTTGAACTTTTTGGCTCTGTGGGTTGATACTTTTCAGAATGTTTGGGGAAGTTTTTCAGTCATCATTTCTCATAGTATTCCTTTCCCAGTCTCTCAGTGTTTCTGGAACTTGAGGCACATGATTATTTGACTCCTTGGAATCTTGTACAGGTGACTTGAGCTCTGTTCACTTTTGACCCCCCACCCTGCTTGTTTTGGGGATAACACCCAGGCTCTTGAGTATGCTAATAAGTCCTCTGTTACTCATTCCCCTATTTGTCTGTTAATCTTTTTCCTGGTTTTTTTTTTTTTTTTTTACTGCAGTTTGGACAGTTACTATTGACTTGTGATCAAGGTCACCCACTTTTTCTCTTATATACAATCTCATGTCAAGTCCATTCAGGTTTGTTTTTCATTTCAGGTATTTTATTTTATGGTTGTAGATTTTTCAGATTGTTTTTAGTTTGTTTGATAATATTTCTCTTCTGTTTACTTTTTTTGTCTACCTTTGATTTATTTTCTTATTTAGTTACTAAGGATTGAACCCAGGGGCACTGAACCACTGAGCCACATCCCCAGCCCCCTTTTTTTATATTTAGAGACAGGGTCTCACTGAATTGCTTAGCACTTTCATAAGTTGCTGAGGCTATCTTTTTTTTTTTTTTTTTGAGAGAGAGAGAGAGAGAATTTTTTAATATTTATTTTTCAGTTTTTGGTGGACACAACATCTTTATTTATTTTTGTGTGGTGCTGAGGATCGAACTCAGCGCCCTGCGCATGCAGGTGAGTGTGTTACCGCTTGAGCCACATCCCCAGCCCATGCTGAGGCTGTCTTTGAACTTGCAATCCTCTTTCCTCAGCTTCCTGAGCCACTGGAATTACATGCACCACTGCACCCAGCTCCTTTTTATTTTTTATTTTGTGACAAGTTCTCACTAAGTTGCTTAGGGCCTCACTGAAGCCAGCCTCAAACTTGATGTCCTCCTGCCTTGGCCTCCTGATAAGTTGCTGGTATTTCACACCTAGCCTGTCTTTGGTTTTCAAGTTGTGAGTTATAATTGTGTTGTAGTACCCTGTCTGCTAATTCTAATATCCAGGTCTTTTTTTTTTTTTTTTTTAATATTTATTTATTTATTTTAGTTTTTTTCGGCAGACACAACATCTTTGTTTGTATGTGGTGCTGAGGATCGAACCTGGGCCGCACGCATGCCAGGCGGGCGTGCTACCGCTTGAGCCACATCCCCAGCCCCTCCAGGTCTTCTCTTTGTTTCTGTTAGCTGGTTTTGATCCTTCTTATAGGTCACATTTCCCTGCTTCTTCACATACATAAGGATGTCTTAGTTCTTACTGTAGGTTGTAAAGAATTCAGTCTTCTGTCTTTAAAATTCACATTTGTTTCTGACAGGGAACTTACTAGATGGCTTTGATCTTTTGAAGGCATGGTTTTGGGATTTGCTAAGTGGGCATAGAGCAGCCCTTGGTGGGTGGACACAGTTCTTACTCATGAGGTGTGCCATTTCTAGGTCTCTGAAGGTCTGAGATGTTCAGTTCAGAAAGGTCCAGTTCTAGTACTTTCAGAGTCCCCATTAATTTTTGGCCAACCAGCAGCTGTTCTCTGCAAGGCCTTGAGGAATCTTGATTCAGGATATCCGGCCAGAGGTACAGATTTTCCATCTGCACAGATTTCTGCACCTCTGTCTGCAGCTGCTTCCTGTCTAGTACTTTCTGTGAATTCTAGTTGTTTCAGTAGCCCTGAGCGATGTGCTCTGTTTCTTCTGCCTGGCCAGTATGGGGCCTCCAGGCCTCTGCTGCAGTTAGGGAGGTGTCTCCCATGGAGAGCTCCAGAATGGGGGCTTTTCCTGTTGCACATCTCCCCATTCAAGCATTGTAGCCCATGACCCTGTTTTTCAGTGGCTGAAAACGGTCACTTCACTTACTTTGTCCAGTTTGATGGTTTTTTCCAGCGAGGGTGGGGGGCATAAGGTATACCTGTTCACTTTCATGACCCAAACTGGAAGACTAGCCTCCTTTAAAAAATATTTCATTTTTACTGAATTACCAAACCACTAATCTTTCATTAATCATATAATTTAGCATCGGTCCGTTCATGGTTCTTAACTATTCATTTAACGCCTATGTCAATGCAAACCAAGCTCGTGTCAGCCCCTCAACATCCTACACTCCCAGTCGTCATAAGAGGAGTTATGAAGATGATGAAGATATGGACCTACAGCCTCATAAACAGAAAGACCAGCATGCAGGTGCCAGACAAGCAGGTAGTGTGTACCAGGAGGCTTGCCATAGACTTTTGTTCTCTTGCAGGAGACTCATTTTCTTAATTAATTATTGTATAACATGCTTATAGATTTAAGAGCTGGTAATGGTGTGGCAACTCTGCTTCATTCACATTTGTATTATAGACAGGTTTGGATCTGGGATGAAACTCAGTGGCAAGGCCCTTGCCCAGTGTGTAGGAGAGTTGATACAGTACTCTTTGCTTAAACCATGCTTCATAATTGAGCAATTAGGCATCACTTAGTGAGAAGCAGCTGCTTTAATGTACATTTCAGAGTCTCAAGTGGTTAGCTAGAAAAGATCTTCTGTTTTTTTTCATTTTTATTTTTATCCCAACTCTTAAATATTAAGGAATTTTAGTACTTTACCCTATTTTTTCCTATATCTGAAACTTTTTTTTTTCTATGTTCTTTTTGGTACTTTCATTTAATTTCATAAGATTAAAAATATCAAAGGAAAAATATGAAAATTGGTAATACTAAATATTACATGAATTTGCATTGGTTTATTTCTTAAAACATGGTTACTTTTGATTAAAATAAGGAGACCAAAGTTGGCATTTTCTTAATGATTAGAGAATTCCAGAATCCCTACATACCATTATTGATCTCAGTCCCAGCTTTCATGAACAGTGGCTTTCTTTAACAAAGCAGGTAAATAGGTTTGTCTGTAGGTCTCCTTTTTGTATGTTCACTTCCCTTTTGCACCTTTAATCAGTGAAAATTAAAGGGAGAAGAGAAAACAAATGAGTCTGATTGTCTGCAAAATTGGGTTTAGAGAGCAAATTTAACCATCAGGGTAAACAGATGCACTAATGAACTTCATTTAAGTTACTTTACCTTATGAACTCACGTTTGTGAATTGCATTAATGCTGACATATTTTAATGTTGTAGGTTAGAATTGTGAATGTACAAATGTGAAAGTATTCTTTATCTACCCCAGAGTTCATGCAAATTACTGGTGTATTGAAATAGTATGAGATGTGAAAGTGTAGAGCTGGGCGCACTTGTAAGAAATACCACAGAGGTCTCTTACACCCTCAGTGGGTAACATCTTGTATGGACCTTGGTCTGGTCTATCAAGCTAGTTTGGAACTCACATTTTTGCATGTGCTTATTTATGTACATCTAGTTCTGTTTGTATTACCACGTGTAGATTGTGGTTTCTGCAACAGTGGAGATACATGAGGGTTTATTACCCAGCTCTCTCCTCTTGCCTCTTAATGACCAACCCTGCCACCTCCCCACAGTTCCCTAACCCTTGGTAACCATTAATTTGCTTTCCTCCTCTACAGTTTTGGCATTATAAGAACATCATATAAATGGAATCAAGTATTATGTAAACTCTGTGGATTGGCTTTTTCCATTCAGCATGATTCCCTTAAAATCCATAAAAGTCGTTAAATGTGTCGGTAGTTTATTCCTTTTTTATTGCTGAGTGGTATTCTGTGTTATGACAGGTGTCATTTTGATTCTGATTATTTATCAGCCTTAATGTGAACTATTCAGAAGTATCTTTTAATGATCTGTATATTCCCAGTAATTAGTCTGATTCTTGCATAAGGGATATTAATAAATATACGGTAAATGGATTTATTGCTCTTTGATTGTAATAGAAAAGAAGTGTGTTCTCCCAAAGAGTTCTGTTGTAAGTAGAGCGTGTATTCTTGGATCAGACGTGTCAGAGTAGCCATATTGAACATTAACTTCTTAAAGTGCTTACGTGAGATTGGGTGGGAGCAATTGATTGCCATTTTATGGTAGGAAAATTTAAAATTTCAAATCCATATTCTTGTTCTATTTTTTGGTATGTTTTTTTTAAACCATGTAGCAGCTTGAGCTTTTTGAGCTGAAGAATATCATTATCAACTTAAGAGGCACTCTGGAATGTTCTTTTTCGCCAGGAGGCTTTAGCAGTGACTAAGTGCAACGTGTTCTTTGAACTTAGGGAGTGCTGGCGGCCTTCAGTGGTGTGGAGAACCAAAGCGTTTAGAAACGGAAGCTTCCACCGGGCAGCAGCTGAGCTCCCTCAACTTCTCTTCCCCTTTTGATCTGAATTTCCCACTGCCAGGAGAGAAGGGCCCTGCCTGCCTTGTAAAGGTAATGAAGTCCTGACGGCGACCGGTGGGTTGTATGTCTCAAAATTGAAATGGAAACCTCTTGGCATTTATGTGTGTTTTGCTGCTATAATAAATGACAGTAAACCTGAGAGACCTGTGGCGACAGAAGTTTATTATTTTAGGGGTTTGGATCAGAAGTCTAATGTGCGTCTCATTGGGGTTAATTCCTTTCTCAAGGCTCTAGAGCAGCATCTGGGAGTGAGTTTGGTTTTTGCCTTATCCAGCTTCTAGAGGAGGCTGCACCCTTGGCCAGGGCCCTTTGAAGCTCCATCTTGAAGCCAGCAATAACACACCTGCCTGTTCTCAGCCACATCTCTGTCTGACCATTAGCCAGAACGTCCCCTTCTTAAGGACTTATGTGGTAGCACTGGGCCCACCCTCGTACTCCAGGGTAATCTCCCCATGTCGAGGTCTTCAGTCACACTGGCAAGCCCCTCTTGCTCATACGGTAACATTGACAAGGACTAGGACACCAAGTCTTTGAGGGGCCATTATTATGGCTACCACAGCATTCTCAACAATCAAAAGCAAAAGTGGAACAACTTTTTAATTTATGTCTACTTCCTTCCTAGTATTATTTCTAGTATGATATCTATTTCATTTTTGCCTTTTTTTCTTTTCATATTAAAACCCATTTCTCACGTATATTTAAAACAGAAGAAAAAACATTAAAAATTTGTTCGGTCTTGCTTATTCTGGTTTTTTGAAACTGATAGGTAAACAAGAGTTAGGAAGTTCAGAAATGATCACCGAGAATCTCCATTTGTGTTCATTGTGGCTTTAACTTAAATGGCTCTTCAGTCACAGTGCTAGGGCTGAAATTACCACATTCTCCCGAGTCCTTGCTTGCATCCTGCCTTACAATGGGAGACTTTGACAAAAGCCCCTTTCAACAGACGGTTTTGAAAGTTTGTTGTTGTGAAACATCCCGTGGCCACGCTGTGTTTTGTATTAATCCCCTAAATGTTGCATGGGTTCTGAGGAAGCCTAACACTGACCATCCTGGAGCTCCGGGTTGGTTTTTCTGCTCGCTGGTGGGTTTTGAGATGACGTGTGCCCTAGCTCCCGTTCTGGGCAGCCCTTTCTGTGAAGGATGGCTTGTTGAAACAGCACTGGTCGGCTGGGTTTTTACCTTGCTGACTAGCTGTGACCGCAGACCAGTACCTTGTCCTCTTGGTCTCCTCTGTGAAGTGCACGGGTCCCTCCTGGGCCCAAGGCTCCAGGGCCCTGGACCTGCAGTGGCAGTACTGTCTGGGCTGCCCTTGTGGGCTCTGACTTCGTGTCTCCTGTGGTTGCTGTAGGTCTACGAAGACTGGGAGGGCTTCAAAGTGAACGACGTCCTCGAGTTGTATGGCGTCCTCTCTGTGGACCCTGTGCTGAGCATACTGGGTAACGATGAGAGGCGAGTCCGTTTTCTCTGTTTTGTGCATCACTTTTTGTTTTGGGGTTTTGTTTTTTATATATATTTGTTTTTTACTTGTAGTTGGACATAATACCTTTGTTTTATTTATTTGTTTTTATATGGTGCTGAGGATCGAACCAAGAGTCTCACACATGCGAGGCGGGCACTCTGCCGCTGAGCCACAACCCCAGCCCCTTGTGCATCAGTTTTTATTCTGATATAATCTCACACATGCAGAAACGTGGCAGGATAGTTAGGAGAACTCCCTCATGCCCTCTACCCAGACTTACCGGTTCTCAGTGCTCGGCCCTGTGTGCTTTGCCACTCATTCATGCTCTATGTACACACATTTGGAGAACATGTGTCGATAAATTGCAGACATCAACTTTTTGTTGTTGTTTGGCACTAATTTGTACTAGGTATTGAACTTTGGGAGCTCTGCCACTGAGCTTCAACCCCCATCCTTATAAAATTTTGAGACAGGGTCTCACTGAGTTGCCCAGGCTGGCCTCAGACTCACGATCTTCCTGCCTCAGCATCCCAAGTAGCTAGTAGGAATTTTATTTTAGAATGAGTCTGTGTTGTCGAAGTTGTGTTCTGAAGTTCCTCATTTAACTTCTCTCCCCTTCACTGTGATTCCATGATTCATTTCACATAGGTTCATTTGTGTCTGATTGTTTCAGCTAAGTTTTTTCCTCCGTCCTTACTGTTTTGATTAAAAAAAAAAAAAAAAAGGAACGTTGACGTTGACAAATCAGAACATCTCAGGATGCTGTTCCTGCCATCCCTGTCACATCCCTGTTCCACCCAGCGGGTTTATCCTTCCGATATTTCTTTTTCACAAAAAAAGGTAGATATTTGTATTTTTTTTTTTATCAGCCCTTTTTTCCTCCCATAAAAGGAAGCAAACGTGTATTAAATCATTTGTACTTTTAATTTTTTTCATTTAACAAAATGTAGTAGAAATCCACATCGTCCTCATTATTATTTTTTTTTAATATTTTTTTAGTTGCCAATGGAGTTTTTACTTTGTTTATATGTGGTGCTGAGGATCGAACCCAGGGCCTCACACATACCAGGCAAGCGCTCAACCACTGAGCCACAACCCCAGTCCCTCATTATTTTTTCTTTTACTGTTTCCCAAAGAGAGGACTACTGTTCCCTGGATATAGTAGAGTTCTCTTGTTGAAGACTAGATATTTATCATGGTCTGCAAAGGAAGAACTTACATTTTTCGTACTAGATAAAAATGTTGCAAAGCACATTTTTAAATAACGTAAAAGTAAATCTAATAATCTCTTAGTAACAGTCCCTAAAATTGCTTATCTTGGCTATTTATGAAAGAATACTTTCCTCCTGAATTATTGCTTAGCTTAGAAGTGGGAGCATAGGCTGGGACAAACAGCAGGGTTAGAATCCTCTTTGGCCACTCAGTGACAGTGCAACCTTGAGCTTGGTTTCCTCACTGGAAATAAGGGTAGCTGTGAGCTTTTCATGAATCTGTGTGCACAGTGTCGAATGAATATTGTGTATTATGTAGTATGTGTTAGAATAGTCAAAGATTTTAAAACATTTTAGTCATTTATTTCAATCTCACAATCAATTCATTATATACTAATTTATTTAGCAAATCTGAAAAATGCATGCCATCTTAATGGCTTTTCTACTCAATATTCAAGGAAGATATCAGGTAAGAATAAAATTTAGCAAAGACAAATAGCAAGGTAGAGACAAATGATTCTCCATACACTGAAAAATAACTACTGCATGACTTTTGAGAAAAAGACTCCAGTTTGGAGATATGCGATGAAGTACTTGATATCTCAGTTGGTAGTTCCAGAATGAGTGTGTGTGTCAAAATAACCTTATGAATGACATTCTGTAGCCCATTGATGGCAGTGCTAGTGGCAGCATGTCGAGTGGAAACCGTCAGTTATGAAGAATGGAATAAGTTTATTCTATCAAACTGGCCTGAAATCTCTGTGGGGAAACTTTTGAGAATGAGGATCCACTTTCGCTGTCTCAGGAGAGATACAGGGAGAAGTAGTCTTGGCTTGAATTCTAATTTTGCCTTCAGATATGCACATTACATTCACACCTTTGCAACTGGTGTCTAATACAGGGATGCTTCTGCATTGCTGGACCCTATGGAATGCACAGACACAGCAGAGGAGCAGAGGGTACACAGTCCTCCTGCCTCCTTGGTGCCAAGAATTCATGTGATTTTAGCCCAGAAGCTGCAGCACATCAATCCATTGTTACCTGCCTGCCTTAACAAAGAGGAGAGCAGAACCTGTAAGTGTAAGTGAGCCAGACTCTTCCCTCCTAGGTCCAGAGCTGCCTGTGGCTTACACTCAAGAGTGGTGCTGAGTTAGTTCCTCCTCCATCAGAATAGGTGTTTCCTGTAATGTCTGTACTGGGCCCCGTTCTCCTCATGTTAATTCTCTTATCGAGGGGGAGAGAAAGAGGGTGCAAGTTGTCATTGTCCCAGGAGCACCCTCATTTGTCACTGAGTGGCCAGTGTTCAGGTGCACACCAATTACCTGCTGAGCACAGCTCATTTGCTCCGAGACGCCTGGAGGAGCTGGCATGTGCTCTGAGTGGCTTTTCTTCCTCCTCCAGTCGTGTCGGCCTTCATGTCCGAGTTGTCTCCAGTCAGAGCAGAGCTGCTTGGGTTCCTCACACACGCGCTGCTGGGGGATAGCCTAGCTGCCGAGTACCTGATATTGCACCTCATCTCTACAGTGTAAGTGCCGTCTGTATTCTTGGTGGGTATTAAGGGCATTTCAGTGTGGTGTAGCCAGTGGAAAAGGTCGGGTAGGTTCTGGTGTAACTTATTAGGCTTCACATCTAGTGTTAACAAGTATTAGGCCAATTCTTTGTTCACTTCAGTTTTTTGATTATGTCCCCTCAATGTTAGAGCCAAAATCAAATAAAGGGCCTGGCTGATGAGTAAAATGAGCTGCTGCTTCTTTTTTTTTTTTTTTTTCCTTTTTCCTTTTCTTTTTCTTTTTTTGCAGTGCTAGGGATTGAACCCAGGGCCGGAACATGCTAGACTACTGAGCTGAATCCCAGCCACTTTTTACATTCTGAATTCTGTTTGCACATCCCGAGGCTTTGCTTCTAAAAGACAGTCAACAAGTTACATCATGTGCACATTTTAATTTATACATTGACATTAGCCTCACCCTTTGACTCCACTTTGTTTTCTGGTTTCAAAAATAATGTGCTCCTTCAATAAGTTCCAGGAACTTGAAGAAAATAGCAGTCATCTGTTATCTCACCACTGGGAGATAATCTCAGGTACCACTGTGGTACTTATTCATGTTTTTATGTATATATATATGTACATTATATATACCAATATAGTTATCAGTTATACCCATATGTTGCCTTTTAGCATTTAATACATATAAAACATTTTCCCATTATAATTCTTCATGAACTTTTTAATGGCTGCACACTGGTTCATTATACAGTTGTGTTGTACTGTAAACATCTCCTAGTTTTTCTCTGTGGTTAACCACAACATTGTAGTAAACAGCTTGGTGCCATGATTCTTACTTTCCTCTGGTGGGATCTAAGATGGTGGTACGTAATGACTGAGAGCTCAGATATTGGAACCAAACTGCCTGATTTTGAATCTCGGCTCTATCAGTTTCTGACTAGACGAGCCTGTTACAGGTCAAATATCTCTAATCCCCAAACTGAAAATAATCCCAGCTCGAAACTTTTTGAGCACCATTGGGCTCTGTTTCAGATTATGGAGCATTATAGATTTTGGATTTCAGATTATCGATGCTTACCCAGTAAAGTCTGTGCAAATATTCTAAAATCAGAAGTATTTTGGGTCTCGCATATTTTGAATAATATTCCAACTATACAAGTTCTGTGCCTCAAGATTTCTCATCTGTAAAACGAAAATAATAAAACCTATCTCAGAATGTTTGGAAATGAAATGAGTAAGTGTATAAGCGCTTAGAATAATATTGGCTATTAATTTGATTTGCAGTTATTCTGGTAGATCAAATAGCTAGACAAATTCCAGCTGCTTGAGGCTGAGGCAGGAGGATTATAAGTTTGAGGGTCAGCCTGGAAACCCTACTAAGACCCTGTCTCAAAATAAAAAAGAAGGGACCAGGTGTATAGTGCAGAGATAGAGTGCTCCTGGGTTCAATCCCCAGTACCACACACCAAAAAAAAAAAAGAAAAAGCTAGCCTGAATATTATTCTATATTTTTAATGATAACAGTAAGCTAATTTTTATTTGCTTTTTAATGAAATCAGGAAGTCACTTCAGTATCTCATTTATTGATTTATTTTTCTTTCTTTCTTTCTTTCTTTTTTTTCTTTTTTCTTTTTTTTTTCCCTAGATATACAAGAAGAGATGTTCTTCCACTAGGAAAATTTACAGTTAACTTGAGTGGTTGCCCACGGAATAGTACCTTCACAGAACACTTATATCGAATTATTCAACATCTTGTTCCAGCAGTAAGATCAATATAAATACTCATCATAAACATAAAGCACACCAAAAATCCTTCTCATTGTCTTCCATTCAACCCACATACCTAAATTTGAGATTTTAGTAGCTGTCACTTAAGGGGAAACAAAGCCTGCCAAGTTACATGATTGAAAGCATGCTCTCTCCTAAATGTCCCACATTTCTTGCGTTAGTACAAATTTCTGTAAGTCTAACAAGTCACACAATCCCAGTAACTCTTAAAATTGTACTCTCAGTCAATGCCAATTTGTGCAATTTGGTATCCTTTGCATTAAAATCTTTAATCTAAATAAGCTCTAAATCATAGGAACCTCCTCCTTTTACCTAAGGTAATTAAAAAAAAAAAAAAAAAAGACCTTCACCTTCATTGCCCCAGTTTCAATTGTTATTTGGGAAGTTGAGCTTTCTTCACTTGCCAGGTGATCTGGAGTACAGTATTTCTGTGTGTAAGGATCTTGGGAACAGGGGAATTGCATCTGACACATCATGTGATAGAAAATACTGATCCCCTCTTGCTTTGGGAATATAAGAGTTTGGTCTGGATCAGTCACTGAACCAGTTTATTGAGTGTGTCTAAGTGCTAGCATTTTTGCAGATCCTTAACGAGCAGTGACCAGAATACATGAGCCTTTCTCCCTCTGATAAAGTCCTAAGATGCAGAGAGCTATTTTACGTTGGGTGCATTTATCATTAATTTCCCACATTTTAGAAGTAAAATTGAAAATGTTAAAATAATAATTACATACAAACATAAGTGTTTTTGTAAAAATAACTTTTCCCAAATTAAAAAAAGAAAAAGTAGTAAAAATGACCTTTTTCTACGTTTTTGCTAATCTCTTTAATATCTAAATTAATAGGAGATCCCTAGATTTTTTTTTTTTTTGTCTTTGCATTCAGTCTGTTATAATGTGATGTTTTGATTCTTTTTTTTTTGAAGGGTAGTTGGAATGTGTAATTTTATCTGCTGCAGTAAGATTCATTAGTCTTAATCTTGTACATTGAAAATATCTGGGTAAAAATTATGATTTTTATCTCATAGGCCCCATTAGAGAGTCTTGGCAATTCCCTAGGTTCTGTACCACTTTGTGGGTGTGGGTGTGTTTGTGTATCATTGGGAGTTGAACCCAGAGCAGAGGCCCTCTACCACTGCACCACACCCCTACCCCCTTTTTTTTGTTGTTTTGAGATAGGATCTTGCTAATTCGCCCAGGCTGGCCTCAAATTTTTAGATCTTCCTGCCTCAGCCACCCAAGTTGCTACTGGAATTACAGGTGTGAGCCATGGCACCCAGCTCTCTACCACTTTTCAGTAATTACTGAAATAGATCCCTTGCCCTCATGGAGCTTAAATTTTTGTGGTGAAAGACCAACAAATAAATTAATCCATGGTATGTCATTTATGTGCCCTATAGAATAAAGCCCCAGGAGAAGGAGACAGAGTCCTGGTAGTGGCCCAGGACAGCTGCCAACATTCATAGCATGGGCAGGAAAAGCCTAGTTCCCAGGATGCCTCCTGACAGAACTCGGGGAAGTACAGTGACAGACCTGGGGGCTGCTCAGGGAAGTGTCACCCTGTGCAGAGAACAGATTCAGAGCCACTAAAGAGCGTGTGCTTGGCAGTGTGAGGAATGCCAGCATGGAATGAGCCCTGGGGAAACCGAGAGGCAACCCGAGGCCACTCAGCTGGGAGGCCAAGGTTTAAGTAGCACATACGGAGGGCAAGAGTGAGCATCCTTGCATGTTATCAGAGGAAAGTGCTGTAGGTTCTCATGTGGTGTGAGCTTTCCCCTTCGTATTCTCTTCCTGCACCACTTTGGAGGGCATTTGCTTTTTCACTTTACCACATCCCATCACCTCCTGTGTCTAGAAGTACTTCCTGCACACTTGGCTATTTACGGTCTTACGTAGCTTTCACCGTAGGTTATTCGAGAATGGCCTGCCTATGCTCTGCAGTGCCAAGCCTGACTCCCCACCCCACCACATATGCTGCTTCTCAGGCTGAGTCTAGAAAAGTGAAGTGCATTGAGGGCAGGGCCAAGGGGCACTGGGAGTGCTGTGGGCCGAGCATAGAGGCAGTGTCCAGGGCTTGGCGGATTCCCTGCTCTGGCAGACTTGGGGCAACAGCGGTGAGCCCTGCAGCACCAAGATGGTTCAGTGTGCTCTGCTCCTTGAATTTTCTTTCAGCACTTCCGTTCAGAAGTGTCTGTAGTAGTCAATGATGAATGAATATGATTTTCATCCAAAGAGCATAGTGAAAAATGATGAGCTTTTCTCTCCCTTTCTTGAAGAATGAAATACTTTGTTTTGCTAGCTTGTGTTATGGGAAGAAGTCAGTTGTCTACCATTTGTCACCGACAGAATAGAACTGATTCTTTAAGACTATTGAATAAGACATTTGAGAATAAAGCTGCTTCCAGAGTGAGTGAAAATCTAACACAGGAAATAGCTGTATCTGTGTGTCTCAGAGTTCTAGAGGTCATATCATTACTCCCTTAAAAATAAGTAAGATCATTCTATCTGAGAAAAATTTTTGACTCCAAATACATGCTTTCTTACAACAGGAAACTTCGATCCTTGCTCATTAAAGCATTTCCCTTGCAGTCCTTTCGCCTGCAGATGACTATAGAGAACATGAACCACTTAAAATTCATTCCTCACAAAGACTACACAGCCAACCGCTTGGTCAGTGGACTCCTCCAGCTGCCCAACAACACTTCCCTCTTCATCGATGAAACGCTTCTGGAGCAAGGGCAGCTGGACACCCCAGGTATGCACATGGACGCCCCCTGTCACCCTTTTCTGGCTAAAGTTAAGCCTGGTAATGACTTTTCAAAAGGATGTCTGTGGATGAAGACAAATTTGTATTGGAAAATATTTCAGATGAAGGCTTGGTGTGTGCATTTAATTAAAGTAAACATCATAAACTGTGCACTCAACTATTTAGTCTTCACGATTTTTAAAGCAGTACATTAGCACAAGTAGCTTTTTAAAGGCTGAAATGGGAGGTTTTGCCTTTAATCTGCTACCTCAAAGGAGAGGTATAGAGAAGATGTAGTAAAACATTTGATATCTCCCGTTGAACTTTTTAAACATTTTGTAGAGAATCTCTGAAAAAAATATTTAATGGATCAGATGGTTTGAACTAACCTCACTTATGGAGCATGTCATAAAATCACAAGAAAGTGGAGTGCCTTATCTTGTGCTCAGGTGAAGAGAATCAAGATGGCACTGTGCTGGTGATCAGTTCAGGAGGTAAAAATAGAAGAAACAGTACTGTAGGCTGTGTACACCTCAGGCAAAGCTGAGAATAGGCCCAGTCAAATTGAGTAAGATCACTGTAGCCCTGTGACCACACCACCTAGGAAGTGACCCCACTTGCTGGGGTCCCATTAGTATCCTGTGGTGGATCAGACATTAGGCATTAGGGTGTCCCAGACAGCTCCAGCAGGCCTCATGCTGTCTGTCTGTGGAGCTCATCACCTAGTGAATGTTTGCTTGGGGACACTCAGCTTATAAATCGGGCATCCCTCATAGTCTTTATTTAAGCAGCACAAATCTCACGTCTATAATCCTTGTCAGCCAAACTAATGTTCCTATGATTAAGATCAAGTGACTGAAAATTATGTTCTTACTCTTCTAGGTGTTCACAATGTGACAGCTCTGAGCAACCTAATAACCTGGCAGAAGGTGGACTATGACTTCAGTTACCACCAGATGGAATTTCCCTGCAGTATCAATGTACTGATTACTTCAGAGGGGCGGTCACTCCTCCCGGTAAAAAGAGTCACTTTTAAATGTAGATGGCTATGTTTTTGTTTTATGTTGATGTTGCTTCTATGTTCTATTTCTTCATTGTGGCTGCTGACTATTAATATGGGAATAAGTTATTTTGTTCCTGCCTTGGGATGGAAACTTACAGCTACCAAGAAGCAGCCATCAGGAAGTCACAGGATCACCTGGCTATTAGCACAGACATGCCCCCATCTGAGCGTACAAAGTAAAAGCTGTCTGCAGGTGGATTAACATCCAGACTTCTGCTTGATTGCCTTTGTCCCATTATTTTCTGTCACTTAAATGAGAAATAGTTTAGCTTTCCTTATTAAATGTCCCTAATCACCTGGTAATGAATTTTATACTTTATGGTGAAATGGAGTAGCTGATCAAGAGGTTTGAATTTTGAGGATGATGAGAAATACATCCCAGGTATTAAAAAGGTGTATAGCTACTCTGTAGAGTTCACTTGTGAACATGAGGAATAACCTTTGACATTAGTAAGTTTTCTGTGGAAAAGTACAATAAAAAGTTAAATTGGCCAGGATTGGTAGTGCATGGTGGTGCATGCCTGTAATCCCAGCAACTCAGGAGTCTGAGGCAGGAGGATCTCAAGTTCAGGAGTAGCCTGGGCTGGGCTGGGGATATAGGTCAGTCGGTAGAGTGCTTGCCTAGTGTGCCCAAGGCCCTGGGTTCATTCCCCAGCACCATTAAAAAAAAAAAAAAAAATTATTAACTGCCTTTTAGAGATGTCCACCTTTTTTTTATGTTTATTGATACCATTGAGGTTTTTTTTTTTTTTTTCTTTCCCCTTTTGCAGTACTAGGGATTGAATCCAAGGGTACTTTACCACTGAGCTACATTCCCAGACCTCCATTTTTTGGGGTACCATGGATTGAACCCAGGGGCTCATAACCACTGAGCCACATCCCAAGTCCTTTTTTATATCTCATTAGAGACAGGGTCTTGCTGAGTTGCTCAAGGCCTTGCTAAGTTGCTGAGGCTGGCTTTTAACTCACAATCCTCCTGCCTCAGCCTCCTGAGTCTCTGGGATTACAGGCATGTGCCACCATACCCAGCAAAAGCTAGCCTCAGTAATAATTGCTGTGGTAGTTATAATGTATGTAAATCATATTAAAAACTAATTCCCTTTCGCAAAATTAAGTGGTATTTCCTAATTCCCTTGGAAGCTGATAGAGCATGCAGCTTCTGCACATGTAGCTTAATCTAGGAATTTGAAAAATACTGGGTCCCGTTTCTCTTTTCAGGCAGACTGTCAGATTCATTTACAGCCTCAGCTAATCCCTCCAAACATGGAGGAGTACACGAATAGCCTCCTCTCGGCGGTGCTGCCTTCTGTGCTGAACAAATTCCGCATCTACCTGACCCTTTTGAGATTCCTGGATTATAGTATATCTGATGAAATAACCAAGGTACATTCAAGTTACATCAAGGATTTCCCTGTGTAAATTGTAATGTTTTGCCAATTTACATTTATCATTACAGATGGGGTAAATTTGCTCTTTGCTTTCTATGTCTTTCCTTTTTCTTCCTTTATAGTCTTTCATTTGTTTGTTTGAAATAGATATTGTTTTCTGCTGTCTCATTTTATTCCCTGGACTTTTTTTTTTTTTTTTTTAATTTTTTATTGTTGGTTGTTCAAAACATTACATAGTTCTTGATATATCATATTTCACACTTTGATTCAAGTGGGTTATGAACTCCCATTTTTACCCCGTATACAGATTGCAGAATCACATCAGTTACACATCCATTGATTTACATATTGCCATACTAGTGTCTGTTGTATTCTGCTGCCTTTCCTATCCTCTACTATCCCTTCCCTGGACTTTTTTAAAAATAATATTTTCTTAGTAGCTTCCCAGGAGCTAAAATTATTAATATCGGTGCTGGGGGATTGAACTCGGGGCCTCACACATGCTAGGCAAGTGCTTTTCCCATTGAACCACATCCCCGGCTCTTAATATCGTAATTATATAATCATTTAGGATTAATGGTCAATTTAATTACAAGAATACACAAAAATTTTGCTTCATTGTGATTTTTTTTCTCCATGCTATTGTCATAAAAATTCCACCCGTATGCATTGATAATTATTACTTTAATTACCTGTCTTTTAAATCAGGCATTTCTGCAGATCTCTATTAACTGTGCAGTTGCCTTTGCTGATGCCATTTGTTTCATCCTGCGGGTTCATGTTCTTGTCTAGCGTCCTTTCATTTCAGCCTAAAGAACTCCCTTTAGTGTTTTTTGTAGGACACATCTGTTCATGAGAAAGGTTTTGCTTATCTGGGATTGTCTTTTCTCTCCCATGTAATGGGGATTGAACCAGGGACACTCTACCACTGAGCTATATCCCTGGCCCTTATTGTTTGAGACAGGGTCTCACTAAGTTGCTAAGACCGGCTTCAAACTTGTGATCCTTCTGCTGCAGCCTCCCAAGTCACTGGGATTTCACTGCACCTTGATGGGATTGTTCTCCTTAAGGCTAATTTTGCTGAATGTAGAATTCTGGGTATCATCTTTTTCTTAGCCCTTTGTGTCTTTTCACTGCCTCCTACTTCTGTTCTGTGGTTTCTGGTGACAGGATCCTTCGTACATGATCAGTCATTTTCTATAGCATTCAAGAATATCTCTGTTTTGTTTGTTTGTTATTTCCAATTATTGTGTGTGTGTGTGTGTGTGTGTGTGTGTGTGTGTGTTGCTGTAGAGCAGATCCAGAGTCTCAAATATGCCAGGCAAGGGCTCTGTGCTCTGCCACTGAGCCATAGCTCCCATCCCAACCCTTGTCTTGTCTGGCTTTGCCATTCTCTATTTAGTAAGACATGTTCTCTTAGTTTCCTTTAGTTTATACAGTAGCCCCTCCCCCCTTACTTATGAAAGATTCATCCCAGGATCCCCAGTGTGAGCCTGAAACCACAGATAATGCTCTCTATGACAGGATTCATGCATTAAGCACAGCAAGAGATTGACAACCATAATTGATGAGAGAACATTTATAGCAATATACTGTAATAAAAGTTCAGTGAATGTGGTCTCTTCCCCCTCTCAACTGCCACAGAGCAGGTGGCATACACAGTGTGAATATGCCAATGAAGGATGACATGTTCCAAACAGGACAGGGCAAGATTTTGTCACAACACTTAGAATGGCTCACAATTTAGAACTCTTTTTGGACTGCAGGTAAAAGTGCACCATTGTACATGGTCTCTTTTACTTCTCTGAAGATATTTAAAATAACCAGTTTAAAATGTTTGTCTAGTGGGTCTAATATTTGGGTTTCTTCAGGGACAGTTTCTTTTGACTCTTTTTATTCTCAGTTTGTGGGCTGTGTGTACCTTCATCTTTGCATATCTGATTTTTGTTGATAATCAGACATTTCAAATAACATAATGTGGCACCTCTGTTTTAGAAACTAGGTTCTAGGGTTTGTTGTGTTAGTGCTTTTAGATTTATCCCCCCCCCCTTTGTTTTAGAAACATTTTAAAAATATCTTTTAGTTGTAGATGGACACAATACCTTTATTTCGTTTTTATTTTTATGTAGTGCTGAGGATCAATCCCAGTCCCTCATGCATGCTAGGCAAGTGCTCTACCACTGAGCCACAATCCTGTCCCCCTTCCCCCTCTTTTTGAGGTTCTAAAGATCAAACACATTGCGTGTGCTAGGCAAGCACTTTACCACTCAGCCATGTCCCCCCATTGGTGAGTCTTCCAGGAAATCACCAAAAAGGTCAGATAATGACAAGTTCTCTGGCAGCCCTGCTTTGAAGATGGCAGCCCTGCTTTGAAGAAACTCTGGCCCTGTTCTGTGCTCTAGTCTGCCATTTTTGAAGCTATCACCAGGGGGCCCCCTGTATTGTAGAATATGGGAGTAAAGCAAGTTAAAATGCCAACAAAGCTCATCTTTCTTACCAAGAATCACCTCTTTTTCCTTCATAAATGTTCCCTAGATTGCTGCTAGGGTCACATTTATTTCCAGAGGTTTGAAAAAGCGGATTCTGATCATTGCTTTCTGCAGTTTTCATGGATGTCACTCTTCCCTATTCAAAGGCATCAGTTGTTATGCAAGTTGCTAATTTGTTTCACCTTCTCATTTTATTTTGTTTAGAATGTTTTCATCAGTAGCATTTTTCTGTGTGTAAAATTTCAGTTCTCCATCCTTTTTTCCATCTATATTCTTGTTTGTCTAAGAGGTGGAGCTGACATCCTCATTTTTACATTAATCAAAGGACCAAGTATCTTATTTCTTACAAAAATAATGGTTTTAAAGTACACTTAAGGGAGTTTTAAAGGAACCTTATAAAGTACATTTACTCTTTCAACAAAGGCAGTTGAAGATGATTTTGTGGAAATGCGAAAGAATGACCCTCAGAGCATCACTGCTGATGACCTCCACCAGCTGCTTGTGGTAGCGCGGTGAGTAGTATATATGCTCATAATTGCTTTTTCTGAAAGCTGTGCATTTATTTAGCAGTAACTCAGACTTCTAAAAACAGCAGAATTTTTTTCTTTTTAAACAATGCCTTCTAAAGAAGGGATTATTGGGGGGAATTCTGTTTGGACAGTTGCCTCATAAGTGGAACAGGAATGCTGCTTATCCTCTAAGCTTCAAAGAGCCAGCTACCCTCCAATTCTTGCTCTTCCGGGAATTCCTTGTGGGGTCTAACCTAGCTCTTGACTTGTGTGTAGGTGGTCTTCGTCTGGACTGTGGGGGGTTTTTTTTGTGTGTGTGTGTGGTTTTTTTTTTTTTTTTTTTTTGGTACCCGAGATTGAACTCAGGGCCTCTGAGCCACATCCCTAGCCCTTTTTGTTTTTTATTTAGAGACAGGGTCTCGCTAAGTTGCTGAGGCTGGCTTTGAACTCGCAATCCTCTGCCTTAGCCTCCAAAGCTGCTGGGATTACAGGTGGCACCACTTGGACGCTTTTTTTAAATAGTATTCCTAGGTCTTAAATTTTTTCTTAGACTTAAATGTGTTTCTGTTTCAAACCAGGTTTCTGTCTCTCAGTGCTGGGCAGATGACACTGTCAAGAGAACGATGGCTAAGAGCAAAGCAGCTCGAGTCTTTAAGAAGAAATAGGCTTCAACAGCAAAAATGTGTGAATGGAAATGAACTTTAAAGTTCTGATACCTATTTGAGGAGTAACGGGCAAACTGTAGCCACGTTATTGTAAAATTCAAATATCATTTATACCACAGTTTTATACATAATTTGTATCAAAACCCAATGACTTTTCCTGAAATCAAGCCTGGTGACATCTGAAGTTTATACGATACTCAGTGAGGGCTTCTACCTTACTGATTTTATGGAACTTTTGAAGTTTTGTTTTATAATGATATAAATTAGTAATGGTGTACAAAAATGTATTTGATATTAAAAGTTTAATATTGATAAATGTTGCTGATTATACCTATATTTCCTTAGCTGCAGCTAAGTCATAGGCCAGACTCTGTTCAAATGCTAATATTAACTTCATTTGAAGAAAATTGTTGTAATTTCAAAGTTGGAGGGATTGTGCTCTTGAGATTTCTATGTCTTTCCAATTAACAGTGGATTTGAGTATGTTCAGTAGTCCAAGTTTGGTGAATGGACATACTTGCTAGATTCACGGGTGAAATCCTATAGTATCATTTCCCAGATATTTGGCCACAGAAACATTCTAACAGTTATTAACAGCTTGAAAAACTAGCCTTTTACATGGCACTGGTACCCAGATTTTGCATTTTATGGACCAGTAAAATTCTGAAAATTTGGGGACAGGGTTGTCAATTTATTTTGGCAAGTAATCTGAAAGAAATCATTGTGGATATATTTGAGTTTTTTTTTTTTTTTTTAATAAAAGGACAATCTCAGAATAAGAGGTAGTCTTTTAAATGGAATAAATATAGCTTTTTGAAGAACGCTATATTGTCCTTATGTTTCTCATTACATCCCAGTACATTTGGAAACTACTATTTTATAGGACTCACTTAAGGGAACACAACCTAATGAAGTTCTGCTGAAATTAAAAAAAAAAAAAAAAAAAAATCTAAGTAGACTTAAAAAATATTTTTAAAAATAACTCTTTAGGAAAAACTTTTTTTTAATGGTGCTGAGATGGAAGGTAGGGCCTTACCTCTGTTAGGCAAGCTGCACCACTGCACTGTATCCCCAGAAGAGAAAAGAGGATTTTAAAACTAATAAATGGCATTTAGTTACTTTAAAGATTGGATTTTGAGACATAGAAGTTTATCAGTTCCAAATGTGCTGGATGAAGAAATATTATCTGCTAGTCCTATAAAGGCCCAATGCAAGGTTATGTTTTCCCCAGACCAATTGGTTTTGATGTACAAATCTTTAAAGGAATGAAATACTACTAACATGTAGAAAGCAAAATAGTATCATTGTGGCAACAAGAGTCTTTAGAAGGGTTAGAATGCTTTTTTAAGCTACCAATGGTATATATAAATCTAGTAACTTACCTCATTGAAAACAGATCAATTAAATGAGTCCTTAAAATTTTTTTCATGTAAGGAAGGCTTAGTTGACATTGATTTTAACCAAGAAAACAGGGTCAGCCTTGAAAAGTCAAGGAATTCATATGCCTAATGAAGGGAAGTAAAAATTAGTTGTTCTTTTCCTACATTTAAATCTATTTTTATAAACTAATGTAAATAATGTTTATATTAGAATTCTAACTGGTTTTCATTTTTATAACTGGTAGACTACACCTTCCTTCAACTTTCAGAAATAAAATGAAGGCTCAACTGAATCTGAGAATGAAAAACATTATCTTTGTCCTAGTTTCCATGTGTCTTGACTGTGCCAATGTAAATGATAATCTACCAAAGAAATCATAATTTTGCTTGATCTTGCAGAAACGTTCCCTTGAAATAAAACTTCCCCAATTATCAGTACCTTGGACTGTTTTTCATGAATTATGTAAGATATGATCTATGTGGACAAGCCCTGTGTTCACTTGGAAACACATTACAAGGTGAATTTAAGTACAGGAGGTGGTGCAAATGCTCTCCTGCCCACGACCCACCCAGGCAGATTACACACTCTCCCTTACCTAGAAACACACACGTTCAGATTTGTTGTTCTTATTAAAGGCAAGATTATTAATCCAGACATTATATATCCTTGTTTTAAACATTGCCTTAACTTTAGTTTTCAAAAAATCTCTTTGGAATTCATTTCTGTGGAACTTATATATGCTTATTTTCTCACCTGATCTTGACTTGTATTTTTACTTGTGTTGTGGAACATTATTTTCAAGACCAAATTGGTAAGAACAGAATAAAGCATTCAGTTTTGAATGTTTGGAATTTAAAAGTACTGTTTGATTCACTTTCATCATTTTCAAAATCATGAGAATACTTCAAAAAACTGAAATAACACTCAGAATAAGTATGTAGTTATAACAAATTTACCACTTGTGAATTCTTTAAATCAAACCCTTGATCAAATGTCATGCAAGGAACTCACACAATATTTTAAATTACGATGGTACTTTATTTTAATAGTCACAAGATTTGACACTTCAAAAAAAAAAAACAAACAAACACAACTAATAAATAACAAACGTGGAATGCTTATTAAAGTCACAGTAGACATAATGTTCAGCCGAGATTCACTTTGAGATATCTGAGAAACCAATACTTGCTGGAATATGCTGTGTAGCTTTCTTACTATTTGGGTTATATAGAGGCCCCGGTTCTTTGTGGACAGGATTATGGTCAAAAAACCAGTTTCAGCACAAGCTGTGCTTCAGACTAAATTTTCAATAGTTGCAACAGTCTGCACAAGATGTTGAAGAATGCCCCCCCCCCCCGGAAAAAGGTTAAAATTTGAAAACTTTCTAGAATTTCCAGTAGCCAATATATTCTTACATCCCTGAAAACAGAGCAAAATTAAATGTAATAGATAATGCCATTCATATTGACAAGACAGGTTTATATTATACTTGGCAAGTGTACATTTTGGGGAATATAGGCAGAATATATTTAAGTTGGAACGTGGGAAAAATCAGGACCAAATGAGAATGTTTCTTGACCAGTGTCAAAAATCCTCAACTTCCTAGAAAATGATTAAAAGCCATCACAACTGAAGAATTTTTTTTCAATATTCAGATGTTTCTCCACACTTGGAACACTAAAGTCACTAAAAACTAAAATGTATGATCCACCTTGTAGAGGTAATTCATAGGAATGAACTGACAACAGAAAACTGCTGAGCCTTTAAATGGGTCAATGTCTAACCTTTATATCTGCTTCCTAGAGTCCATTCCTCTTTTCCCTCTTAAAAACCAGTTCAAGTTGTTCTGAAGTAACCTGTTACAGAATATAAACTGTTCAGGTCTACAGAATCTAGGATTTTGGATTTCTAGCCTTGACTCCAATTTGGAAACCTCAGGTTCAGACTTCTTTAAAACCCTTCCCAATGAAACAAAAATTTGTAATCCGTAGATTAAGACGTAATACAAGTTAAAATGGCCTAATAAGTGAAAACTCCTTTTTGAACTTTCAAATAAAAGCCAAAGGCTTCTTTGTGGCCAAAATCTAAATCTGAATTATTCGTGTCTGGCATTGTGTAAACATATTTTTAAGTTCCTTTTGCTGGACTTCGTTAACTACTTCTGGCTCTGCAGGACTCTTCTGAACTTTAGCTACTGCTAAGTTTATGCCATGGGTTAACCCAGCTTGTGTAATACTAGCAACCTGGACCATGGAACTGCGAATCTTTGCAAAGGGAGAGACTGCTCTGCTGCTACTGCTCTCTGAAGGAGAAGGAGTTACATGAAGCCCTGACTCAAGTTCCAACATGCCTGAACCAGAACCAGGGGTCTTTTGAAATATAACAGAGTGCACTGGTTCAACTGACAAAAACTGTGGGCCTGTTGCAGAAAAAGACACATCTAATTGAGATGGTCGAGAAGGGATTAGTTCTGCTGATTCTGATTTGGTTTCTTCATTAGAAACCTGATTGCTCATATGATTTCCTTCCTCACTAGCTTGCTGAGACACACACCTAATCTCTGATAGCTCCGTCATTTTGTTTTGTGCGTCTTGCACAAATCTGTGGCAATAAATATCCACAGGCTTGGCAAAACCAGTCAATATATGTATATTGTCAGCAGAAGGACTTTTTTTCAAAGGAGACACCCGGCCTTTTCCAAGCCCACTTCCATGAGCAACAGTAATGTCTGAAAGAGCATGAATGCTAACATCAGTGCTGCTGATAGACTGGGATCGACTGCCTAATCGAGGTGCTGAAGCAATAATACCACAACTAGGAAGAACATAATCTACTGGCCCTACACTCTCTAAAGAATTAGCTAGCTGCCTGTCTTCATCAGACTTGGAATTTGTAAGGAATTCATCAGAGTGGTATGAGTCATTATCTGAAGACATGTCCCCATCAGACTCTGCCTGGACCTTATTGTCCATCACTCCTGAGTGTTCCAAAGTCTCAAGACTACTATCTGATTTCCAAAGATTGACTTTTAAATTTGGTTTTAGAAAGTTAACTTTCATTTCAGGTTTCGTGAAGTTTCCTAACTTTCGAAGGTTGCCAATATTTACATTGGATTTGGTCTGCTTCACTTTTTGATTTAGAGATGAAAATTTGCTCATTAAAAAATTCTTCCCCTGGGCCAAAGAGCCTTGGTTTTGAGATCTGATACCAATGATGTCTTCGTGAGGTTTACTGCTCTTCCTATAAATTAGAAAAGAAAAATGTCAATTGTCCATGGAATCCAGTATCACCATTCTAATAAATGAAGATGATTTGCTTATTTAAATTGATTCTGATTCTATGAAAACTGCATCCTTTAATTGATAAGCCAAAATAACTTCTTGGGATTTGACAATAAAATAACACTGTCCAATAGAAATATGAGAGCTACATAAGAAATTTAAATGTGGTTTCCCCCATTCCTCCCTTGGACATACCTTTAAATATGGATAATAATGTCTTTATTCTTGGAAGAAAATCTTAGAAGTGGTATGCTCACCTCTCAAGTTTTTTCTCAATTATAGGTACATCCAATCCCATAGCCTGCTTGGTTATCTGAAGCATCTCTGCAATGCACTGAAGGGTATCTGAAACCCAAATATAACCACTTAACATCTCCAAAAACATACAAAACATACTAAAAATAAAGCTGCTCAAATTCATACAAGCTTGACTAAAATCTGTGGTCATGCACTTAAAAACAGGTTTAAAAATTGCTACTTGTTCACTAGTCCCCCCACTAATTTAAAATGTTCTAAAACAAAATTTAACATAAGATATAGAGAATCCATTCAAAGAAACTCCCTGTGTTCCTGGGAACAGAGTTCGTATTTAAAGATCTCAGATCACAATGCTGGACCACTACACTGTAGGCAATGTCCCCAATTCCATTTGGACTCAGAAGAATAGAATATATCAAGCCCACTGCTGAATATTTTTTATATCTTCCTCTTTTTTACCTTTTCCATCTTCTTCTGGATTACGCATTACAGCTCTCAGTGTATGGAAATAACCACTTGCTTCTTTATATCTGTAGTGCAGTCGCATGCAGGAGAACTTTGGTTTACCAAAGAGTGTGGGTTCAGGACCTAAAAACCCAAATGAATACATGTAAAGTTATACCTTTCACATGACATTCACTTTCCTCTGTCACTTCAAAAGATCAACAAAACATTCATCAACTAGGTAGGTAACAAGTTTTCATAATCTAAATGAGAATGTGCAAAAGACAAGCTTATCGTGACCTTTTGATTTGATGACATATAAAAACTCTTTCAGTCTCAATTATTTAAACTTGATCCCTGGTGTTATCTTCACAAGGCAAAAATAATAGAAACCCAGTTAATATTATCAGACTGTATCTATCACTACTCTCTAAGACTAGAAAAGAAGTCTAAAGACAAAGACTACTTGAAATATCCTCTTCTGGTTTCTACCAGATACTTACTCTACCAGTCACTTAAAATAATCTGACCTACACTTGGAAGCAACAGAGTTGGTTAGTATGTTAAAATTTACCTATTTCTATTTTTTCCAGGCCTTCTAGACTCAATCGTTGATATTGGCTTACTTTATCAACTTCATCATCATAACTAGAAAGAGGGAGGAAAAAAAGATTACAATTAAAAGCATTTTTCAGCCAACAAGCCAAATATAACTAGCAAACTACTACATGCAGTTAAAATAAAAATAAAATCTTCCCTAGCACAATAGTCTGGAGTAGAGTTAAAACATAAGAAATATTTTCTAAACAAGAATAACACATATAGTTTAACAGCTAAAGAAATTTGGCTTATAGATCTTACACTAAAAAAGAAACCAATTACAAGGCAAAAAAAAATTATGTTACAAAAATTTTAAAAAACAAAATCTAAAACCTAACCTAAAATGAAGGCAGAACACTCAAAACTACTTAGAAATATTTCAGCAGATGAAAATTCCATGTGATTTATACCAACAGGCATCTGAAATGAGGACTAAAAACATAATTCTAACAAAGCCAAAAATAAGTAAATATTTATTTAGAAAATATAAATTAAAACTCAATTCTGCTAGAGCATGAGGAAATAATAAAATACTTTTATTTTGCAACTGGCATTGTTAATTGGTAGTCTTTCTGGGAATGGATCTGACAATGAACCTCAAAAGTCACATAATTTCACATATCCTCTTGATCAAAGAGAAGCTGATATGTGTGCACAGGGACATATACATACAAGTTATCTGTATATGAATAGCTAACATCATTCATAGTAGCGAAAATCTGGAGGTAATTCGATACCTAACAATGGGGAAAATGCTTTATATGGTATGCTGATACAAAATGGAGTATATGAAAATCTGGGAGCTACACAGATAATACTAAGCTAAAAAAACACTGTGTGACTCTTAAAAAACAGATTAATAATTCTTAAATTTTTCAAACTGAAAAATATTTCAATGAAATTTTATAATAATAAAAATCAGATTCTTTAACATTTTTTGCTATGAATTCTAAAAAAATTTTTTTTCCAAATTTAAAAAGAAAATTGAAAGCTCAAAACGAATAAAGCAACTTACTAGGCCACGTAGTAGGCAGAGTTAGAAAGCAGTAGCAGCACATCCACATCTCTATGAGTAGCATCAATGAGGCTAAACAAACATGACACAGGTAATTAAATATCTTCATCTGCATTTTTGGTCAAGCATATTCCCACAGCAGAGTCATTATGACAAAAGACTAGCCAGGTGAACAAAAGAAAAACAATTTGGAGTTAAATGTAATGCAATCAATGCATTTGGAAAATTTTAAAGCAATAAGAAAAAACAGATTTGGGAAGTGGGGGAGGTGGAAAGAAGGACTGATCTGAGGAGAAGTTCTTTCTCAAAGAGAAGTAGCCAGAAAAGGGGAAAAGGAGGAGTCCTCAGGGAAAACAGGATAATTGGGGGGGGGAGGTGGTAGGCGGTTAGTGGGAAGATAGGAAAATGTAAGACAGAGGAATCATAGATTACCTCATTGTCTAACATTCAAAACAACACTATACATTTAAGATATTTTACACTCCTATAGAATACATCTCTTCAAAGAGTTTTACATAAATATAACATTTATGTGCCAAAATGAAACAAATCCAAGCTACATTCTATTTTCTCACTATAGATTAAAATAAATAAAAAATACAAGTTACAAACCAGATGAGTGTTGATGGACCATTAAATCAAAATCATAGTAAAATGTATCTCGTAAAATTAATAAGGAAACGGTCAAAGTAGAAAATCTACAAATTTCTGACAATAGGAAGAATGTGAAAATATAAAAATATTAATCTAATATCAACAGGCTTTCCATGATCAAAAGGTGGTGCATTCTCATAACTCGTCTCTAAATTCCACTGGAAGAGTGGACATTTCTGTCTTAAGATTTCAAGATTTCATAACAAAATCGCTAGATCTTATAAAAACGCCAGTGGAAAAGCAAATGGAAAACAATAGCGGAAAAAAGATTCGTAGATGGAACGAACTTAAGCCACTACTTAATCTGCGTAAGAATGAGGTCATTGTTTAATGGGTACTGCGGGATTTACTAACATCTTCAACTGCAGTCTTCCACATCCGCGGCACCTTGCTGCGGCACGACTCTAGCAGTCATCTAAAACAACAAATGCACCTCAATTTTCGCCTAATAAACTGAAGAACACAATGAGGAAGAATAAGATGCCAGAACCCGATAAAACAGATTGATTCTAAGAGCCAAAATTTGAGCATTATCCAATGAATGGGAAAAAGAAAACCACATATTCAACGATCCAGGGAGCTTCATTGAGAATAATACCGAATAACACAGTAATATGCGATTTCATTTTATGCATTGATACTTACGTGCATTCAGAAAATTGTTGCTTGAGCCAAGCCCAAAAAATACGTCACGACACATATTTTTATATGAAATAAATTCTACTAATTACAGAGATTACTTTCATCCTATCTTCCTAATTTGGCATTAATATTTACATCAGGCAAACATGATCCTCAGTCTAAAACATTATGTCCTTAATGAAAAGCACTTGGCACATAATAGGCGGTCGAAAAATGTCGGCCCTCCCCCCACCCGCATTTTTACTGAAGTCTTAACTGCAGTAAATACTTAATTTCCCTCCCCACCCACCCTTACCCCATTTAAAAAAAAAAAAAAAAAGCACTTTTAATACGAACAAGAAAGAAAAAGAAAGACCCCTTAGGTGCTTCCCCACCCCCCACATCTGCAGCCCTGAGGATGCTGCTCTATTCATTTTTGTTTTCCCGCCACTGAGGCAAACCCTCCTTCCACACTATGAAGACAAAAATCGCCAGCACCACATGCAGCCCAACCACCGCGACAATAGTCGCATAGAAGGCGCTGTCTTCAGGGGACATTAACATCAGGCTCTGGAAAAGGAGTAATTTACAGGAAAAATATAACCCCACAGGAACTTTAACCATAAGTCCTGCAAAAAGGAGAAAAATCTTAAAAGTCATGGCAAGAACGCCTTCAGACTTGGGCTCGGCCGCATTGGCGGCGGCAGCCCGCTGCGCGGTTGGTGGAGGCCGGTGGGAGCGCGGCATTGTCAGTCGGTCCGTCCGTCCGTTTGTCCGTCGATGTCTCGAAGCTCAGTCTGGAGCCACCTGCACCCTAGCTCGCGCCTGCAGCGAATGCGGCAACTGCTATGCGGCCGCGCCAAGTCACGCCCAGGGGACACGTCTGGTTTCCGGCCGCCCACTTCCGGCAGTGGCTGATTGGCAGTGCGCACGCGCGCCTTGCTCGGCGCATCCAGCGCCCTCCATGGAGGGCACGGACCCCGGCCCGGTGGGGGAAGGGCGCTGGGTGGTCGGCTCCCGCGATACTTGGCTCGCGCCTTTGCAACGGTCGGCGAGCAGCGGACCTCGGCCGTATCTGACCCAGCAATAGGCCTGATGGAGAGTGGTTATCCCATGGCTAATCACTCAACGAAACCTGGTAAGGGCAGCGGCCTTGAGTGTCCAGAGGGCGAGCTGAATAGAACCGCTACACACTTGGCTTTGTAGAGTGGCTGAAGGACATACCTGTACTTTCCTCTCAAATTTAAGGTCCTCTTTCCCATTATCGCCAGACTGTGCTGCAACAGCTGGAGGCGGGAAAGGACACAAAAGGCCTGAGAGGTCAGCCCTTATGTGCAGGGGCTGTACGAAATGGCCCTGTTGCGCTGGACAGCTCCCACAGGGCCCAGGCGGAAAAGCGCCGCAGCCCCGGGCTCCCGCCAGCCACGGCTTGCAGCAACTATGCTGCGGCAGTGACTGCAGTTTGGCAAGGGAGGCACTGTCTCACACATAATTAAGGGGATAACACAGGATTAATGCAGTACTTTTAAAAATCAAAATTACTGTAAAAATATGACTAAGACATCAAAAAATTAAGACAGTAAGGGTTTCTGCATTTGTACAATCCTTCCTTGTTTGCCTGACCCTAATCCCCACCCAGATCTTGGTAAAAATTTATTTACAACTTAATAAAAATATAAACGTTTCAATTTAAAAATAGGCAATGAATTCGAATGACATTTTTTTCCCCTAAGGAAGATACAAAAAGAGCCAACAAGCACAAGAAAAAAAAAATCCTCAACATTTGTCATTAGGGAAATGCAAATCAAAGCTAAAAAAGGTATATCTTACTTTAAATACACTAGGATGACAAAAAATCTTTTTAAAAGGGGAAAATTAAGTGTTGGTCAAGTCTGGAGAAATTGGAACCCTCATACATGCTGGTGTAAGTATGAAGTAGCACAGCCACTGTGGAAAATATTTTGGCAGCTTCTCAAAAGTCAAACGGGATTACCAAATGAGCTGGCAATTCTATGCCAAAATATACACTCAAATGAACTGAAAATATGTGCAAACAAAAGCTTGAATACAAATGTTCATGCAACACTGTAATAGCCAAAATGTGGAGATAATCCAAAAGTTGTGTATATCCATACAATGGAATGCTGTTCAGTTACTTGAAAAAATGAGGTTTATGCCACAATGTGGATAAACTCCAAAAACATGTGAGATCAACCAGTCACAAAAAGTATTATTCAACTTATATGAATTGTAGACCACTCCATCCCCCATATTTCCTGAGCTTCCAAAAGGGGTTCATGTTGGAGTAAGCCACAGAGTGATTTAGTGCCTCTCTTTATTAAAAAGAAATATCATGACTTCTGATAGACATACCCTTTCCTTCTATCCAAGCCAAGAAGCTAAAACATGATCTGAGAAGCCACCACCTTCAAAGTATCAGCCTCACCATCTGCTCCATCCATCTCATCCTATCCCAAAGCTTCAACAAAAGCAGTTTCCAGCAAAACAATAAGAACAGGAACACACAAAGGCCAAAATACCCGGCACGTGGCCAGTGCTTCAACCATTGTGAGATACAGCCAGTCTGGCATAGTCAGCCTTAGAGGAGATTCTTCTGGAGAGTCTCAAACTTTAGCTGCAGGGCCTTGAGAATCAACATGTCATTCCCTCAGACACTAACGCTGTCCTGGTTAGCAGTGGGACTCCCCTGCACACCTTTGCCTTAGACCTGAGGCAGCTTCTCTGGATCAAAGAGCTAACAGAACCACTCTCCATCAGGCACTGGCTCCATGTTAGTGGAGAAAACACAAACTTTTACAACCAATAAGACAAGGAAGGTAGCATCTCAGCTGATGATTCTTGGGTTGATGGGAGATCCAAAGTCTTTCAATATTCCAAAGGTTACCAATTCCAGAGTTACCAAAGATTGTGATACAGATGGGCCTATTTTGTACACAAGGAAGAAGATGAGAACGAGGATGGCAGTAGAAGCTTTGGCAATTAAAAATGGCAAAGGATACTTTGCATCACTTGATAACCAACCACCTGAGGAAGAATTAGAGGACAAATATATCATGTAATAACATCTGAGGAAGAGAAGGCAATCTAAGCACAAACTAGAAACTAGTCAGGAAACTCAGCAAGAGGCCCACACCTGAATATACCCTAAAACAAAAGAATGAAGAAGTAGAACAAGAAGCAAAATACAACTAAAAGGGGGCTGGAATTGTGGCTCAGCAATGGAGTGCTTGCCTCGCACGTGTGAGGCGCTGGGTTTGATCCTCAGTACCACATAAAAATAAACAAAGGTATTGTGTCCATCTACAACTAAATATATATATATATATATATATATATATAATATATAAAAAGAAAATACAACTAAAAGGCCAACTCAACAAAAAGCTCAGCCTGAGATCACAGTGACAGAGTTACAAGCATGAAGTATCCTGTGACTTAATGAGTATACAGAGATTACTATTCCCCTGTCTGTGACCGCCAGACACACAGTCCTACAAACAAGACAGCAATAAGGACAGAATAAATAAACTTAAGACTGCATTGTCCATCATGAAATATAAAACTAACCCTGGGTTTCAATCCTAGTATAAAAATTAAAATATGTATGTATGTATGTATGTAAACACATATACATATATATTTTATATTTTTTGGTACCAAAATATATTTTTTAAACAAATGGCTTAAAAGAACACAAATTTTTTGCTAAGATGTGTGAGAAAAACCTCACCTCACTTTAAAGGTATGCAAATTCTATCCATACTTAGAGTATTTACTATCAAAATGAAATCTTCCATGACATTAACGTCATGGAAGTTTTGTCTATGAAGTAAGTCAATGTTACTTTTTATTAATGTTAATATATGTAAATACTATCTTCATTTGATTGTGCTTTGAAGCATATTTAATGTCCCTTTTATTAAAATTACATGAAATGTACAAGATAAAATCTAGAATGCTTTATTCTCAGAGCTTGGCCTAGAATTTCCTAAAATGTTTTTGATTTTATAATATTGAAGATTACCATTTTAGATTTGCGTAAAAGCAAGCAATTTGGTAGATCAATTTAGATTCTGCTATTCACTGATATTTTGAAGAACCACTTGAAACTGGATGCTTTTTGTTTAAAAAAATGTCAAGTATTAGTCAGCCTATTTATTTGATGAAAGGCTAGGACCACTTTATATCCAATAAAAATAATAAGCATCACTTGTACCTCTTATTGCACTCACTTATATGCATCAATACAATAAACCTAAACTCTGGAGATGGCAAGGCAGGATCCACACTGCCAGCTGCAGGCTGCAGTTGGCCAATATCAATTTTTTTTTTTTTTTTTTTGGTAACAGGGATTGAACTCAGGGGCACTCGGCCACTAAGCCACATCCCCAGACCTATTTTGTATTTTATTTAGAGACAGGGTCTGAGTTGCTTAGCGCCTCACAAGTTGCTGAGGCTGGATTTGAACTCACGATCCTCCTGTTTCAGCCTCCTAAGCCTCTAGGATTATAGGAGTGTGCCACCACTGTGCCTGGTGGCCAATATCAATTTTTAAAAATCAAATTTGTATTAAAATACTTATTTTCATTACTGAGTTTTTTAGCACTCCCTTAATTTTGCACCCACTGTATCTTTTTTTTATTTAATATTTATTTTTAGTTTTCGGTGGACACAACATCTTTTATTTTTATGTGGTGCTGAGGATCGAACCCAGCACCCCGCACATGCCAGGCAAGCACGCTACTGCTTGAGCCACATCCCCAGCCACTGTGAGTATCTTAAGTTAGTACTTCAGCAGCAGTCCTGTACTAAAAATTGCCATGCATCATGCATCCACGCCCACAGCTAGCATTAACTGTGACAACTTACCAACATCAGGTTAAGCAGGTTACTCATCAGGACACCATTTCAACTCACCTGGGATCACAATCAATGAGTGCCCAGCCCCCATGGAATTTCTCATCATCAGGCAGTAGTAACTTCATGTAACTTTGTAAGAGCTGACTAATTAGTTCCTGGTGGCTTCTCTGATTTTCCTTATGTAAAGCTTCATGCTCTTTCTCCTTAGTAAATATGGAATAAAGATCTTCTGTCACTGGAATGCCTTGCATCAAATCTAGGGTAGAAGGGTTAATATCTATTATCAATAAGCTAAGTAAGACCTAAAACTCTAAGAAGAATACATAAACATAAATCTTTATAATCTTTACTTGGGCAAGATTTTTTAGATATGGCACCAAAATCATAAACAACAAAAGAAAAAATGTGACAATCATCAAAATTTAAAACTTTTGTGTTTCAAAGGGCATTATCATGAAAGTGAAAAAGACAACCCACAGAAAGAGGGGAATATTTATGACACATTATCTGATAAGGGACTTGTATACCCAATATTTAAAAAACTCCTATGACTTGATACTAAAAAGAAAAACCAATTTTAAAATATGGTCAAAGATTTGTATAGACAAGCTAACTTCCTCCTGAAGGGGCATGCTATGCTGCTGAAGCTTAAATAAATCATTACAATCTCATTCCTGTAAAGAAATTTAGGACAGTGAGCCCTGAGATATCTCTGGGAAAGAACCACTAGCCCTACAATGGGAAGCAACAAATCAGAACTTCTACTGGCCTCCATCTCTATACCTTGAAGAAAACAAGTGTCAGAATCAGGATGAAGCTGGTGGGATGGACAGTTAAATTGAGAGGATGACAGAAGCTGGGTTGCTATATCAACCAGTAGACGCAATAAACTGCTAAAATCAAATTCTCTAGTCATAGCATAGCTCGAACCACCTCCCACCTCCACTCTGGCAAATGAATCAAATTTCTTTATACCAGAATTCTCTAATTCCCAATTGGCTATTGTCTAGGCCCTGGTATTTCATGTGTGCTTAAAAAAAAAAAAAAAAAAAAAAAATCTGGTTAAAAAAAGAGGGGGAGGGGATAAAAAGATTCTCAGAAACCACAGGTAAGCTATGTTGCATTTGATTCTTTTTTTAAATTTTTTTAAATTGTAGTTGTACACAGTACCTTTATTTATTTTTATGTGGTGCTGAGGCTCGAACCCAGCTCCTCACACGTGCTTGGTGTGAGGATTAGAATTCTACCACTGAGCCACAACCCCAGCCCCTGCATTTGATTCTAATCCAAAACACTCTGCATTTACCATAAGCCTTAATTTTCCTTTAAAATTCCTCATTTTAAATCCTTAATTTTATAAAAATTAAAGACATGTCAATGCATATATTCTATTGTACAATCTACCTTCCTATTTCCTCTTCTAAATAATGATGAATTGGTAAGGATGCTGTCCAAATCTGATACTCTACTAACTTGTTAAACCATGTTTATGGAAGAAGATGATGTATTTGTCCATCACAAGAACATTTGACAAATGCTTTAATGGGGGAAAAAAAACAATCTGGTTATATCACTTAGCCTTGAGTAATGGGAAAACAAACAAAATATGAAGTTTTTAGTTGTTGAGGTTTTAAGCAAATTATTCCACACTCCAGGAGCTTCAACTTTGCTTTATGTTACAGGAGTAGCAAACTGACATATATGTATGAAAGTAGATGTTTTCTTTTGTTTCTCAAGCCAAAAATATCAGTCAAATTCTAAATCTTAAAAAAATTTAAATTTGATTTATTGGGTAAGAGGTTCAATATAGAAACGCAAGTATATTACAAAACATGAGTTGTGTTAATGAAGTTGACTTATGTAAAATTTTTACTCACAGAGTAAACTTTTGAGGAAAGAATATAATAAATTTTGAGGGGAAAAAAACATTTATATTCCTTACCTATAACAGCTTGCCTATAAGCATCCTTAAACCGATTGAGGTAATACCTATTTGCTGAGTTAACTCCATCTTTCATAACTCCTGCTAATTTCCTTTCCCCTGTTCTTGTAAAGTCACCCTGTTAAAAGAAAAAGCCATTTTGACAATTTATTCAAACATAAAATATTCTCAAAATCAATTCTGGGCTTTCATTTCAAGACTAGAATTATAAAGACTTCTATAATTTCCAAATCCTAACTTTAATAATTTTCAAATAGTGCAGTTAAGGTATTTATTAGTATTTGACTGATTCAAGCATGTCAAATAATTAAATATGCTATTTGTGGCACCAGTTTTCATACTTAGTTGGTATTTTAGGGTAAAGTCCTCCTTGGTAATTCGTAGAATTTCTAGAATTGACACGCCAAAGTCAATAATATAACAAAGGCCAAAACAAAAGATTTTCAAGATTTTGGTATGATATTCAAAAACCAAATTTCTGAAGCGGAAAATGTGGATAGTTCCCTAGAATTTATTATAACAGAATTTAACCAGTGTGTGCATATGGGTAGATGAGTAGAAAGGGAAGACCACGATTTCCGTGGATCACTGCACATGTACAACAATCCAAAAAGGGTTTAAACTTATGTTTTTCACAACAAACATGGCAGAGAAGATCCTTAGAGAGGCAGTAACTTACTCTTAATGCAAGAAAGATACATTCTTTCTTTTCCCATTCCAATCCCTCTTTCTAGCCAAGACAATCTCAAATACAGGCCTCATCCTTAAACTGAAATTTAAGGACCATGCTCCTAATCAGGCCATTCTTGGGGAATATTTGTAAAGCAATAACTATTACAGAAGACATAAACATGAATCCCAAAGAAGTTTAAAATCAAATGGGGTGGGGGAGTGGTCCTATTCTTTTTTTGTTTTTAAATATTTATTTATTTTTTAGGTGTAGATGGACACGACACAATGTCTTTATTTTCATATGGTGCTGAGGATCGAACCTGGGTCCCGGGTCCCACCCGTGCTGGGCCACAATCCCACCGCTGAGCCACAATCCCAGCACTACATTCTTTAAATAATAAAATGTACAAGAACTTCTAAAGCTAATTTTTATATTTATCATTCAACCAAAAAGATGGACTATGTGATGCTTGTTAAGCCCTTAATAGTACAATTTGTAAAAGAAATATCCTGAGATGAACTATTACCTTGAAGGAAAATTAACAAAAACCTAATTTAACAAATTTGACTACTTCCTATTGCCCACAAAGAGCAATACACACAAAGGCAGCATTTGGTTTCCAGAGAATATATTTACATTTAAAATTTTATGAAGACTAGCTATATGAGATTGTCAAAGACTTACAACAGAAAATAATAAAGTACTTCTCCAGCACTTACTATGTGTTAGGGAATGTTCTAAATTCTTACAAGCATTTAAGTCGAGGGGAGGGGAGGGGGGATAGTAGAGGATAGGAAAGGCAGCAGAACACAACAGACACTAGTATGGCAATATGTAAATCAATGGATGTGTAACTGATGTGATTCTGCAATCTGTATATGGGGTAAAAATGGGAGCTCATAACCCACTTGAATCAAAGTGTGAAATATGATATATCAAGAACTATGTAATGTTTTGAACAGCCAACAATAAAAAATAAAAAAAAATAAAAAATAAAAGCATTTAAGTCTATTTCCATGATGACCTTTTACAATATGCCTAGTCTTACTGCAAATGAGACAGAAACTAAGTGACTTACCCAAGGTCACAGAGTTTAGGATTAGAATTCAAATTCAGCAAAGACAAATTATCATAATAGAGACCAAGTTCTGCCAATAGATATGCTTTGCTTTATCTCTACCCAGTTTTAAAATCCATTCACAGAAAATTCCAGATTTCTAGGCTCCCTTGAAAAACAAAGATACAGCAACAGAGGGCCTCCTAAGGAAACAGTGGACTGGCCCCCTCCAGGAACAGTAAATGCTCTCCTCAGTCTACTTCTCCCTCTGATCTAATGAAAACCTGCTTGAGTCACATTACCTGGTAGCTGTAGGAATTTGAATGAATGACCTCTGCCTTAGCCAAACATTCCAGAAGGGAATAAACTATACAGACCTGTCATCTGTAGTCTAGATAACTCTCTCTCAAAAACAAAGTTGATTTTAAATCATAGTCTAATCTGCATCCCACAGAACAATCCATAATTGCTTGCTGCACACATTCACCTTCAGAGCAGCTGTCCCAGCATACTGTCTGCTAATGGAGTCACCATTGTTAGCCCACATTATCTGGTAGATTCGATTACACTTCACAGGTAATGGCTGCTCCGGGAGCATCACACCTAATTTTTTCAGCTAAAAAGAACACATTGTTAGATTTATATGAGCCTAGAAACCATAGCATCAAATGTGTACTGTATAAAAAGGAAACATATTGACATAAAATTTAGGACCCTTACATTTTAAAAATTTTTTCTGACATTTTAAAATAAAACACTGTTAAAATACAGCTTTATGAATTACTATAGTTGAATAAATATAAGGAAATATCCATATATTTTATTATAATTTTCATGAGGGGGCAGGGCTTGTCAGGAATTTGAACCTAGGACCTCTTGCATTTGTTATAATTTTTAATGTATTGTCTCACACTATTATATGTTAAATTCTTTGTTTTAAATTTGCCTACAAAATAAAACTAAATATCAGAAAAGCACAAGGAAAAATAATATTAACAACAGCAGAGTAGTGAGTGCCCAGTAAATGTGAATTCTACTCTAGAGTTCTAAGAGTTTTTTCACATGAATTATCTCATTTACTCATCAAAACACTATATACATCAATACTTTTATTAAAATATGACAATATTAAGGTTTGGAGAGGTTAAGGTCTATGGTAGAGTCAAAACCTAGCATGTGATAGAGCCAGGCTTAAATTCAGAAGCCTGGCTATTCAAACACTACATAAGATAAAGATTCAGTCACAAGGTTGTATCACGAAAAACAAAACACAAAAATCTAGAAACCATGCTAGGTATTTTCACTTAGGTAATTATTTATTTACTTTCTGCAGTACCAGTAAGTATGCAGGGCCTTACACATGCTGGCCTCTGAACTGAGATCCTCCTGCCTCAGCCTCCTGAGTAGCTGGGATTATAGGCATATACCACCATACCTGGCTCACTATGGGGATTTAATTTTCAAATTCATTCACTTTAGGAATTTATATAATACAGGAACTTTATTATTTGGGTGTTGGAGGACTGAGAGATCTAAAATGGAACACTGAGGTAAGAGAGATGATGGAAAACAATGAAGGAAATAGCTGCCACCCATAGGGCTAGGATAGAAGGGTAGCCACTTTATTCAACTTATTTCTAATAAAGTTTGTGGTTTTCAAGTTTTAAAGCAACAGGGATGTTTGTATTCTATAAATGTTCCATAGAACATCTGGAATTTGAAAAAATATTTCATTGTTTATTTATACATAAAAAAACATTTAAAAATGATTATTTAGAATGAAATGAATGGACTCCAAGTTACCTGCTGTTCCATGACCACTCGTGCGATGGCAGCTTGGACCACATTGGTGCGATCCAGACAGTCCATGCAATTAACTCGAAAAATCCCTTCTTGTTTACATATTACCCCAGCTTGATCAACCCTTTTCAAAAACAGTATAGGACTATTTTACAATTTGAAATACTTTAATACATTTTTCAAAAAACAATTTTTTTGCGGGGGAGGTACCAGGGATTGAACTCAGGGGCACTTGACCACTGAGCCACATCCCCAGCCTTATTTTTTATTTTATTTAGAGAAAGGGTCTCACTGAGTTGCTCAGTGCCTCACTTTTGCTGACTGGCTTTGAACCCACAATCCTCCTGCCTCAGCCTCCAGAGCTGCTGGGATTACAGGTGTGGACCACCATGCCTGGCTCAAAAACCACAATTCTTTAAAGTATAACAATAATAGAGCAGCATTAATTAGCAATGTTCTTGGAATATCATTATGTGCCAGGAATTACTGAGTCTTTTATAGACAATGTTGTTAATTTACACAGTAAGTTGACAGTGACAAAATTATCCCCATTTTAGAAAACACAGCAAAACTGAGGTACAGAGAAAGAGTGATTTGTCACAAATCATATAACTACTAACTACTAGGCAGAGCTGAAAACAGAGAGCACTTTTAACACCATCTCCTTCCTCCCCTTTCGATTCAAAGTAGAAATGCATCTACACTATCTGGAACAGACTAACCTACTTTACCGCCTAGTGAGGAGTCATGCAGCATGCCTTGTTCCTCTAATTTCTCTGGCCACCTGTTTAGACTTAAAATCGAATCGAACGTTCTCTCCTGTCCTTTAAGCCATTTTTTTTTCTTCCTACATTTACCTCCTGTAGCTGAAAATCATTTTCCTTCTCTGTTAATTTTGAATTGCCTGAAAATTGAGTACCTCTAAATCTTCTCTCCCATGTTAGAGATGGTGAGAAGGAGAAAATGTGCACCAGAGAGCATGAAAAGGAATAAATGGATGTCCTTAAAGAATAGTTACAGAGCATTTTGCTTCATTTTGCCCAACCACCTGACATCTGTTCCCTGTTCAAAGCTAACACTGCCTATTGATCAACAATATTGTCTTAAAAAGGAGAATAGGAATTGGGAAGCAAAATAAACAAAACAAAAATGCTTTCTTAGGATGATGCTATTATTTTAAAGTTCAGTTGTACTAGACAAATGATTTCACATGACAGAGCGTTTTTCAGAATACCTTCTTATGAAATACCTACCAACACCATTTCATGTCAAGAATAATGTCATAAATGGCATCTGTTAGGGTTTGAACATTCTCAAACTTCATTCCTCGGCTAAAATCCATGTGAAAGAAAGAAAATAAAAATAAACTTAATTAAGATATAATTTTTTATCTTGGAAAAAATAAAAGCAATTGTTATTACATGTATATGTGTTACTACAACAATGTATTACATAGCTAATTTTATAACTGTTTATAACTAATCTGCATTATGAAAGAAAGCACACCTAAAGAAAATACCGAAACATATTACACATATCAGAAGCTTCCCTCACCACCAAATCTCCAATATCTAGGCAAATTAACCCAAGTTAGAGCCAGGAGTATGGCAAAACAAAACATCAGCAACAACAACAACAAAAAACAAAGAAAATCCAAAGAACACCCAAAACACCTTGCTTTCAGAATGCACAAATTAAAGACACCTTCAACAGATTCACCAATTGCCATTTTCCAGAGCAGACTCTATAGTTAAGTTAGTCCATAGGGACAGAGTGTGACTAATAGAGTATGAGAAGGTGATTTTTTTTTTTTTTTTTTTGAAAGAATTTTCTTTTTTTTTTAATATTTATTTTTTAGTTTTCGGCGGACACAACATCTCTGTTTGTATGTGGTGCTGAGGATCGAACCTGGGCCGCACGCACGCGAGGCGAACACGCTACCGCTTGAGCCACATCCCCAGCCCGAGAAGGTGATTTTTTAATAAGGAAACTCTGTTGTTTCTGCTAGGCTAGACCTAAGCAGAAAGGAAATGCTCTTCAACTGGTATTATCAAAGCAAAAATGAAACTCTTAAGTCTCTGTCATTTTAGAACAGAACAATTAACTAAAATATTATTTTAGCCAAAATAAGGTCCATATGAAAATTAAAACAAATGACACTCTTTCCCTAACAAAATTTTTTCTTCCCAGCAATGAAAGGAGAAACAAAAGTCCTTGTGGCAGCATCTATCAATAACACTGCAACTGCTGAAAACTTATCTCAGGAAAGCATCTTACCAATGCTCATGGAAGTCAAAGGAAACGTAAGTGAGCTGTGAGTTGTTAAAGAGCAGCACTTGTTTAAGGTAAGCATCCCCAATAATCTTCTCTCTTCCTGCCTGGTCTACCAAGTTAATAATAACCTGTGATAATGAATAAAAGGGAAAAACTTAGGTTAATTATATATTAGAATCATAATGTGATTTTTAATGATTTATTTGAAATTAAGTTTTAGAATTATTCTACAACCATGCCTAGAAATTAATCTACTCAAACATTAATTTTTCCTATGAAATTAAAATTCCACTTGTAATATAAACTTGGGATTAGAGAATTATTTAAATCAATGGCATTAATAACTTTTCTATACATTTGCAATAACCGATTAGAATATACAATGAAAACATGGCCCTATATTTATAAAAGTATTTTAAATGTCTAGAATAATTTTAAAAGAAATAAATAAAACCAGCATACTGAACATTATAAAACTGCTGAAATTTGTAAAAGAAAATCTGAATAAATGGAGATATGTATCATGTTGCTGAATGGCAAGATTCAACATTGTAAAGACGTCAATTCTCCCCAAGTTAATATATATACTCAATAATCTCAATCAAAATTTGACATATTAATTCTAAAGTTCATTTGGAAGAGTAAATACAAAGAAAAAATTTGGAAACTAATGATAAAGAAGAATTTGCCCCACCGGAGAGCAAAATACATTCTACATAGCAATTAAAACTGTGGAACTGGAGTAGAAACAGGTAACTGACTCAACAGAACAGGACTGATGGCCCAGACAAAGATCTAAGTCCACTGAGAAATCTAAGATACACTAACCATACCACTATGGCGAATATGGACTTTTCTATCAATGGTATTGGGATAACTATATCCCCAAGGGTATTAGATAATTATCCAATGTCTCTGGGATATATGGGGGGCATACATTAGCTCTCTACATCTCATTAATTATAGAGAAAATAAATTCTAGACATATTATAATCTAATTTTTTCCCTCAATTTTTAGAAAAAAACAACTTAATGTTTCCATAATCACAGGTTGGGACGTGACTTTTCAAGCACAACATAAAAAGCAGAGGGCATAAAGGAAAATATGGATAGATGTAATAACAAAAATTTTAAGCCAGTATGCCACTGACAATATAAGGTTAAAAAAAAAAAAAAAAAAAAGACTACCCAGGAGAATATACCAGCAACATGAAAACCAAAACTATGTAAAGAATACAATAAATCCAATAAGGAAACACTGGGTAAATTCACAAAAGAGAATGTATAAATAGCCAATAAATATGAGGTTACAGCCTTGTTAATAAATAAATGAAATAGAAAACTAGTTTTTACCTGTATATAGGCAAATGTGAACACTAAATACAGACAGCATTGGTAAATGTTGGGAAATGAACCCAGTTTCCATTGTTCCTGGCAGTGTGAACTGCGTGTGCTCTTTTTTGGGAGCAACAAAGTGGTAGGTCAACTTTAAATATATATACTGTCTGATCCAGCAATTTTATTTCCAGAAATTTATTCTATAAAACGCACAAGAATCCCAAAATATATAGAAGATGTTTTCTGGAGACTTTTAATAATAACAAAATAACTTGTAAAATAACTAGTATATTCTAAAGGTCTACCAATGGAGAAATGGTTAACTAGCAGCCATAAAATCTTAAGTGAAAACAGTTGCAGAACAGTATACAGGATATGGCTCTCTTTTTGACTTAAGTTTTGAATTGTGAATATGCATGTGTTAAGGTGTTTTCTGCTGCAAATGACAAACCACTGTCTCAAATCAAGTAGCATGGTTCCAGAATGGCTAAATTCAGAGGTTCCCAGTACCATCAAGGACACTGGTTCTTTCCATCTCCCCTCCTTCTCACCCCCAGTATTGGGGTTTGAACAGAGAATACTTTACCACTGAGCTACATCCCCAATTTTTTAAATTTCGAGACAAGGTCTTTCTAAATTTCTGAGGCTGTCTCCAACCCTCCAGAGTAGCTGGGATTACAGTGTGCACCACCAGGCTTGGAATTCTTTCTACCTTTTTTATTCTGCCATTCTTTTCATCTTTTTTATTCTACCAGCATATCAGTTAAGACTCTGGCTAGTTCTTTCAGTCTTGAGATAGCTGCAGCAGTTCCACATCAAATCCTGCCACAACAACCACAGGGGGACTATTGGTTCCTGTATCTCTTTTTATTAGAGCAGGAAATCTTTCCCCAACAGCCTCCCAGGGGACTTCTCTCCCATCATACTTCATTGGGCAAATCACCAATGAAGACACAGACCCATGCCTAAGCCAATCACTAGCAAAATAAATGGTGCCACCACCAGTGAGTTAGACCAACAGTAGACCCATCGCCCTGGAAAGCAATTACCCAGGAAAAGAAGGTAGATAAGCAAACACTGTTGGAGCACTGTTAGAAATCAGAAAGTGTCTGCTCAATACAGACACCAATAAAATTGATGTGAAAATCAAAAGGAAGCAGGGGTAAGTGTAGGTTATTTTTTCTGCTTACACACCTCAGTACCACTCCAATTTTATGATGTGCCACTTTTAAAATGTGTTCTATTCTTTTAATGCTACTTATAATTACACATATCACTAATAAATGAACTTACATTGTTCAAATACAGAATAGGGCCAAATCCTCCTTTACCACAACCCAATCCCAAAGTCCTCCTTGACAATAACTCCTTTATCAGTTGGATGTGTCCTTTCAGATCACATAATTGCATTTCTGTATACTTGTGCATGCCATATATGTGTGTGGATAGGTGAATAAGAACTACTTATATGTAACTGACAGTTTTGTTTTGTTGGATGTTTAAACTCACATACCACATGCTGTTAATAGTTTTTTATCTTCTTGCTCCACAATGTGATTTTAATCTTTCCATCTTAGTATGTGTGGATCTACCGAATTCATTTTAAGCAACATTTATATATGCTGTATTTTATCATTGTCTACCTGATGAATACTAGTTTGTTTTTTATGCTGCAATGCATGTTTTTGTATGTGTCTTCTGGATTGAATATGTTCCTCTCAAGTAATTTAAATTTTTCCCATTCAAGTTCCAGTTGTTCTACATTCTTGCCAAAACTTGGTATTTCTCATCTTTTTCATTTTAGCCATTTTGGTATGTGAGTCATGGTATTAATTTGCATTCCCTTGATGATTAATGAAGTAGAGCATCTTTTCATGTTTTTTTTTGGCAGGATTTTTTGGGGGGTTGTACATTTTTTTAAAATACATTTTTAGTTGTAGATAGACACATAACTTTATTTATTTATTTTCATGTGGTGCCAAGGATCTAACCCAGTGCTTCACATGTGCTAGGTAAGCACTCTACTACTGAGCGACAACCCCAGCCCCTATACATTTTTTTTAAATGAATTTATAAGAGCTTTTAAACATAAAAGAGATCTTTGTCGTAGACATGCAATGGAAATCTTAAACATCTTCTCCCACTTTGTTAATTTTCTTTTCATTCTCTAATGGTTCCTTTAAATGAACAGAAGTTCTTTATTTCAATAAGGTCAAATTTATCAACTTTTAAAATTATAATTAGTGTTTTTAAGTCATACATTATTTTAATAAAGTTTTAAAAAATGACACATAACATATATAACAGTATTTTCATATGTATAAGTTAATAAAGTTAAATAATCAATTGTGTTTTAATAAAAATTAATTTAAAGTCAAAGTCAAATCTATTAATTTTTTCATGTGTTTTTTAATAACTATTTCCTTTATGGGTATTACCCTGTATTAAACTGTTAATAAAATATATGCTATACAATCATACATTGAAAACATGGGAAGGGGCCGGGGTTGTAGCACAGTGATATGGCGCTTGCCTAGCATACGTGAAGCACTGGGTTCAATCCCTGGAACCATATAAAAAAAAGTATTATGTCCATCTACAACTAAAAAATATTGAAAAGAAAAGAAAACATGGGAAGACAATGTGGTTAGTGCTCTTTTAAGTTCTATTTTAGACCCAAAATAAGAGATATTCTATATTGCCTTCTAAATACTTTAATGTTTAACCTTTCACATTTATATCCATAATCTAACACAAATTGATTTTTGTATAAAGTATGTAGAATATCAAAAAGAAAAATTACTGTGTTAAACAGTATGTTTTGATTAATAACATTCAAAATGACTGTACCAAAATTGTGCTTCGGCTAACAATATGTAAGAGTTCAATATATAAATTCCTGCCTTCATCTCTTATTATTATATTCCTAATTTTTTCTAATGTGAGAATTCCTTCCTGAGACTTTGTTTGATATTACATGAAGTTTATATATTAATTTGGAAAGAACTGAAATCTATTCAAATTGAGCCTTTCCTTCCAGGAACATGATATTTTCTCTCCATTTAAATCAGGTTTTCTTTTGTGTTCTTCCACAACTTTTTTCTTTTCCACATACATTTTATCTTTTTGAATGGCTACTACATTTTAGATTATTTCTTCCTATTTTATGTATTATTACTATAAGATAAATGCATCCCATGGCATTACACATTCAGAGTGGTCACTGCTAGTAGATAACATTACTATTATATATTAATCTTGTATCAAAATTATTGAACTTGTATTTCACTTAAAAGCTTTTAATTGATTTTGGATTACATGATTACATTCCTACATATGAGTTTATGAAAGGTTAGCAGAGAAAAAACAAGATACTGAAAAATGCATATCAAATTGTTATTTCTAGTAGGTAAAAAGAGGTAACAGTAACTGAGAGATGACTTTCAATTCTTAGTCTAGATACTTCTTGGATTGTTAATAATTAACTGATAGCAACTTCATCTATCTTATCACAGTCTAAAATAACTGGAGCCAATGTGGCAGCACACACCTATAATCCCAATGACTCCAGAGGCTGCGGCAGGAGGATCACAAGTTTGAGGTCAGTCTCAGCAACTTAGTGAGACCCTAAGCAACTTAATGAAATCCTGTCTCAAAATTAAAAAAAAAAAAAATCTTAAAGGGCTGGGGATGTAGCTCAATAGTAGGGCACCCTTAGGTTCAATCCCCAATACTGTAAAAATAAAATAAATTGACTCCATAAATACTTTTTAAAAAATATTCTTAGTTTATACATGGTTTTTAACTTCATGACAATTGCTGCTTTGTTTAATTATGAATAATAAATTGTATTTCCATGAAATTTAAAGAAATAGAAACACAGTCAATTCTATAGATAAAGAAACATTTTACTACTGCATATCAAAGCCCACCTGTTTTTTGTAAATTTTCAGTTGTTCTTCGAAATGGGCACAGAAATAGGCAACAGTTTCCTTTTCACCTACAAAGAAGTGATACAAAATCTATTTTTCCTTCCCATGTTTAAGACAAATTACTGTCTATTCCATCTTTATTCTTACTTCTAAATAATTTATTGACAACTCAAACTTAAGATTGTCTAACTATTATTTTAAAAATAAAATGCTAATGAGAGGATATAGCTTTTCTAATTTTACATTTATATTTCTCTTGAATTAAAATGCTTAATGGCTACTTACTATATTTTAATTTTGAAATAAACCCAACCAAATTATTCCTATTTAAATTAAAAAGATAAAGATACATCAACCCAATGATATGTTAAATTTTTAAAAATAACATTTATTTTTAAATATGCTCCCATAAGATTTCCCAAAGAATCTATGTTTGAATAATCTTTATTCCTATGGGAGGAGCAAGAATGCTTTACCACCAAGCATGTTTGTAATATTTTCTTATGCCATAAACTCTCTACTTGCAGTTAGTATCTAATCCTAAGGAGTTGCCAGGGCCAGCTTTGGCAAAATGTAAACTTTGAGTTCAACATTTTCTAACTTGTCTGAATAACCTGAATTGGAACCCATAAATATCTTTTGCCTGCAACATTTCAGTTAGCTCTCAGATATAGCTACCAACTAATTCCCCAAGAGAAAATGCTTAGCTTGCTTCTAATTTGTCAAGTGTATAAGTAATGTAATTGAGCACATTCCATTTTAATGCTTTCTAACCCCATACCTCTGTATAGCATGTACTTTGTCTTTTCAGATGTTTTGTTTTGTTAGCAGCTAGGTCTTAGATGAAACCTTATAATGATTAAAATAACAGAGTTTGACAACTTCAGACATCCAGGAAATTACCTGACATAGAACTTCTTAATCTTAACACCTAAAAGCCCCATTCTTTTAATAACTGAATTCCCTGCTGTGAAATCTCTGTGTAAATGTCATACTAAAATAGTCATTCAACTGATATTTAACAATAAAAACAACAGGGAAAAAAATAAAATGCTAAGCCAAAGATCTGTGATTGTTTTTCCCTATTGGACTACACTAAAACACCTGAAAGTGCCAACTGTGAAACTATGACATTTAGTATTTATATATCCAGTCTACTTCTCACAAAAGGTTTCATGTGACTTACAATTAAAAAAATAAAAATCACTCTAATACAATGATATTTTAAAAACTGAGGTCTTACTGAATTATCCCAAAGAACACAAATTAACTTTTGAGAAAAAAATACTATAAGAAAAAATTTTAAAGCAACCACATTTAGTAATCTAATTAGATAAAAATGACTTAGTACTACAATGCTGAAGTTAAAATACTGGAAGAAAATGAAATTCTCAATTTAAAAATAAATTACATTTGAGTAAAGTTTTCTCATTTTTTTTTTTTTTTGGCAGATTTCATCTTTAAGCTATTTCCTGCCTCTACAAATATTGACTACAGGTACCCTTTTTTCAAAGTTAAACATTTAATAAAGCAGTCTTCAAAGAAACAGCAATTTAAAAATCTGTGAAATAAGGTGGTTTACTGATGTAGAAACCTTTTTATTTATTTATGTACTTATTTATTTTTGTGGTACTGGGGATTGAACCCAGGGGCACTTTACCACTGAGCTACATCCCCAGCCATTTTAATTTTTATTCTGAGACAGGGTCTCACAAAGTTGCTCAAGTTGGTCTCAAACTTGCCATCCTCCTGCCTCAGCCTCCCAGATAGCTGGGATGACAGGCATGTGCCACAGCAACCATCTTGGAGAAACTTTTTTTTTTTTTAAGTATTTATTTTTTAGGTGTAGGCGGACACAACACAATGCCTTTATTTTTATGTGGTGCTGAGGATCGAACCCGGGTCCCGCCCGTGCTAAACGAGCGCTCTACCGCTGAGCCACAATCCCAGTCCCAAGAAACTTTTAATGTTAAATAAATGACTCAGTCAACTATTACTATCCTGTGAGTATTATATCACTTTCTACTACATTTCACAGTAAGCGTTTTTGGTTTTGTTTTTGTGGTTCTGGGGATCAAACCCAGGCTTTGCACATGTTAGGCAAGCACTTCACCATCAAGCAACATCCCCAGCCCTAAGAGTTATCATTTTGAATTAACTATATGGCAAAGCACTTCTAAATCTACCAAGTACCTAATTTTTAAAAAATTATTCTCTCTGAAATAATCATTTGCAAACCAAATAAATGACATGCTTACTTTTGTCCAGCCGAGGTCTTGGATTATATCGATACCCAACTTGGCTCCAAAAGACAGGCACCGAGCCTCGTGTTTGAATAAATGACAGGGTATGATTATGAACATGAATTAATTGCTCAGTCTCCACATAATTTGCAACATTTCCATTTTTATCCACTCCTCTTCGTTTATAGCGCATTCCTGAAAGAAAATTAAAACAGAAAATGGCAACATTTTAAAAACTTTAGTCTGAGTAGATGAGGCTTCCTAATTAAATATAAGTCTTCCAGGAAAGCCTCGGGGATCCTACCTACAACTGGCAGGCAGAACAGTATCAATTTACCCCAAATCATAACTGTATGCATTTTGCTTTTAAAAAGTTCAATCTAAACCAGCTCCTCTAAACTGAAAGAGAAAGGCTCCACCAAAGGCACTAGCACTCAGGAAGAATTTACCACTGGGGTACAGGCTGTCAGTTGGAACACTAATATTAAAAAGCACATCCCAAGTGACTTCCTTCTCTTCTGTATATATAAATCTCCTTTTCTATCTCATTTTGCTAACTCTCCTCTAATTAATCCTCTTCAAAAATTAGTCCCTAATTACATCACTATTTAGAGTCACCAAGCACTTTAAAGCCAACTGTGCTTCCAAATCCATAACCATCATTAGCATTTCAACACATCTGCAGCTTTTCCATTCTTGTCTGGATCTAATTTGTATGCCATTATAGCCCTCTACTCACCTGCTCTGTGCCTACTCCGCCGTGAAATGAGAGCCACTAGAAATCGTGGGTGAATGTCATCTACACAGGTGGACTCCTGTGGGGGGGTCTCTGGGCTGCTTTTCTCATCATCAGATGATTCATTATAATTAACCACAAGTTCTTCAATCTGCACAAAACCTTGGATAATGGGGATAATCCAAAAGTCCACATCTGGCATCTGAAAACAAAATGAACAATGCATTGTTTATATTCTGTATAGTACTGTTACTTTCTTAAGGCAAACAAGAGTCAGCACATACATGTCAGCTTATTAGAGGCAGAAACCTTCCATTCTTCACCCATATTTCTGCTTACTGAACACTAAGGGAGGAAGGAAAGAAAAGAGATTTAAATGAATTGTGGTTTCAATTGCCAAAAAAAAAGAAAAGAAGGCCTTTCCTTTTCTTTAGTGATCATTTTAAAAGAGCTGAGAGAGAAGGTAACACAGGAGAGTGCATGGGTAGAAATTCAAGCTCCACCACTCACAAAAGTGCTGAAGGAAATGGCCCACACCATGCCTCAATGTCCTCCTCCCTGAGATAGGAATAACTAATACTTCATAAGGTTATTGTGAAAACTAAGTGAATTATATATGTAAAGTGTTTAACACAGTGCCTGCCATAGAGTAAGTATTTCACAAATGTAACTTTTGTGATTATTCCTTTTGGTATACAAAAATAAGGCTTTAAAGTTTTAAAGTTTTTTTATTTTTACTTATTTTTTAGGGGTAGGGTCTATGTTGCCCAAGCTGATCTCAAACTCCTTGACTCAAATAATCCTGCTACTGCTACCTCAGCATTATGAGCATCTGGGGCTATGGTATGTACCACAATGTTCAGATCCTTAAAAGTTGATTTTCAGCTCACTATCATATTAAGGCTTCAATAAAATACAATCAACTCTTATTGATTATTATGAAACACATAAGTCCACCTTATTTTCTAGCTTAGAAAAACACTTGCTTCACCAAACTAAAATCCAAACAGTAAATGAACAACAACCAAACAAACATTGTACTGCTAGGTATTGAACTCGGGCCTCACACACGCTAGGCAAGCATTCTACTACTAAGCTAAGTCCCCAGTCCTATACATCTTATTTTAAAATGTCATCCAACATAATTAGGAGAGTATAGATTAGAGTTAGAGATTTTCCTCCTTTCTTTCAGAATAAGGATATTCAGATTTCTCAATTGACTATATGCAGAGAATATAAAAAGCCTCCGGAAAGCTATTCTTAGTTCTACATTCTCTCATCTTCCTAACTGGACGCAGCCTTGATCTCAGCATCAGTTTCTTTTTTTTTTTTTAATATTTATTTTTTAGTTTTTGGCGGACACAACATCTTCGTTGGTATGTGGTGCTGAGGATCGAACCCGGGCCGCACGCATGCCAGGCGAGCGCGCTACCGCTTGAGCCACATCCCCAGCCCTCAGCATCAGTTTCAAATCCACCTTTTTCTATAACCAGGTAGTCCAGGTTCCATCTGTTTTGTTTTGTTTAGAGAGCCTCCAGATAGGATTTTAGGAAGGCAGAGTTGAAACAGTGAGGTGACAGGTCTACTGCATTCATTATTCTTCATCACCATTTTCACTATTTGTGTTTTTATTCTAGCCACAACTGCAAGGCTCATGACAAGAACAGAGAAATGTGTTTTGCCAAATGTCACCTATATTTCAAGTATCAGTTTTAAGTGGTAATGTAAATCTTTTTGAGAAAATTCAGCAGAATATAACTCAATATTGTCATAATACACAACAAGTTCTCATTATACTTATTGTGCATGCATTTATTTTTCCTGTCACCAGGTTTTGGTGGTCATAGTTTGATCAGCTTTATAAATAGAGGTGAGAACAATTTCAAACTTCACACCACTAGATAATGTGAAAATCATTTATTCAAACCACACTTATGGAAAGAAAAAGAAAGGAGGAAAATTTCTGAAGGTTAAGAAAAAGATAACATATGATCCTATTTAGCTATTTGCCTGCTTTGTTTAGTATCCAAAACAGTAAGTGGCAATAGCAAGGCTTCAATAAATATTTGTTGATTGAATGAATGAACTATCTTTGCATGGTCATAATTCTCCAACATAAGTAAAAGAATGAAGGAAGAAAGTGATTATCAAGCAAGAAAGAACCTCTGATGAGATGTAATTATCTCATTATATTCTGTGTCTTCTCTGAATCAAACACTGGCAGTATTGGAATGGCCTTAGGGATTTATCTACTCCAATTCCCAGATGAGAAAAAAGAGGGAAAAGGAAGGAAGTGAGTGGTACCATTACAGGAAACGGGGGCTTCAACATTTGACTGGGTACAAACAAAATACTTCTTCACAGAACTCTTTGGACATTAGTTTCACAGCCTTGTATTACAACTATCTTGTAGGAACCTAGGCAATGGAACTGAAAACTGCCTTAAAGGAATGCCTTGATTTTTCCTAGCTAACTAATTCCCTTCCATAGGGGAAAACATAGTGAGATTTAAAAATTTATCTTAATGCAATTTAAAAAAATTTGCTAACAACTATAATTTAGGATTATATAACAACTATAACTTTAGAAACTACTCACGCCAATCTCAGTAAGATCTCGTATCATATATTTATTCCAGAAAAATCGGTCATCAACCTAGAAAAAAAACAGAGATAATCCAGTTCAAAAACACATTATTTCAGTTTTTTTACAAAAGACGAAACAGTCAGCAATTGTTCCAGAGGGCAAACCCTGCTTGTATCTGTGAGTTGTACCTTTTGCCAGAGAGGACGGCTGTCCTTCTCCCCAGTGCTCTGTCTCTGCACGGAATTGGTCAGGTCATAAGTCAAGCTATAATAAAAGGATTCTGAGTCCATAAACATCTTTAGCAACTCTTCAAGTAATCTTCTCTCCAACTTCTCCTTTTCTTTACTTTCCTTAACCTATAAGAAATTAACCTACTATTACTGCAGGAATTAAATGTGAAGTATTTGAGTAAGGCTGGAAGTGAAGCTCCATGACAGAGAGCTTGCTTACCATGTACAATGCCCTTAGTTCAATTCCCAGTACTAAACAAACAAACAAAAGTAAAATATATGGGTAATGCAAGACTTCCAAGTTAGAATAATCCCAAGAACATGAGGAGACACTGCTTCAATAGAACAAATAGTTTGAAAATAAATTTACTGCCAGAAATGTTACCCCTCAATTTAAAATTAGTTAAAGATGAATCAAACCCATATGAACTAAACTCTTACTTTCTTTTTATTAGGAGCAGACACATTGGATTTAATATGCGTAAAGGTCTTCAGTAGAAACTTTGAGTCATCAGGAGATGGTATAATCTTCTCTGGTTTGTTAATCCCAAAATGATGCTTCTTACAGAGCTAAATAATTAGGGAGAGAAAGATGATTCATTATTAATTAATAACTGCTTGTTAAAGGTGTCTAAAAGTATAGAAGTGAATGCTATTGATCATGCATTTGGGTTAAAAGTTCAAGAGTTAGTGAAACAACCAAGTAGACTAAGTAGATAGAAAACAGCTGTTGTTTCAATGATTAAAAAAACCACAGTAAAGATTTATATATTTAGGATTTAGAGGCAAAAAATTCAGTTTAGGCCCATAATTACAATAAATTCTTATCTAATATAATTGCAGAATAAAATGTTCTGAGGTTATTAATGCTTTGAAAATTGGCATCTCCTCTGTCACAAGGTTTTAGTGGTCACAGTTTGAGAACAATCTCATACTTCATTCTCAATAGAGGCATGATAGATACCTTACTGAAGACACCAATAGTGAAAATTATTTATTTTGACATGTAAGATAAAGAATAAAAATTTTGCTAATACCCATTTGCTATGCTTCAGGGTCATTATTAGAATCTGTCCTAAATATACATTCATGATCACTAATTGTTTTGGCTAAGAAGATATCTGGGGTCTGCTCTATTAGGAATCTTAAAAGCTGGACATTTCAACCATTCCCCTTCTTCTATTCTCACAAACCCTAGTGAAATCAGCATAATAACATTTGATATGAGTCCAGAGATTAAATTTAAAGACACAATAGCCAGTGGTGAAATCCCAGCATCTCAGGAGGCTGAGGCAGGAGGATATCAAGTTCAAGGCCCATCTCAGCAACTTAGCAAGATCCTGTCTAGAAATAAAAAATAAAATGAGCTGGGGGTATATACCCTTGGGTTCAATCCCCAATACTACAAAAAAGGAAGAAAGGAAGAAAAACAGGAAGGGAAGAAGGAGTGATAATTAAGGGCTGCAGGAAATGTGTAATCTAACAGATAAAGGTTAAGAGGAGGATGGGACCATAAGTGTGACTGGCTGAGAAAAGTATAGGGTATGGAAAGTTCTAAAATAGGCTACCTGGTTAGAGTCAAGAGCTTTACATATTACTTCACATATCTCAACATATTCTGAAGGATACACAATTTTATTAATAATACATAGACCAATTTCATTTCTTCAACACTCTAGTTTTATAGCTATACTATATGGGAAATTCATATTAAGAACTAAGTTATTAGATGGGGTTGTGGCTCAGTGGTAAAGCACTTGCCTAACACAAATGAGGCACTGGGGTCAATCCTCAGCACCACATAAAAATAAATAAATGAATAAAGATATTGTGCCCACCTATAATTAAAAAAATTTTTAAAAGAACTGTTTATTAAATTCTAATGATTATTATTATTAGTGTCTTAACAAATAACAATTAACAGATGAGAACAAAAGCTAGTTCAAATTTTATTATAAAAAGGGAGAGAGCCAGGATCAGTGGCACATGTCTATAAACCCAGTCACTCAGGTAGGCTGAGACAGTAGGATGTCAAGTTTGAGGCCAGTCTGAGCAATTTAGCCAGGCCTTGTCTCAAAATAAAAATGAGAAGAATTGGGGATATAGCTCAGTGGTAGAGCACTTGCTTAGCATGCATAAGACCCTACATTCAATCCCCAGTACCACAAAAAAAAGAAAAGAAAGAAAGAAAAAGGAGAGAAAAGACAAAGAAATTATCCTGTTTTATAAAATGGGTGTAGAGACTAATAACTGGATCAAGTTTTCAGATACAGTGAAATTTCTAGCTTATTAATGCCTTTTCAAAATCATGGCTATCAAAAATTATTCACATGTGTTCACAACATCACAAGTTTTTTCTTTTTTATATTATAGCATATATGCTCTTAAGTAAATTTGCATTTTATTAATCATAACCACACTGACATTTATCAGAAAGGGAAATCTATTTTTAGAAAAGGAGAAATACTTGCAAGCTGCTTCTGCATTCTGGGAAAGTGTAGAATTCACCTCAAAATTATTCATTCTTTTTCACAACCCTTAGACTGTGAAAGAGAATACTCTAGGCTAGTCTGATGAGGGGGTCAGGCTGAAGGGAAATAAACTGTTTTGCATAATGAAAGATCTTTTTTTCCCTTTCCAAATTTTTTATTAGTGCATTATAGTCATACATAATGATAAGATTTTTTGTTACATATTTGTACATGCACATGATATAACAATATAATTTGGCCAATGTCACTCCCCAGCACTTCCCACCTCCCACCCCATGGTCCCTTTTCCTCTACTGATCTCCTTTTGATTTTACATGATTACAACTTTAAGCTGCTCCTGCACCACCATTAGAGATAAGGGGACTAAAGATGAGGTAGAAAAGACAGTATAGTCCTGCAAAATCAAGTTAATTTCCCTTCAAGTAAGGAAAACTAACAAGACCTTGAGTTGATGAGGAAAGAAAAAAATGAAGCATACAGACAACTCTCCAGCAATTCTCTCCTCCTCTCTTTCTGTTTATGATTCTCATCCTCAAACATACTGATGTTTCTTTCCTCTTAACACTTCCCCTTGACCCTGCTTCCTCAAACAGGTATTGTCCTATTAGTTTGTGCACCTCATCACCTCCAACCCACTCCTCTAATTCTTCTTTCCTAACACACTCCAATTCGGCTTTGTCCTGTTAATACTCTAAACCACTATCTTCAGCAAGATCTACATTTTGCTGAACTCAATGGTGGATTTTTGGTTCTTGCAACATCTGATGCAATTAATCACTCCTTCACCCTCTTTGATAAACTTCACTTGGCTTCCACTGGTTGCTCCTCCTCTATCCCTTTGACTGGATGCTTTCCAACTACCTGACTCCTTAATGCCTAGACAGGCCAAAGTCCAATCATTGACACGACTCCACCTGCATATTCACTCCCTCAGTAATTTTACTCAGTTTCATGGCTCCAAATACCATCTATCATATGTCAAAACCTCCCTCCCAAATGCATAATTCCAACCAAGTTCTCTCCCCAAACTCCAGCTTCACATATCCCAACATTCCACTTGGATTTCTACCACACATCTAAAAGTCAACATGTTCAAAACCAGATCCTTAGCTCCCCTCACTGTCTTTACCACCTTGCTATTCTCCACCTTATTAAGCCTCCTTTCTGTTCCTCAACACATCAGGACACTTCCACCTCTGGGCTTTTGTTCTAGCTATTCTCTCCCCTTGGACCCGCTCCTCTCAGAAATCTTATCACAACTTCCACTCCTGGGCACTCCCTCCACCACCCTTACTGTGCTCAACTTTTATTTACATTAGCATTATTACTTTCCAACATACTTCATAATATTATGTTGACACTTATCGTCTGCCTCTCCTCCTATAATGTAAACTCCATAATAAAGGGATCTTTATTTCATTAACTCACATATCTCCAGTGCCTTAACAGCACCAGGCAGCACAGGTTGCAATAAATATTTGTTAAATGAGTGAGTGGGCTCTGATGCTACAAATAAAAGTAGAACTCTTAGGTTCACAGGGGGCAGATAAGTAGTCCTGGGAAGACCATCATCTCCCTTCCTCATTGTAGTATTATTAGGACAGCCAAGATGCAGTTTCAAAAAGATCAAACTTTTTCTCCCTGTTACTTGTCTGTGCTGCTTTGCTTGTGGGTCCAAGCAATTTTTATACAGAATGTTAATAATTATCTAGTCATATTAGTAATACTTTCTTTTAAAAGTCTGAAAACACACTCAAACCCTAATTATAAAGGCTGGGGATTTGACTCAGTGGTAGAGTGCTTGCCTGGCATGTATAAGGTCCTGGATTCAATCCCCAGTGCCAGCAGTGGGGATCCCTAGTTACAGGTGGTTGCAATTTAAAAAAAAAAATTTTTTTAGTTGTAGATGGACACAATATCTTTATTTTTAATTAATTAGTTTTATTTATTTATGTGGTGCTTAGGATTGAACCCAGTGCCTCACACCTGCCAGGCAAGTGCTCTACCATTGAACCACAACCCCAGCCCCCAGGTGGTTTCAATTTTAATATTCAAAACAGAACATTGTGCATTTATTAGACATAGTTATTCTTTAAGAACATTCAAGCCAGCAAAAATTTCCCCCAGGAATATATCAGACTGTTCTAAAGATCTAATTGTTTTAAAGCAAGCTTGTGGCAGCACATCTAGTCTGCACCCACACCTTCCTCACTCTCAGAAGGGTGGAGTCCATTTTTCTCAGCAAGGCTGGCTTCTGTCTGTGTCTCCTCGAGGACCTCACCTCATCATACACCCTTCTTTCCTGTCCCAACCTTTCTCTAACAGCCTCGTTCCCTACCATCTATCAACATGTTCTCATGTGGGAGAATCTTTTTTTTAAATCCATTTCAGAGCCCTGAATCCATTCTGAGAGTTAGCAGAGTATAGTCTCCTGTCTCTGGATTGTGAGGACACTAGTCTGACTCTAAATTGCACAGGGAGTGAGACAACAACCTCCTCAACTCTGAAAAAGAATGAATGTCTGCAGCACTAACAATCACTTCCTGTTGTCCCATCTTTTGGTTCTCATGACACCAATCTCTCTGTATTCTCCCCTAGCTCTGGCTGCTCCTGCTCAGACACCTTTGTTGGTATGTGTGTGTTGGTATGTGTTCCCAATGTTCTGTCCTCAGCTCTTTTTTCCTTTTTCATGCTCTGTCTAGCAAGTGTCACCTTCTTTCCATGTTTTAAATATCACTGTTTAATGCTACTTTTTCACTCTGAGCTCAAAACCCTTATAATGATATGCTCCTCTCACTGAGGAACTAGATGCTAGTCCCTCAAATTCAGCATCCTTAAACCTGATCAACATCTATTTCCCAGATCTTGTTCCTTCTCTGATATGCCGAAACCATCCACTGGATCACTCATGCAACAGAGCTTGAGTCATCTCCTTCCTAAAGTCTCTGTTATCAACCTCACCACTTCATGCCCATTGCTAACAGATGCTTAATCTTTTGCCCTGGCTACTGTTTCTTATTGGAAGTAGCAAACAGGAGATTCTTGATGCAGGATTTTCCTACTTAGTGTAGACAATCTAACAGCCCACTTTCATGAGCTGAGTAGCTCCGCTTGAGCTCATGTCTTACAATAGTAAGTACACTTAGCTACAGCTCCAGGCTCCTAGCTCCCATCTCCTATGAAGCTCTATTTGTCCTCTTATCATGCAGAGCCAATTTCCATGTGCTACTGCCTTGCTCTGGATCCAACCCAGAAAGCCTATGGCTTGAGTTTGATCTACCTTTCCATTTATGGTCCACAAAACTCCTCCTTCTCTCCAAGCCCTGCAATGTTGTTTTTGTTTTTATTTCTTTCATCTACTCTCCTCCAAGGCTTGGAAAAGAGTTGATATATGCCCACCATTCTTTAACTTCCTTATCCACAACCCCAAAATCCAAAAAATAACTCTGGAACCTGAAAATTTATTAAAAACTCACCTAACAGGGCTGGGGTTGTCACTCAATGGTACAGCACTTGCCTCACATGTGTGAGGCACTGGGTTCGATTCTCAGCACCACATGAATAAAATAAGGTCCATCAACAACTTAAAACTTTAAACAGCAAAACATGCCCTAAACTGACATGAACATGAGGATACTCATGGTCATCACTTACCCACCTTAGTATGAATATTCCTATGATTCTCTAAGAAATATCAATGTGTTATACTGTAGGATAATGCTCTAGACCCAGTGGTTGTGCGAATACATAGAATGATCTTTTTAAAACACCAAAAAAAAAAAAAAAAAAAAAAAAGTCAAGCAGAGATACCATATGACCCAGCAATTCCCTTCCTAGGTACCTATCCAAGAAAAACGGAAACAAATGTCCACCAAAAACTTGTATGCAAAATCATAGCTGCATTATTCATGAAACCTAAATAGTGAAAACAACTCAAATATGTCCATCAACTGATTACAAATTTTTAAAAAGATGTAGTATACTCATACAATGAAATATTATTTGGCAATAAAAGGGAATAAAGTACTGATGTGCTACAACAGGCATGAACCTTGAAAACATTCTGCTGAGTAAAATAAATCAATCACAAAAGGTCACATATTATAGAATTCCATTTACATGAGATGTCCAGAATAGGCAAATTCTTTGAGGATGGAAACAATATGTTCTAAAATCGATTGTGGTGATGGTCACATAATTCTGTGCACATTCTAAAAAACACTAAATTATATACTTTAAATGGGTGAATTAGAGTATGTAAATTACTTTTTTAAACTAGCAAACAATCATATACCTTGGGTAAAAAAGGCAACTGAAGCAGAAAACTAGAAATTCTATTAATACCAGACTCTGAAATAAAATTGTTTCTGCTCCAATTACAGAAGACAGACAAGGCTTTATCAAATCTGAGAAGGCTGCCCACACTAAAGAGCCTCAGGGCACTACTAGAGAGAATGAAAGCAGTAGACTACTCAAAGTGATACACAGACATCCAAATTAGAAAGACATACTACATTAAGAAGACATAGAACTAGTTTTGTTTAACAAGTCTTTTTTATGCATAAAATATACATGTTCATGACAAATGGAAGAAGTAGAAAAAATATGTAAAAATATAAAATATAAAACTTATTCTGCAAAATTTGAAAATAATATTTGTACTCCCAAAAGCTTGAGGCAAAAGGAAACACTCAATGGAAAATTTACTGGAGTTTTAACTAGAATGTTAAAAAGAATTATTTTTAAGTGGTGGTATTTTTTTTCTTCTCCTTTACGATTTACTGTTTAATCAAATTATTAATACACAAAAAGTGAGGACCTTGTAAAAAAAATTAAGCTTCTAAAATGGAGTCATACAGAAATTGAAATGGGTAACAAACATTTAAATTAACATGTTAAAAGATTAGCAGGAAATTAGTGATTTTTAACATAGCTAGTTCTTTGTCCTTCTTGCTGTTCACTGTAACAAAGCTCTTACCACAAATCAGGATTAAAAGGAGAGAGGAGAAAATGCACAAGTGCAAATTTCAAAAATTATGATCTCTTGAGAGATAGATGTACCAAACTACTCATCAAGACAGATTCTGAAAATATTTTATAGTTATTGTTACCATAATTAGCAAAAGTCATTACATAAATCCAATTCCTAATATGAACCAAAATCTTTGGTTAATCTAAGTGACATACTGACAGCTGTTTTTTTTTGTTTTTTTTTTTTTTTAAGAGAGAGTGAAAGAGAGATATAGAGGTAGAGAGAGAGAGAATTTTAATATTTATTTTTTAGTATTTGGCGGACACAACATCTTTGTTTGTATGTGGTGCTGAGGATCGAACCCGGGCCGCACGCATGCCAGGCAAGCGTGCTACCGCTTGAGCCACATCCCCAGCCCCCCTGACAGCTGTTAAAATACTCAATTGCCACATGGGGGAAAACCCATTTCCTTTTTTTTTTTTTTAATATTTTTTAGTTGTTAATGTATCTTTGTTTTTTATTTATTTATATGTGGTGATGAGGATCGAACCCAATGCCTCACATGTGCTAGGCAAGTGCTCTATGAGCCATAGCCCCAGCACCCCAATTTTCATTTTTATGTGAAGATAATCTCTTTCCTTTAGACTATCAAGAAAAGTATGGATATAGAAATCCATACAACTTTGATAATATTCACACTTTTGTGTTTAAAAATTCTATGTAAATATTATTTCCCAACATTCTTCTTTACCCCATTTATATCAGACAGATATTAGTCTCAAAAATGTTACAGATTGGTGGCCATGAGGAATCTGAAAACCTCCCTGAAAAGTCCAAAAAGGGTCCAAATCCTCTCTAGATGAGGTGTACTCCAGGGCTGGGAGTGCCAAATATGCAAACTAATGACCTGGACAATGAACAAGACTCTAGGTGAGCAGTTCCCTCCTCTAAATCTGACTGCCAGAGACTCCAGGCTTAATATTCAAGCCTAAGTTCTAAAGGGCTTTATTGTCTGTTGCCTTCTGTTCAGGTAACTTGAAGGCAGCTCAGCAGAGGGATATAGAACCAGACTACCGGAGTACCAGGTCCAGACCCCACCACGTGCCAGGTGTATGACTTAACCTTTGCCAAGCTTCCTTTCATTATGTGCAACAATGCCTACCATACAGGGTGTTTCTAGGACTGATATTATAATCCAAGTAACACACAAAGCTTGCCCAGCACATCACACAGTGAATAAAATATGTCCAAGTGATGACAATTTTTACATGTCAAATCCCCATACCAATAGCAGACATCTATAAATGCTATTGGAGGCAGCACCTTGTGGTGAAAAACCACTTGTCCTATGCAATATTATTATTTTGGCCTTAAGTCACTCTACTTGTGGGCTTGGTTTCTCCCCTGAAAAATGAAAAGACTATACAAGACTATACTACAGCAGTGGTTTTCCTTCTTTTAAAAAACTTCCTTTTAAAACTATAAGAGTAACAAATGCTTAGAAATTTTTTACACAAAAAATATATATACATATATATGTACATATATATACATACATATATGTACATATATACATACATATATGTACATATATACATACATATGTATACATACTATATACATACCCACACATACACACACACACACACACACACACACACACATATATATATATATATGAAAGAAGACCGAGTAAAAGTTAAATCTCCCATTCTTGACTCCTCTCCCACTAAATCAGGAGTTTTCAAACTGAATTGTGCAAAGCACCAGGGCTCCCTAGAAGTGAAAGGTAGCTTTTCCAGAGAAGTCAAGTGAGCAAGACCCCAATGATCCTCAACCCCAACACCACCTCAACTAAAGGGGCTCAGCTTGCATGTGTCTTACATACTGGATTTTAAAGTTTCTGAAGCAAGGGTTCTAATACTAAAAATGAACTTTGAAAAACACAGGATTAAACTATTTTAAAGATATTATCCAGCTCTTAAAATGTATGTTCCTTGTCTATTGAATCAGATCCTTATATTTGCTATTACATTTCATCAGGTTCCCATAGAATCTCCCTTGATTTCACCTTACCTCTAGCTCCAGATCCTGAGGTTCCATTTCTGAAAGTGATATCACAGCAATTTTGGTAACTTTACAGACTTCATGGTCTCCTGGGAGTTTGCCCACCAATGCTTTCTGCCGAATTAGAATAAGCCACCATGGGAGATCTGAAAGAGAAAAGTTGTATTAATGTCTGCTATTTATAGAGTATTACCGTCCTGGCAAATTGAAGGTGAATGACCTAATGATAACAAAAAATGTATCAGATACAACTTTTTAAAGTAAAACACAACAAAGATACAAAAATGGCCCTTAAACATGAAGAGATTCAATCTCACACAAAGAAAAATGTAAATTAGAACAACATGTGATGCCATTCTCACTCATTGGATCAGGGATAATTAAATGTTATGACAACATGTTTGCTGGTAAGGCTACAGGGAAACCAATACTCTCTCTCATACAACAGTGCCGATGGGAATACCAACAGACACAACTCTTCTGAAGGGAAATTTAGCAATACCTAATAACACAATATGCACACTTACCTTTTAACCCAGCAATCCCACTCTTGGGAATTTACCCTGAAGATACACCTCAACAACAAAAGTATACACTCTCCAGCCTATTCATTGCAGCAGTCTGTAATTGCAAAATACAGTATAGGAACAACCTAAGTGCCCAGACACAAGAGAGTGGTTGAATAAACTATGGCACATCCATACAATCAAGTACTATGCAGCTATAAATAGGCCATTTCACTATCTGTTATCATTAAACATTAACTGAGGATCTACCATGAGCTGGGAAATTAATCAGACATAGATCAAAGTTACCAAGCACTTAATGCATAATAAACCAAACACATAATAAAGTTTATGATTCATAATAAACAGCTGAATGCCAATAAATGTTTTTTGCAGTACTTTCATTGAATGTCAAAGTGTTCTATGAATTGATCAGGAATCATTCCTGGATGCATTAGTAAGTGGATAAACTGGATATATTATTTACATATAATGTGACTATTTGGTTTATACATGAGGTATCTCTCAAAAGCTCATGTGTGAGACAATGTAAGAATTTTCAAAGATGAAATGACTAGATGAGAGCTGTAACCTAACCAATAGATTAATCCACTGATATAGATTAACTAGGCGGTAACTGTAGGAAAGTAGGATGTGGCTGGAGGAAGTAGGTCACTGGGGGTGAGACTTTAGGGTTTATATTTTGTCTCTGGTGAGAAGAGCTATTCTGCTTCCTGGTTGCCATGTTCTGAGCTGTTTTCCTCCGTCATGCCCTTCTGCCATGATGTTCTACCTCATCTTGGGTCCAGAGCTATGGAGTCAGCCAACCATGGACTGAACCTCTGAATCCTCCTCTATGGTTCTTGTCATGTCTTTTGGTCACAGTGATAAAAAAAGCTAGCTTTAAAATGGCTATACAGTCAGCTTCCACATAATGAGTCAGTCCATGACAATGGTCCCATAAGATTATAATGGAGCTGAAAAATTCTTATCACCTAGTCATGTCATAATGTTATAGTGCAGCATGTAGTCACATGTTTGTAGTGATGCTGGTGTAAACAAACCTAGTATGCTGCTAGACATATAAAAATATAGTATATATACAGCTAGGTGTGGTGGTACCTATTATTCCAGCTATTTGAGAGCTGAAGTAGGGGAAATGTATGTTCAAGGATGGCCTGGGCAATTTAGTAAAATCTTGTCTTAAAATTAAAAAAAAAAAAATGTTTAAGGGCTAAGGATATAGCTCAGTGGTAAAACACCTCTGGTTCAATCCCCAGTAACAGAAAAAAATACAGTTATGAACAGTACATAATACTTGATATGTTTGATAAATGACTATGTTACTAGTTTATGTACATACTATGCTATACTTTTTATCATTTTTTATTTGGTTGATTTTTGTTTTGTTTTGGTTTTGGTTTTTTGGCAGTGCTGGTAATTGAACTCAGTGCCTTGTGCATGCTAAGCAAGCATTAAAGAAACTCTGGAAAGCTTCACTAATAGTAACAGTTTATGTATTAATAAACAAATGATTACTATGTATAAAATCCCCATTTTCTGCATAAAAAGGATACCACAAAATTCCGTACCTAATGTCTTGAACATCTTTTCATCACAGTACTTAGAAAGAGTCTTCATTCAGTTTTTTAAAAATATAGTACATAATATTTTATTGTACAAAATTACCATAATTTATTTAGCCTTTTTTTCAACTTGTAGAATTTTAGGTCACTTCAATTTTTTTTCCATTATAAATAATGCTACTTGGGGAAAATCTTGTACATATGTAACTTCCTATTTTTTTTCCAGTTGTAGCTGAACACAATGCCTTCATTTTATTCATTTTTTAAAAACTATTTTTTAATTGTAGATTGACACATTACTCTTTGTTTTATTTATTTATTTTTATGTAGTGCTCAGGATTGAACGCAGTGCTTCACACGTGCTAGGCCAGCGCTCTACGTTCATTTTCATGTGTTGCTGAGGATCAAACCCAGTGTCTCACTAGGCAAGCACTAGGGCAAGCACTCTATCACTGAGCCACAACCCCAACCCCCTTTTAATTCTTGAAATGTATCAATATTAGTGAAAATATGTAGCTATCTGGAGTGCTGTTTGAAGCAATAATCAAAATTATCCTAATGGAATGAAAAGGGAAATAATGCATTGAACATTGAGTTGTTTTCAGGCAAATTAATTCACTTTAGAAAAATAAAACAAGCATAAAGCCTCATGGAAAACAATAGTAATCTCTAGTCTGGTAATTATTTTGCTTTAGGTTGAATAAAACACCACTACTTCCCTGAAAGCCTGAGAAATCCAGCAGAAATGTGTCTGTTAAGTTACATGGTTAAATGATCCAAATATGGTTTTTAGACTTTGCGTTTTAAAATAAGACAAATGTGAAAGTATAGCACCACTACTGTTTAGCAACCCCAGTATACATCAGGCACAATATTATGATAAAAAAATTTAAAAAGCATCAAAGCTAATGTATCAATTTACATTATCCACCTGGAAAAGAAACTTGGTTCTGCTAAAGTTTCAATGTTGAGATTGGGATACACATTTTACAAAGAATCAAAAGGTAATTTAATCTAAAAAGATCTGATGGCATAAAGATGTTTTTTTCAAGGTTTTAACCTATAAAATGGGAAGGAGTCAATTTTATAACACTGTTCTCCAGGAAAAGAAAGACAAGAAAGTCTAACCTCCCTAGCAAGATAAGAAAACCGATTAGGAACCAGGTATCTTGAAAAACATGACCAATAGAGCAAGCTAAAACAATAGCCCTAGAAGAGGCTGAATAAAGCTCAGTATTGAGCTTTACAATAAATTATAATAATAATTGCCCTATACAATTAAAAGGGGATGAAGATACTTAGGACAAAAATTTTCATTCAATTTGGGGAGACAAAAATGTCTTCTTCTGTTCTAGTCAGGTTCCCAAAGAAACAAACCAGCAGAATACTTGTAGATATACCTAAGAGGAGATACACCACAGGAATTGCTCAAGAGATTACAGGAGCAAAGAAGTCCTTCGATGTGTCATCTGCAAACTGGAAAACCACTAAAATTTATGGTATAACTCAGTCTAAGTCCAGAGAAGCCAACATATAAGTCCCAAGTCCAATTCCAAAGACTGAAGAACCAGGATAGTTTAAGATGAAAGGCCTGAGAACCAGGAGCTCCGATGGACAGGAATAGATGGATGTTCTGTCTCAAAGAAAAAGAATTCACTCTTTTCCCATCTTTTTGTTCTATTCCAGCCCTCAATGGATTGGATGATGCCTACCTACATTGGTGAGGGCAGAGTTTTATTCAATCTACCAATTCAAATGCCAGGCTCTTCTGGAAACACTGTCAGACAAACACCAGAAATACTGTTTTATTTTTTTATTGTATTTTTTTTTTTTTGATGGTGCTGGGGATTGAACAGAAATACTGTTTTAATAGCTATCTGCGAATCCCTTCCTAGTCAAGTTGACACATAAAATTAACCCATCATATCTCCCTACTCATGACCTCACCCCTAGGAAGTATTGCATCTACATATTTCTAGATAAGGTTATCCATCCTTACTTAGGAAAAAAAAGGTTATCCATCCTATTGTCATATAGAAAAGATATGCATTTATTCAACAAGGCATCTCAGCAATCATTTTTATTAAATGTTAATAATATAAGGAATATATAAATATATTCCAATTTTTAAAGTTTTAGATAAAACTAACGTCCCTTTGGCCACTATTACCAACTCTATGAAATTCTTGAGTCCAAACCCCACTATATTAATTCTCTCGTATAAGCAGAAGAGTAAATGGTTACCATTCTTGGCATAAGTCCTTGAGAGTTAAAAATTACTTGTAACCATAACTTATTATTATATAGGTTCTATTTTCACTGCCTTTTGAACACTTTCTAATTTAGCTGTCTACAAACTTTTACATTATAAACAAAGGTAAAAATAAGAAGAGAAGGTGTGTTTGCTAATGATTCTCACGTTTACCTCCTTGGTGTGGCCCAATACTACAGGCTGGATTCCTGAGGCCAGCAACTTATATCTCCTAGACCATCAAAACAGAGTACTCAACTTCCTCAGCATTCATATAGCTGTGTGATTATGAGAGCCAGCACAAGAGAATTTATAACTATAAGGACATGCTAATAAAGACTACCCAAAGACAAAGGTAGATATTAGCTACTCCAATACTCAAAAAATACTCAAATAAGATTTATTTATTTATTTAATAAGATAATGAATACTCAAATAAGATTTAATTTGTTTAAAAGCTTCTGTTGTTTATGCCTTAAAGAGCCACAGAAGTCTCTCTACATTTGCACCAAGTGCTGGTAAGAAAAAGAGATATTATATTCTGCTCACCTTTCCTTCTTTTGTTAAGTTGCCAGTAAGAACACTTGCATGTTTCCCTATCGTTTCAAACTGATATCTAAACTAAAAAATGTAAGCCAAATGACTCACTGTTCTCTATATATTTTGAGGTTATGCTTCAGTATATATAATTTTTTCTTTTTTTTTTTCAGTGCTAAGGATCAAATCCAGAGCCTCATGCATGTACTCTACCCCTCCAACATGAGCTAAATCCCCAACCCAGCTATAAAATTTGTTATATCATTCTAATGACTTGAACATTATTATTTCTGAAAAGTCTCTCTCTCTCTCTCTCTCTCTCTCTCTCTCTATATATATATATATATATATATATATATATATATATACTTTTTGCCTTACAGTCTATTTTGATATTTGCAACACTGCATCAGTTTTCACTAGGTTAATGTTTGCACAGGTCTTTTGAAGTTCTTTTACTTTCAACTTTTCTGTACTTACATACCATATAAAGTGTTTGTCTTGAAAGCAGCATGTAGATGGATTTTGTTCTTCCCATGTGAAAATCTTTGTGTTTTATATGTAATGTCATTACCAATATGTTTAAGAATCATTCTTTCATCTTACTATTTTTCCCACCTATTCCGTACATAATTTTTCTTGACTTCTTTTAAGTTTTTAAATATAATTATCCCATTTCTCCACTTTGTTAGCTTTTTATAATCTTTTATTATTCTGCTAGTAGTTATACTGTAGGGGATGAACCCCACCTTACACAAATCTAATGTAAATTAGTATTTGTACAGTTCCTAAACAGTGAAAGGACCTTAAGAGTACCAACCTCTTTTAACTCTATTGTTGTTATTGTTGTGTATTTTAATTCTACATGAAATTAAACACAGTATGGAGCCAAATTCATTTACATTTACCCACTTATTTCTCCTTTCCATTAATCTTCATTCCTTCCTACATCCCCACACTCCCACTGGGTATCATTTTCCTTTTGCCTGAAGAACTCTGGTAATTTTTTTTTTTTTTTAAGTTCAGAGACCAGCAATAACAAATTCTCTCAGAAGTTGTCTGGTTCAAAATGTCTTTATTTTAATTTTTGAAGATAGAAAATTGTAAACAGGCACCTTGAAGATGTTATTCTATTCTCTTCTTGGTTTCCATTGTTTCTCTCAAGGCCTAATACACATCTTTAATGTGTATTTTATCTTTGGCTTCTTTGAGTTCTATTTGCTTTTAATTTTCATCCATTTTACTATAAGGCACCCAAGGATAGTTTTCTTTATATTTTCCCGTTGGGGTTCAAAGTCCTTGAAACTGTGGCAATGTCCAACCAATTAGTTTTCCAGAATTAGATGGTTCTGGAAAACTCTTGGCATTTATCGCATCATAAATTCTAGTCTGTTGCTAAGCTACACCTCTGGGCTATGGATGTAGATCTGTAGTGGAGCCTTGCCAAGTATGTGGGAGGCCCTAGGTTCAATCAATCTGCAAAGCACAACCAAAAAGTTCCAAGAAAGATGGAGAAGACTTCTGATTGTGTTTCTTGACCTCATTTTTTAAAATGTGTGAAGAACCCAGGCACAGTGGTACATGCCCATAACCCTTAGGAGGCTAAGACAAGAAGATCACAAGTTTGAGACCAGCCTCAGCAACTTAGAGAGACCTTAAGCAACTTATTGAGGCTCTGTCTCAAAATAAAAATAAATAAATTTTTAAAAGGGCTGAGGTTATAGCTCAGTGGTAAAGCACCCCTGAGTTAAAGCCCCAACCAACCCTCCCCCAACACACACACACACACACACACACACACGAAAACTGAATATTTAGCCAAACCTTTGTTTTTCTGGGGTTTGTTTTTGTTGTTTTTTGACAGTACTGGGGATTGAATCCAAGGATGCTTTACCACTATATCCCCAGTCCTTTTTATTTTGAGATAGGGTATCACTAAGTTGCTCTGGCTGGTCTCAAACTTGTGACCCTCCTGCCTTAGCCTCCCAATCACTGGGGTTACAGGCATACACCACCACACCTAGCAACTAAAGTTATTTCTAAGTAAAATGTAATGGCTTTGTTCCTCCTGACTGATCAGAGTAAAATTCAAGAAGACAGATATGACTTAAATACAGAATTATTAAGCAAAAAAGAAGCAGCAAAACTAAAGATTTGAAAAAATTTCAGCCTATCCATATTGACAAAAAAGAGAAAGGCATTAAGGAGAAAATATTAATGGAAATCAGCATGGGTGTGAACCACAGATTTAATTAGCCAAGACAGCAAGAAAATTGCCAGTTTAAGCTTCAAGGAAGGAGTTGAAAGGAGGACTGTCAGATCTTTTAGATTTTTACAAGACAACCATAGAGCTATTTGATAAGAATGTGCACTATTATTCAAAATAAGGGAAGAATAACCCTGTAGGTGATTTGAAGATCATCAGGGTTGTATCCTTGGTTCCAAAAGAGAGGACTACTGACTGACTTTTAACAGGCTAGACAGTCTCTACCCAAAGCCACAAATAAGCCCACTCTGCAGAGCCCTAGGATTGCAACCCTTCTTGAGTAGAATTTTGAAGGCAAGACTTTTATCTAAGTAGATTTGGAAGGTGGGATCTTCTACTTTAATATGTTTAGGGTACAAAACTAACCCAAGAGGGTTATTCTCAAGCCTTAAGATCTCAAGGAGTTTGCCTTATAGTTTGGACTGGCTCCATTACCTCTTTCTTTTTTCTCTTTTCTGGAATGAAACTGCCTATCCTATGCCTATCCCCATTAGTGAATTTAGGAAGCATGTAACTTGTTTGGCTTCACAGGTTTGCAGCTGAAGAACAATTTGCCTCAGGATGAATCATATCTTGAGTCTCACTCATACCTGATTTAGATGATGTTTGGATGAGACTTTGGATTTTAGGGTTCACAACTGATGTTGGAACAAGATAAGATTTGAGGGCTGCCAGGATGCAATGAATGTATTTTGCATGTGAAAAGAACATGAATAGGGTTGGCTGGCCAGGGTGGAATACTGTAGGCTATATGTTTGTCACCCCTAAATTCATGTACTGAAATTCTAACCCCTAATATGATTGCATTAGGATGTAGGAACTTTGGTAGATGATTAAGTTATGAGGGCTTGAGCCTCACAGTAAAGAATTAGTATCTTAATAAAAGAAAACCAGAAAAAAAAATTAAAAACATAAAGAGAACCAGAAGAGATCCTTTGTTTCTGCTGCCATGCAAAGTCTCATGAGAAGAGATCATCTATGAATTAGAAAGTAAACTTTCATCAGATATCAAGTCTCCTGGTATTTTAACCTTGGACTTCCCAGTCTCCAGAAGTGTAAGAAATAAATACTGTTTATAAGTCAACTGATACATGGAAAACTGTTATAGCAGCCCAAAGAGACTAAGACATAACTATATAGTATTATATTAACAAGCTATACATTCTAAGAGAATCTAAAAATGGGGTATCTTAATAGCTTATTCCAAAACAAATTATGTTCCAATTTGACATAATTTGTTCTTTTTTTTTTTTAAACAAATCTTTGGTAGGAACTTAAATTGAGTCCTAAATGCACATAAAACTTACTTCATTTTACATTTTAATGAATATAAGCATGAGTCTGTAAAGTAGGTTTTCTGCAAATATGCATGAACTTAAATTTCTACTAAATATATGAATTCATGGTATATTTAATACAATATTTTTTGTTTTATATTTAAATTCATTTATATTTTTTAAACTATAAGAAATACCTTTTTTTCCTAGTGGAAATAGAGCACCATATTATTCCTGAGTATATTTCAAGAAACACCATACATCAATTATGTGGAATAACAAGTAATAGTACCACAACACCACGCTACTTTTTTTTTTCAATGTCAGGTACCTGGTTACTAAAAGCACATCACTTGCTTTCAGTGACTAAAGCTAATTATAGATTTGTTCGTCTTCCACACATTGTAGCCATTCAATATTTCTTGATAGGAAAGCCAACTAAGCAACAGAACAATGTAAGTATGGGTTTATAGAAGATTGATGATTCATGGGGAGAGATCTAAGACGAGACATTTTTAATTTCAAAAATAACAAAGAGTGCAATTACAAGGATATTCAGTTTAACCTGTGAAGTTTAGAACTGAAGTTAAATCCCTAAAACGGATATGCCATAAAATTAAATACGAAACTCTGGCTTTGAAGCCATTTGCTGAGTTAGAAGCCTGGTCTTCCCTCTTAATTCTGAGAAACTAAACAAATTATTCTCTGTCCCTCAGTTTCTTCATCTATAAATGAAACTAACAATGAAACCTTCTTCCTGAGTTTTATTGTAGGGCTAAAATAATACATATAAAGGACTCAGAAAAATATTCCACGAATAAAAGCTGTTAATAATAGCTAATAATCCAGATTAGCTGGGATGACAATATAAATTACAAATACATTCATTGGTCTGTAAAATCTGATTCCAAAAATAGCCAGTCACCCTAGAAAGACCCTTAGTCAACCCTCAAACATAGGGAAAGGGGAGACAATTTTGCAAAGATAAATTTTTTCCGTCTTCAAATTAAAAAATGCACAGCTGGATATGGTCATGCATGCCTATAATCCCAGCTACTCAGGAGGCTGAGGCAGGAGGATTACAAATTCCAGGCCAGCCTGGGCAACTTAATTAGACAGTCTCAAAATAAAGAAGGGCTAGATCAATCCCAACTACCCCCCCCCCACACACACACACACACAGTTTCTAACTCAGCATATGGCTTCAAAGCCAGAGTTTCTTCATTATTGACAAAATGGTTTATAAACTTTTCTACCTTCTGAATTACAAGACTGTAGGATTTATGTTTTAATGGAAATAACTGAAATGTATCTTTAGATATCATAATCATTATAGTAGCCTATATGTAGAACAAAATAGCCCCCAAGTTAAAAGAGAAAGAGAGAGAGAGAGAGAGAGAGAGAGAGAGAGAGAGAGAGAGAGAGAAAGGCGCCAAGCACAGTGGCATTGAGCTTCTGATCCTAGCTACTCAGGAAGCTGAAGCAGAAGGATCATAAGTTAGAGGCCAGCCTAAGCAATTTAAGGAGACCATGACTCAAAATAAAAAGCACTGAGGATGTAGCTCATTGGTAAAGCATTGCTGGGTTCAATCCCCAATACTGAAAAAAAACACAAAAAAGTATTTAAAAACTAGAAAAGTCTAACTTATAAAGTATCATTGGGCAAAATAATTTTCTATATAAAAGTACATTTCCCTGAAAACTATACCTTATCCCCCCTGAAGTGCTAAGATGTTTTCTTAAATATTTATTTAAAAATTGACCATATTACATACTGTCCCTCAATATTAAATGCCAGCATAGTAAAAATAATCAATTTTTATTCATGACTCAAGTTCATCACCATGAAGATAATCTTGTGCTTTGAAAAGGGGCATAAGAATGCTTCTAGGTTGGAGATGACTGATTCCTAGGCAAATGGACTCAAGTTCCCAGCCAGTGACAAACCTGATAACCAAGTCAGTTAAGCAATGTTTTGCCTTCAATAACCCTTACTGGGCAAGATTAATTAAAATCAGGTTATGTACACATACAATTGACCCTTATTATTCACAGATTCTTACTTGTGAATTTCTCTACTTGACAAAATTTATTTGCAATCCCCAAATCAATACTAGCTACAGGGGCTGGAGATGTGGCTCAAGCGGTAGCACGCTCGCCTGGCATGCGCGGGTGCTGGGTTCAATCCTCAGCACCTCATAAAAAATAAAATAAAGATGTTGTGTCCACCAAAAACTGAAAAATAAATATTAAAAAAAAATACTAGCTACACTTTGGCAGACATTCATGGATACACACAGAATACTGAAAAATTTGAGCCACCTGATGTACATGTTCCCAAATGAGTCAAATAAGGCAATGCTCTTCCAAATGAGTGTCCAATCTGCAAACAAGTACCCATTTTCCAGTCAATTTAGTGGCATACATTCTGCATTTTAATGCTTTTTGTTGATTTTGCACTGCTTAAAATGACATTAAGCCAGGCATGGTGGAGTACACCTGTAATCCTAGCAGCTCAGGAGTTGGAGGCAGGAGGATCAAAAGTTCAAAGCCAGTCTCAGCAACTCAGTGAGACCCTAAGCAACTCAGTGAGACCCTGTCTGTAAATAAAATACAAAAAAGGACAGGGGGAGGCTGGGGTTGTGGCTCAGTGGCAGAGCGCTTGCCTAGCACATACGAAGCCCTGGGTTCAATCCTTGGCACCACATAAAAATAAATAAAAAATAACAAATTTGAAAATTAAAAAAAAAAGATCTTTTGAAAAAAAAAGGTGGGGGGTGTGGATATGGCTCAGTGGTTAAGTGTCCCCAAGTTAGTTTAATCCCTGGTACAAAAAAAATACAAAATAAAAATAAAATATCAAAACATATTGCTCAGCTGGGCACAGTGCCACACTTATAATCCCAGAGGCTCAGGAGGCTGAGGCAGGAGGATTGCAGGTTCAAAGCCAGCCTTAGCAATGGCAAGGCACTAAGCAACTCAGTGAGACCCTAAAATACAAAATAGGGTTGGGGATGTGGCTCAGTGGTTAAGTGCCCCTAAGTTCAATCCCTGGTACTCCCCCCAAAAAAACCAACAACAAAAAATAGTGCTCAATGTTATCTACTGTGATGTGCCTTACAGACAAAATGTATGTTGGATAAGCTTCATTTGGGTATTAGTTAGGTTGTTGGTCATCAGTTCAATAATCATCATCAAATCAATAATAAATATTAAATATCTTTAAATAAAAACAGACATAAAGCAGGATATGATGGCACACACCTATGACCTCAGCTACTCCGGATGCTGAACAAGGAGGATCACAAGTTCAAGCACAGGGGCTGGGGATATAGCTCAGTTGGTAGAGTGCTTGAGTTCGATCCCCAGCACCAAAAAAACAAAACAAAACAAACAAACAAAAAAAAAACAAGTTCAAGCACAGCCTGGGCAACTTAACAAGACCCTATCTTCAAATAGATAAATAAATAAGGGGTTATGGACCTAGCTCAGAGGTAGAGCACATAACTTGAGATCCTGGGTTCAAGTCCCCCACTAAAAAAACAAACACACATAATACAAGTTCATATGTTGAATGGTTGACCAAAATGTGATTGGCAGCTGGCAAAAATGTAAGCCTGTGTTTCTCATAGGAACAATGGTTCAATACTCACCACATCTGGAATTTGTGGTGACTTTTTAGAATATAACTACTCGGATAATAAGCACCAATTATACATACAAATACATGTACATATATACATATATATGCATATATTATATACATGTATATAATTGTGTGTGTGTAATAGTGAAAAATTTGATGATTACTACAAGGATTTGTGCCACTGCTGAGAAGTTATTACATTTACCAAGAATCCTCTTAAACACAGCTAGCCCTCATAATAATTTGAATGGGATTATTTTAAGATGTTCACTAAGATTTTTAAAATCCAGTAATATAAAGGAAGGAATAAATATAAAAAGCAACCTTATAAGTGACCCATACAGTCATCTTATCATAAAAATTTTCCACTCTTTCTGAGGTAAAAAAAACAAATTTTTGCTATTGATGCCACAGGAAACACTGGAGAAGTTGGGCATAACGATTCATGACTATAAACCCAGAGACTCAGGAGGCTGCAGCAGGAGGATCCCAACTTTGAGGACAACCTCAGAAATGTAGTAAGACCCTTTCTCAAAATAATATAAAAAAGGTTGGGGATGTAGCTCAGTGGTAGAGTGCCCCTTGGTTCAATCTCTAGTACCACCCAAAAAAATAATAATAATAATTTAAAAATTAATTAATTAAAAATTCCTGGGGAAAACAACTGGAGTTCAGGAATAAACAAATTGTGACCAGAAAAAATAATGAAATTACAATATTATGGTGAAAGTTGGCCTGCCTTTAAAGTATCTCTGCCTAAAAATACAAGAATCCTAGCAGGGAACAGTGGCACATGCCTGTAACCCCAGCAACTTAGAGAGGGTGAGGCTGAAAGAGCCCAGCAAATTAGTGAGACATTATGCAACTTAATGAAACCCCGTCTCAAAATTAAAAAATAAAAGGGCCAGCGATATAGCTCATTGGTAAGGCCCCCACCCCGCCCCCAGGGTTAAATCCCCAGTGTGTGAGAGAGAGAGACAAATACAGAAATAAGTAGCATGCTTGTTAAACAACACTCTGAGAAACCTCATTACTCTGAGTCACATCATATGACTAGATCAAGCATTGTTTCTACCCAACTGTACCAAGGAGACTGGAGCTCAGATTAGAGTCAAGAGAAGTGAGAAACTCTAATGCATAAAAAAAAATGGAACAAGCTGAGAGGAGCAAAGAGAAAAGGATGGAGCACTCAGCACCTGGGCTAGGACCTGAGGAAAGAGTAAAGTGAACAAGAGGGAAGTGCAAAAAATAAATAAATAAATAAAAATAGATGAGAAGATGTCAAAGAAAGTAAATCCTCTCACACCAACCACTTCCTGCCTGGTCCACAGGGCCTGGGGCCTGGCATTTCTGTTCCTTTCTGATGCCCTTGAGGAGTAAGAGTTTTCCAGTGGCTTTATAGGCAAGTACTAAAATAATGCTAGTACCACTTAAGTCACTCATCACTAAAACATACATTTCTTGTCATCAGTGCCATAGCAAGAAAGACAAGAAGACTAAAATCAATTCTAAAATCATATGCATAACGCATCTTACCATCTTAATGATTGGGAGACATCTTCAACACTTCAAAAGTGGAGGAAGAGCAGATGGTGAGTACTATTTAATGAATGAGATCTACTTCAGTGAATTCTGTCTGTGATTGTTCAGTGTTATGAGGAGTCATTCACTTAATTACTAAACAAAGAGACTGTATTACCAAATTAATAAAGACAATTTTCTCCTCAAACTATTTCTGAATATATCATGGGATTTATATCTTTGCTAGTGAGTTTCTGGGCTTTTTAAATTCAAATACATTACCCTAATTGAGCTTATCGTCTCCTCAGTCTTCAAAATGCATTTTAACTTGAAGAGCTTTGATGATCCATTTAAAATCTCCAGCCTAAAGCAATTTTTTTCATGGATGTCTGTGTGGATATATGGCTATACTCTGGGCATTACAAAGAAAATAAGTGATAAAAACATATCAATGATGTGGGCATTTACACAGCTACTTAAAAGGCCATGTACCATCTCTCCTCACTTCCTTGCCTTTCACTCTTCCCACCATCCACCATCCACCATCCCTGTCCATCAGCCCATATCCCACATACTCAATTCTTCAAGTCTCGAGTCATCCATTACTTACTCAGGGATATCTTTCACCCCAACCTTACCAGTCAGGCCTATCACCATCTATCCAAGTTGGCAACCTATGCTGTGTTCACATTCTGATTATTCCAATAACTTAAGAAAACGGTAAAAGAAAGCATGCAAACACATAGAAGTACCTTTTTAAAATCTAGGGACAGCTCTGTGACCTTAGGGGTCCATGGAAAGAAAGAGAGCCACTAGGATTCTTTATTCTTATATAAGGGACACACAAGGGGAGGTTCCATGGGACATTCTATCCCAAAAAGGGCAAAGGGGTAGGATTACCAAGGAACAGATGGGTGTAACTCAACCCCACCGGGTGAAGTCCACTCTTGGAGCCACACCTCACTATTCGAGCTAGGGTAAAAGTCCAATGTATTGTGGGGTGCAATAACTGTTCAGTACCCCTTTACTCAGGACTTAAAGGTGTGTACATAGCTCCTGTCCATAGTGGCTTTCAACACAGGCCCACAGTACCCACACTTTTCTTCAGAAGCTTAAGTCTATACTAACAAAGCTGTGATTAGGTAATTAATGATTTTGCTCACATTCAAGCCTACAATCCTGGAAGCTCAAGTTTTATTCACCCAGCAGCCCTCTGTACTGAATGCAGATGTTGACACACAGTAAGCACTCCATATCTTTTAAATTGATAAGTACTTACTGAATGTTTTTGAATATTCAAAAATATTCAAAATGCACACAGGAACACAGCAAATGAGCAAAACAGACAGAAAGCCCAGGCCCTGTCTTCTCACACCTTATCCTTCAGAAAGAGAACAGACAAAAAACTAACATGTAATTACAACTCTGAGGAAAAATTTCACTATCATTCTTACTTATTCCTGAACATAAATAAAAAATTATTGTTTTTCTTGGAGTTTTATTTATTTGGTACATCATTTATCCCTCCTACTTTCTGTTCCTCATATTAATAAATTTCAACTTGCCAAAACAAAGCCAGACACATTCAAGCTGTTGGAGAGAGACTATGTGATAATCTGGCTTGAAAGCCCACCGGCCAGCAAATGTCTGAAAAAGCCTTACAACCTAAAAAACAGGTCAAGAGTTCTAAACAATATTTTCTTGGTACTATGGTTAATAATAGAACAATTATTTTGGTAGAGTTTGCTTAAATGAGTGGGCAATTATCAGCCCATGGTTGAGATAACACAAGGAAAACTACTTTTAAAATTTTTCCAACATATATATTTTTAAAGGGGTACACAGATTATGAAATCTAGCTTCCACTAATGCTACTAATATTTTTACTACTAAAAGCATTACTTTTCACAATTTTTACTGACTCATTATCATAACAGTTTCAGCATATATTAACATTAGAAAAATAGTCTAAGTTTAAATTTTTTTCAAAATTGTATATATAGAACTTAGGTGGTTCTCTAATCAAGTATCTGACATGTCTTAGGATCTTAAAAGAAAAATGTTCATATCAGTATACACTGCTTTCTATGACCAAGAACTCAGTGTGTTTCATTAAATCCTCACAATAATATTGTCAAGGAAATATCATCTTGGGGTTTAGATGAAGCACTCAGACCCAAGGATATCATGGGATCTTTCAGGATTAATCCACCTCTGCAGTGGGTGCCTGGTCAATGACATTTGGAAAATGGCCTATCACACTGTGAATGAAATAAAGGTAAGAAACAGGAATCAGCAGTATTAGAACAGAGGGTATTCTCTTTGAAACACTTTGTAGTAAACATTTCAATAGATATTAGGTTCCTATTATGGTCTGAATCATCAACATTTATAAGTTGAAATTCTAATCCCCAGTTCCACAAAATGTGGCTGTATTTGGAGCTAAGGTTTTAAAAGGGTAATTATGTTAAAATGAGATCATTAGGGTGGACTCTAATCCAATACAGGGAGTGTGATTCATTATAATATGAGGAAATTTAGACACAGTTACAGAGGAAGACTGGAAGAATACAGCCACCTGCAAGCCAAGGAGAGAGGACTCTAAAGAAACCAACCCTGCTCACACCTTGATTTCCTCCACTTCTGACCTCTGAAATTTAAAAAAATAAAAATCTATTGTTTAAGCCACCCAGTCTGTGACACTCTGCTCTGGCAGCCCTAGCAAACTAATACCATTCCTAAGTCACGAGAGCTTGCTACATTCCTCAGAGCTGACAATCAGGAACAGTGGCATAGCTCACCCACGCCATTTTAAGACTGTCAATGACATTTGTTCAAATAAATTTATGTTCCCATCACCCTAGGCAAGAACAAAAATTTGTGCATTAATATGTAGAGAATCAGTAGGAGGGAAACAGGAGTGAAAGAGAGTTTAAGCACAGGCATTTTATTCCCTTTCTCCTCTCCCCCCCCCCCCACA